>NW_024037051.1:15217112-15767374 GCF_015706575.1 Patiria miniata
TACCATTTTGAAGCGGAGAATGGGCCCAACCGCATGCAAATCGGCAGGTCGATAGACCCCAAACCTTGGAGAGAAAATCCCAGAAGTAGCAGCGGATGCCCCTTCTTCGCTTTTGTGCAGTAAGTCCCATAGGGAGGCTGTCAGCGCCAACCCGCATGGCTCCCATGTATCGCAGCCTGAAGGTACCTTAACCTGGATGGATCTGGACAAACTCGGTATCATTTTGAAGCGGATGAATGGGCCAACCTGCATGCAAATCGGCAGGTCGATAGACCGGAACTTTTGGAGAAACAGAAGTAGCAGCGGATGCCCTTCTTTCGCTTTTGTGCAGTAAGTCCATATGGGAGGCCTGTCAGCGCCAACCCGACTGGCTCCAGTATCGCAGCCTGAAGGTACCTTAACCTGGATGGATCTGGACAAAACTCGGTACCATTTGAGCGGATGAATGGGCCAACCCGCATGCAAATCGGCAGGTCGATAGACACGAAACTTTTGGAGAAAATCCAGAAGTAGCAGCGGATGCCCCTTCTTCGCTTTGTGCAGTAAGTCCCATAGGGAGGCCTGTCAGCGCCAACCCGCCTGGCTCCCATGTATCGCAGCCTGAAGGTACCTTAACCTGGATGGATCTGGACAAACTGATACCATTTTGAAGCGGATGAATGGGCCAACCCGCATGCAAATCGGCAGGTCGATAGACCCGAAACTTTGGAGAAAATCCCAGAAGTAGCAGCGGATGCCCCTTCTTTCGCTTTCGTGCAGTAAGTCCCATAGGGAGGCCTGTCAGCGCCAACCCGCCTGGCTCCCATGTATCGCAGCCTGAAGGTACCTTAACCTAGATGGATCTGGACAAACTCGGTAATTTTGAAGCGGATGAATGGGCCAACCAGCATGCAAATCGGCAGGTCGATAGACCCGAAACTTTGGAGATAATCCCAGAAGTAGCAGCGGATGCCCCTTCTTTCGCTTTTGTGCAGTAAGTCCCATAGGGAGGCCTGTCAGCGCCAACCCGTCTGGCTCCCATGTATCGCAGCCTGAAGGTCCTTAACCTGGATGGATCTGGACAAACTCGATACCATTTGAAGCGGATTAATGGGCCAACCCGCATGCAAATCGGCAGGTCGATAGACCGCAAACCTTTGGAGAAAATCCCAGAAGTAGCAGCGGATGCCCTTTCTTTCGCTTTTGTGCAGTAAGTCCCATAGGGAGGCCTGTCAGCGCCAACCCGCCTGGCTCCCATGTATCGCAGCCTGAAGGTACTTAACCTGGATGGATCTGGACAAAACTTGGTACCATTTTGAAGCGGATGAAGGGCAACCTGCATGCAAATCGGCAGGTCGATAGACCTGAAACTTTTGGAGAAAATCCCAGAAGTAGCAGCGGATGCCCCTTCTTTCGCTTTTGTGCAGTAAGTCCCATAGGGAGGCCTGTCAGCGCCAACCCGCCTGGCTCCCATGTATCGCAGCCTGAAGGTACCTTAACCTGGATGGATCTGGACAAACTCGATCCATTTTGAAGCGGATGAATGGGCCAACCCGCATGCAAATCGGTAGGTCGATAGACCCGAAACTTTTGAGAAAATCCCAGAAGTAGCAGCGGATGCCCCTTCTTTCGCTTTTGTGCAGTAAGTCCCTTAGGGAGGCCTGTCAGCGCAAACCCGCCTGGCTCCCATGTATCGCAGCCTGAAGGTACCTTAACTGGATGGATCTGGACAAACTCGGTACCATTTTGAAGCGGATGAATGGGCCAACCGCATGCAAATCGGCAGGTCGATAGACCCGAAACTTTTGAGAAAATCCAGAAGTAGCAGCGGATGCCCCTTCTTTCGCTTTTGTGCAGTAAGTCCCATAGGGAGGCCTGTCAGCGCCAACCCGCCTGGCTCCCATGTATCGCAGCCTGAAGGTACCTTAACCTGGATCGATCTGGACAAACTCGGTACCATTTTGAAGCGGATGAATGGGCCAACCGCATGCAAATCGGCAGGTCGATAGACCGAAACTTTTGGAGAAAATCTCAGAAGTAGCAGCGGATGCCCCCTTCTTTCGCTTTTGTGCAGTAAGTCCCATAGGGAGGCCTGTCAGCGCCAACCCGCCTGGCTCCCATGTATCGCAGCCTGAAGGTACCTTAACCTGGATGGATCTGGACAAACTCGGTACCATTTTGAAGCGGATGAATGGGCCAACCCGCATGCAAATCGGCAGGTCGATAGACACGAAACTTTTGGAGAAAATCCAGAAGTAGCAGCGGATGCCCCTTCTTTCGCTTTTGTGCAGTAAGTCCCATAGGGAGGCCTGTCAGCGCCAACCCGCCTGGCTCCCATGTATCGCAGCCTGAAGGTACCTTAACCTGGATGGATCTGGACAAACTCGATACCATTTTGAAGCGGATGAATGGGCCAACCCGCATGCAAATCGGCAGGTCGATAGACCCGAAACTTTTGGAGAAAATCCCAGAAGTAGCAGCGGATGCCCCTTCTTTCGCTTTTGTGCAGTAAGTCCCATAGGGAGGCCTGTCAGCGCCAACCCGCCTGGCTCCCATGTATCGCAGCCTGAAGGTCCCTTAACCTGGATGGATCTGGACAAACTCGATACCATTTTGAAGCGGATGAATGGGCCAACCCGCATGCAAATCGGCAGGTCGATATACCGAAACTTTTGGAGAAAATCCCAGAAGTAGCAGCGGATGCCCCTTCTTTCGCTTTTGTGCAGTAAGTCCCATAGGGAGGCCTGTCAGCGCCAACCCGCCTGGCTCCCATGTATCGCAGCCTGAAGGTACCTTAACCTGGATGGATCTGGACAAACTCGTACCATTTTGAAGCGGATGAATGGGCCAACCTGCATGCAAATCGGCAGGTCGATAGCCCGAAACTTTTGGAGAAAATCCCAGAAGTAGCAGCGGATGCCCCTTCTTTCGCTTTTGTGCAGTAAGTCCCATAGGGAGGCCTGTCAGCGCCAACCCGCCTGGCTCCCATGTATCGCAGCCTGAAGGTACCTTAACCTGGTGGATCTGGACAAACTCGGTACCATTTTGAAGCGGATGAATGGGCCAACCCGCATGCAAATCGGCAGGTCGATAGACACGAAAACTTTTGGAGAAAATCCCAGAAGTAGCAGCGGATGCCCCTTCTTTCGCTTTTGTGCAGTAAGTCCCATAGGGAGGCCTGTCAGCGCCAACCCGCCTGGCTCCCATGTATCGCAGCCTGAAGGTACCTTAACCTGGATGGATCTGGACAAAAACTCGATACCATTTTGAAGCGGATGAATGGCCAACCCGCATGCAAATCGGCAGGTCGATAGACCCGAAACTTTTGGAGAAAAATCCAGAAGTAGCAGCGGATGCCCCTTCTTTCGCTTTTTGTGCAGTAAGTCCCATAGGGAGGCCTGTCAGCGCAAACCCGCCTGGCTCCCATGTATCGCAGCCTGAAGGTACCTTAACCTAGATGGATCTGACAAACTCGGTACCATTTTGAAGCGGATGAATGGGCCAAACCGCATGCAAATCGGCAGGTCGATAGACCCGAAACTTTTGGAGATAATCCCAGAAGTAGCAGCGGATGCCCCTTCTTTCGCTTTTGTGCAGTAAGTCCCATAGGGAGGCCTGTCAGCGCCAACCCGCCTGGCTCCCATGTATCGCAGCCTGAAGGTACCTTAACCTGGATGGATCTGGACAAACTCGGTACCATTTTGAAGCGGATGAATGGGCCAACCCGCATGCAAATCGGCAGGTCGATATACCGAAACCTTTGGAGAAAATCCCAGAAGTAGCAGCGGATGCCCCTTCTTTCGCTTTGTGCAGTAAGTCCCATAGGGAGGCCTGTCAGCGCCAACCCGCCTGGCTCCATGTATCGCAGCCTGAAGGTACCTTAACCTGGATGGATCTGGACAAACTTGGTACCATTTTGAAGCGGATGAATGGGCCAACCTGCATGCAAATCGGCAGGTCGATAGACCCGAAACTTTTGGAGAAAATCCCAGAAGTAGCAGCGGAGGCCCCTTCTTCGCTTTGTGCAGTAAGTCCATAGGGAGGCCTGTCAGCGCCAACCCGCCTGGCTCCCATGTATCGCAGCCTGAAGGGTACCTTAACTGGATGGATCTGGACAAACTCGGTACCATTTTGAAGCGGATGAATGGGCCAACCCGCATGCAAATCGGCAGGTCGATAGACCCGAAACTTTTGGAGAAAATCCCAGAAGTAGCAGCGGATGCCCCTTCTTTCGCTTTTGTGCAGTAAGTCCCTTAGGGAGGCCTGTCAGCGCCAACCCGCCTGGCTCCCATGTATCGCAGCCTGAAGGTACCTTAACCTGGATGGATCTGGACAAACTCGACACCATTTTGAAGCGGATGAATGGGCCAACCCGCACGCAAATCGGCAGGTCGATAGACCCGAAACTTTTGGAGAAAATCCCAGAAGTAGCAGCGGATGCCCCTTCTTTCGCTTTTGTGCAGTAAGTCCCATAGGGAGGCCTGTCAGCGCCAACCCGCCTGGCTCCCATGTATCGCAGCCTGAAGGTACCTTAACCTGGATGGATCTGGACAAACTCGGTACCATTTTGAAGCGGATGAATGGGCCAACCCGCATGCAAATCGGCAGGTCGATAGACCCGAAACTTTTGAGAAAATCTCAGAAGTAGCAGCGGATGCCCCTTCTTTCGCTTTGTGCAGTAAGTCCCATAGGGAGGCCTGTCAGCGCCAACCCGCCTGGCTCCCATGTATCGCAGCCTGAAGGTACCTTAACCTGGATGGATCTGGACAAACTCGGTACCATTTTGAAGCGGATGAATGGGCCAACCCGCATGCAAATCGGCAGGTCGATAGACACGAAACTTTTGGAGAAAATCCCAGAAGTAGCAGCGGATGCCCCTTCTTTCGCTTTTGTGCAGTAAGTCCCATAGGGAGGCTGTCAGCGCCAACCCGCCTGGCTCCCATGTATCGCAGCCTGAAGGTACCTTAACCTGGATGGATCTGGACAAACTCGGTACCATTTTGAAGCGGATGAATGGGAAACCCGCATGCAAATCGGCAGGTCGATAGACCCGAAAACTTTTGGAGAAAATCCCAGAAGTAGCAGCGGATGCCCCTTCTTTCGCTTTTGTGCAGTAAGTCCCATAGGGAGGCCTGTCAGCGCCAAACCGCCTGGCTCCCATGTATCGCAGCCTGAAGGTACCTTAACCTAGATGGATCTGGACAAACTCGGTACCATTTTGAAGCGGATGAATGGGCCAACCCGCATGCAAATCGGCAGGTCGATAGACCCGAAACTTTTGGAGATAATCCCAGAAGTAGCAGCGGATGCCCCTTCTTTCGCTTTTGTGCAGTAAGTCCCATAGGGAGGCCTGTCAGCGCCAACCCGCCTGGCTCCCATGTATCGCAGCCTGAAGGTACCTTAACCTGGATGGATCTGACAAACTCGGTACCATTTTGAAGCGGATGAATGGCCAACCCGCATGCAAATCGGCAGGTCGATAGACGCAAACCTTTGGAGAAAATCCCAGAAGTAGCAGCGGATGCCCTTTCTTTCGCTTTTGTGCAGTAAGTCCCATAGGGAGGCCTGTCAGCGCCAACCCGCCTGGCTCCCATGTATCGCAGCCTGAAGGTACCTTAACCTGGATGGATCTGGACAAACTCGGTACCATTTTGAAGCGGATGAATGGGCCAACCTGCATGCAAATCGGCAGGTCGATAGACCTGAAACTTTTGGAGAAAATCCCAGAAGTAGCAGCGGAAGGCCCTTCTTTCGCTTTTGTGCAGTAAGTCCCATAGGGAGGCCTGTCAGCGCCAACCCGCCTGGCTCCCATGTATCGCAGCCTGAAGGTACCTTAACCTGGATGGATCTGGACAAACTCGGTACCATTTTGAAGCGGATGAATGGGCCAACCCGCATGCAAATCGGCAGGTCGATAGACCCGAAACTTTTGGAGAAAATTCCAGAAGTAGCAGCGGATGCCCCTTCTTTCGCTTTTGTGCAGTAAGTCCATAGGGAGGCCTGTCAGCGCCAACCCGCCTGGCTCCCATGTATCGCAGCCTGAAGGTACCTTAACCTGGATGGATCTGGACAAACTCGACACCATTTTGAAGCGGATGAATGGGCCAACCCGCATGCAAATCGGCAGGTCGATAGACCCGAAACTTTTGGAGAAAATCCCAGAAGTAGCAGCGGATGCCCCTTCTTTCGCTTTTGTGCAGTAAGTCCCATAGGGAGGCCTGTCAGCGCCAACCCGCCTGGCTCCCATGTATCGCAGCCTGAAGGTACCTTAACC
This sequence comes from Patiria miniata, assembly GCF_015706575.1. Classification (NCBI taxonomy): domain Eukaryota; kingdom Metazoa; phylum Echinodermata; class Asteroidea; order Valvatida; family Asterinidae; genus Patiria; species Patiria miniata. The sequence goes on from NW_024037051.1 coordinate 15,223,366, forward strand.
TGGATGGATCTGGACAAACTCGGTACCATTTTGAAGCGGATGAATGGGCAACCCGCATGCAAATCGGCAGGTCGATAGACCCGAAACTTTGGAGAAAATCCCAGAAGTAGCAGCGGATGCCCCTTCTTTCGCTTTTGTGCAGTAAGTCCCATAGGGAGGCCTGTCAGCGCCAACCCGCCTGGCTCCCATGTATCGCAGCCTGAAGGTACCTTAACCTGGATGGATCTGGACAAACTCGGTACCATTTTGAAGCGGATGAATGGGCCAACCCGCATGCAAATCGGCAGGTCGATAGACCCGAAACTTTTGGAGAAAATCCCAGAAGTAGCAGCGGATGCCCCTTCTTTCGCTTTTGTGCAGTAAGTCCCATAGGGAGGCCTGTCAGCGCCAACCCGCCTGGCTCCCATGTATCGCAGCCTGAAGGTACCTTAACCTGGATGGATCTGGACAAACTCGGTACCATTTTGAAGCGGATGAATGGGCCAACCCGCATGCAAATCGGCAGGTCGATAGACCCGAAACTTTTGGAGAAAATCCAGAAGTAGCAGCGGATGCCCCTTCTTTCGCTTTTGTGCAGTAAGTCCCATAGGGAGGCCTGTCAGCGCCAACCCGCCTGGCTCCCATGTATCGCAGCCTGAAGGTACCTTAACCTAGATGGATCTGGACAAACTCGGTACCATTTTGAAGCGGATGAATGGGCCAACCACCATGCAAATCGGCAGGTCGATAGACCCGAAACTTTGGAGAAAATCCCAGAAGTAGCAGCGGATGCCCCTTCTTTCGCTTTTGTGCAGTAAGTCCCATAGGGAGGCCTGTCAGCGCCAACCCGCCTGGCTCCCATGTATCGCAGCCTGAAGGTACCTTAACCTGGATGGATCTGGACAAACTGGTACCATTTTGAAGCGGATGAATGGGCCAACCCGCATGCAAATCGGCAGGTCGATAGACCCGAAACTTTTGGAGAAAATCCCAGAAGTAGCAGCGGATGCCCCTTCTTTCGCTTTTGTGCAGTAAGTCCCATAGGGAGGCCTGTCAGCGCCAACCCGCCTGGCTCCCATGTATCGCAGCCTGAAGGTACCTTAACCTGGATGGATCTGGACAAACTCGGTACCATTTTGAAGCGGATGAATGGGCCAACCGCATGCAAATCGGCAGGTCGATAGACCCGAAACTTTTGGAGAAAATCCCAGAAGTAGCAGCGGATGCCCCTTCTTTCGCTTTTGTGCAGTAAGTCCCATAGGGAGGCCTGTCAGCGCCAACCCGCCTGGCTCCCATGTATCGCAGCCTGAAGGTACCTTAACCTGGATGGATCTGGACAAACTCGGTACCATTTTGCAACCCGCATGCAAATCGGCAGGTCGATAGACCCGAAACTTTTGGAGAAAATCCCAGAAGTAGCAGCGGATGCCCCTTCTTTCGCTTTTGTGCAGTAAGTCCCATAGGGAGGCCTGTCAGCGCCAACCCGCCTGGCTCCCATGTATCGCAGCCTGAAGGTACCTTAACCTGGATGGATCTGGACAAACTCGGTACCATTTTGAAGCGGATGAATGGGCCAACCCGCATGCAAATCGGCAGGTCGATAGACCGAAACTTTTGGAGAAAATTCCAGAAGTAGCAGCGGATGCCCTTTCTTTCGCTTTTGTGCAGTAAGTCCCATAGGGAGGCCTGTCAGCGCCAACCCGCCTGGCTCCCATGTATCGCAGCCTGAAGGTACCTTAACCTGGATGGATCTGGACAAACTTGGTACCATTTTGAAGCGGATGAATGGGCCAACCTGCATGCAAATCGGCAGGTCGATAGACCCGAAACTTTTGGAGAAAATCCCAGAAGTAGCAGCGGATGCCCCTTCTTTCGCTTTTGTGCAGTAAGTCCCATAGGGAGGCCTGTCAGCGCCAACCCGCCTGGCTCCCATGTATCGCAGCCTGAAGGTACCTTAACCTAGATGGATCTGGACAAACTCGGTACCATTTTGAAGCGGATGAATGGGCCAACCCGCATGCAAATCGGCAGGTCGATAGACCCGAAACTTTTGGAGAAAATCCCAGAAGTAGCAGCGGATGCCCCTTCTTTCGCTTTTGTGCAGTAAGTCCCATAGGGAGGCCTGTCAGCGCCAACCCGCCTGGCTCCCATGTATCGCAGCCTGAAGGTACCTTAACCTGGATGGATCTGGACAAACTCGGTACCATTTTGAAGCGGATGAATGGGCCAACCCGCATGCAAATCGGCAGGTCGATAGACCCCAAACTTTTGGAGAAAATCCCAGAAGTAGCAGCGGATGCCCCTTCTTTCGCTTTTGTGCAGTAAGTCCCATAGGGAGGCCTGTCAGCGCCAACCCGCCTGGCTCCCATGTATCGCAGCCTGAAGGTACCTTAACCTGGATGGATCTGGACAAACTCGGTACCATTTTGAAGCGGATGAATGGGCCAACCCGCATGCAAATCGGCAGGTCGATAGACACGAAACTTTTGGAGAAAATCCCAGAAGTAGCAGCGGATGCCCCTTCTTTCGCTTTTGTGCAGTAAGTCCCATAGGGAGGCCTGTCAGCGCCAACCCGCCTGGCTCCCATGTATCGCAGCCTGAAGGTACCTTAACCTGGATGGATCTGGACAAACTCGGTACCATTTTGAAGCGGATGAATGGGCCAACCCGCATGCAAATCGGCAGGTCGATAGACCCGAAACTTTTGGAGAAAATCCCAGAAGTAGCAGCGGATGCCCCTTCTTTCGCTTTTGTGCAGTAAGTCCCATAGGGAGGCCTGTCAGCGCCAACCCGCCTGGCTCCCATGTATCGCAGCCTGAAGGTACCTTAACCTAGATGGATCTGGACAAACTCGGTACCATTTTGAAGCGGATGAATGGGCCAACCCGCATGCAAATCGGCAGGTCGATAGACCCGAAACTTTTGGAGAAAATCCCAGAAGTAGCAGCGGATGCCCCTTCTTTCGCTTTTGTGCAGTAAGTCCCATAGGGAGGCCTGTCAGCGCCAACCCGCCTGGCTCCCATGTATCGCAGCCTGAAGGTACCTTAACCTGGATGGATCTGGACAAACTCGGTACCATTTTGAAGCGGATGAATGGGCCAACCCGCATGCAAATCGGCAGGTCGATAGACCGCAAACTTTTGGAGAAAATCCCAGAAGTAGCAGCGGATGCCCTTTCTTTCGCTTTTGTGCAGTAAGTCCCATAGGGAGGCCTGTCAGCGCCAACCCGCCTGGCTCCCATGTATCGCAGCCTGAAGGTACCTTAACCTGGATGGATCTGGACAAACTCGGTACCATTTTGAAGCAGATGAATGGGCCAACCCGCATGCAAATCGGCAGGTCGATAGACCGAAACTTTTGGAGAAAATCCCAGAAGTAGCAGCGGATGCCCCTTCTTTCGCTTTTGTGCAGTAAGTCCCATAGGGAGGCCTGTCAGCGCCAACCCGCCTGGCTCCCATGTATCGCAGCCTGAAGGTACCTTAACCTGGATGGATCTGGACAAACTCGGTACCATTTTGAAGCGGATGAATGGGCCAACCCGCATGCAAATCGGCAGGTCGATAGACCCGAAACTTTGGAGAAAATCCCAGAAGTAGCAGCGGATGCCCCTTCTTTCGCTTTTGTGCAGTAAGTCCCATAGGGAGGCCTGTCAGCGCCAACCCGCCTGGCTCCCATGTATCGCAGCCTGAAGGTACCTTAACCTGGATGGATCTGGACAAACTCGGTACATTTTGAAGCGGATGAATGGGCCAACCCGCATGCAAATCGGCAGGTCGATAGACCCGAAACTTTTGGAGAAAATCCCAGAAGTAGCAGCGGATGCCCCTTCTTTCGCTTTTGTGCAGTAAGTCCCATAGGGAGGCCTGTCAGCGCCAACCCGCCTGGCTCCCATGTATCGCAGCCTGAAGGTACCTTAACCTGGATGGATCTGGACAAACTCGGTACCATTTTGAAGCGGATGAATGGGCCAACCCGCATGCAAATCGGCAGGTCGATAGACCCGAAACTTTTGGAGAAAATCCCAGAAGTAGCAGCGGATGCCCCTTCTTTCGCTTTTGTGCAGTAAGTCCCATAGGGAGGCCTGTCAGCGCCAACCCGCCTGGCTCCCATGTATCGCAGCCTGAAGGTACCTTAACCTGGATGGATCTGGACAAACTCGGTACCATTTTGAAGCGGATGAATGGGCCAACCCGCATGCAAATCGGCAGGTCGATAGACCCGAAACTTTTGGAGAAAATCCCAGAAGTAGCAGCGGATGCCCCTTCTTTCGCTTTTGTGCAGTAAGTCCCATAGGGAGGCCTGTCAGCGCCAACCCGCCTGGCTCCCATGTATCGCAGCCTGAAGGTACCTTAACCTAGATGGATCTGGACAAACTCGGTACCATTTTGAAGCGGATGAATGGGCCAACCGCATGCAAATCGGCAGGTCGATAGACCCGAAACTTTTGGAGAAAATCCCAGAAGTAGCAGCGGATGCCCCTTCTTTCGCTTTTGTGCAGTAAGTCCCATAGGGAGGCCTGTCAGCGCCAACCCGTCTGGCTCCCATGTATCGCAGCCTGAAGGTACCTTAACCTGGATGGATCTGGACAAACTCGGTACCATTTTGAAGCGGATGAATGGGCCAACCTGCATGCAAATTGGCAGGTCGATAGACCCGAAACTTTTGGAGAAAATCCCAGAAGTAGCAGCGGATGCCCCTTCTTTCGCTTTTGTGCAGTAAGTCCCATAGGGAGGCCTGTCAGCGCCAACCCGCCTGGCTCCCATGTATCGCAGCCTGAAGGTACCTTAACCTGGATGGATCTGGACAAACTCGGTACCATTTTGAAGCGGATGAATGGGCCAACCTGCATGCAAATCGGCAGGTCGATAGACCCGAAACTTTTGGAGAAAATCCCAGAAGTAGCAGCGGATGCCCCTTCTTTCGCTTTTGTGCAGTAAGTCCCATAGGGAGGCCTGTCAGCGCCAACCCGCCTGGCTCCCATGTATCGCAGCCTGAAGGTACCTTAACCTTGATGGATCTGGACAAACTCGGTACCATTTTGAAGCGGATGAATGGGCCAACCCGCATGCAAATCGGCAGGTCGATAGACCCGAAACTTTTGGAGAAAATCCCAGAAGTAGCAGCGGATGCCCCTTCTTTCGCTTTTGTGCAGTAAGTCCCATAGGGAGGCCTGTCAGCGCCAACCCGCCTGGCTCCCATGTATCGCAGCCTGAAGGTACCTTAACCTGGATGGATCTGGACAAACTCGGTACCATTTTGAAGCGGATGAATGGGCCAACCTGCATGCAAATCGGCAGGTCGATAGACCCGAAACTTTTGGAGAAAATTCCAGAAGTAGCAGCGGATGCCCCTTCTTTCGCTTTTGTGCAGTAAGTCCCATAGGGAGGCCTGTCAGCGCCAACCCGCCTGGCTCCCATGTATCGCAGCCTGAAGGTACCTTAACCTTGATGGATCTGGACAAACTCGGTACCATTTGAAGCGGATGAATGGGCCAACCCGCATGCAAATCGGCAGGTCGATAGACCCGAAACTTTTGGAGAAAATCCCAGAAGTAGCAGCGGATGCCCCTTCTTTCGCTTTTGTGCAGTAAGTCCCATAGGGAGGCCTGTCAGCGCCAACCCGCCTGGCTCCCATGTATCGCAGCCTGAAGGTACCTTAACCTGGATGGATCTGGACAAACTCGATACCATTTTGAAGCGGATGAATGGGCCAACCCGCATGCAAATCGGCAGGTCGATAGACCCGAAACTTTTGGAGAAAATCCCAGAAGTAGCAGCGGATGCCCCTTCTTTCGCTTTTGTGCAGTAAGTCCCATAGGGAGGCCTGTCAGCGCCAACCCGCCTGGCTCCCATGTATCGCAGCCTGAAGGTACCTTAACCTAGATGGATCTGGACAAACTCGGTACCATTTTGAAGCGGATGAATGGGCCAACCCGCATGCAAATCGGCAGGTCGATAGACCCGAAACTTTTGGAGAAAATCCCAGAAGTAGCAGCGGATGCCCCTTCTTTCGCTTTTGTGCAGTAAGTCCCATAGGGAGGCCTGTCAGCGCCAACCCGCCTGGCTCCCATGTATCGCAGTCTGAAGGTACCTTAACCTGGATGGATCTGGACAAACTCGGTACCATTTTGAAGCGGATGAATGGGCCAACCTGCAAGCAAATCGGCAGGTCGATAGACCCGAAACTTTTGGAGAAAATCCCAGAAGTAGCAGCGGATGCCCCTTCTTTCGCTTTTGTGCAGTAAGTCCCATAGGGAGGCCTGTCAGCGCCAACCCGCCTGGCTCCCATGTATCGCAGCCTGAAGGTACCTTAACCTTGATGGATCTGGACAAACTCGGTACCATTTGAAGCGGATGAATGGGCCAACCGCATGCAAATTGGCAGGTCGATAGACCCGAAACTTTTGGAGAAAATCCCAGAAGTAGCAGCGGATGCCCCTTCTTTCGCTTTTGTGCAGTAAGTCCCATAGGGAGGCCTGTCAGCGCCAACCCGCCTGGCTCCCATGTATCGCAGCCTGAAGGTACCTTAACCTGGATGGATCTGGACAAACTCGGTACCATTTTGAAGCGGATGAATGGGCCAACCTGCATGCAAATCGGCAGGTCGATAGACCCGAAACTTTTGGAGAAAATCCCAGAAGTAGCAGCGGATGCCCCTTCTTTCGCTTTTGTGCAGTAAGTCCCATAGGGAGGCCTGTCAGCGCCAACCCGCCTGGCTCCCATGTATCGCAGCCTGAAGGTACCTTAACCTGATGGATCTGGACAAACTCGGTACCATTTGAAGCGGATGAATGGGCCAACCTGCATGCAAATCGGCAGGTCGATAGACCCGAAACTTTTGGAGAAAATCCCAGAAGTAGCAGCGGATGCCCCTTCTTTCGCTTTTGTGCAGTAAGTCCCATAGGGAGGCCTGTCAGCGCCAACCCGCCTGGCTCCCATGTATCGCAGCCTGAAGGTACCTTAACCTGGATGGATCTGGACAAACTCGGTACCATTTTGAAGCGGATGAATGGGCCAACCTCAATGCAAATCGGCAGGTCGATAGACCCGAAACTTTTGGAGAAAATCCTAGAAGTAGCAGCGGATGCCCCTTCTTTCGCTTTTGTGCAGTAAGTCCCATAGGGAGGCCTGTCAGCGCCAACCCGCCTGGCTCCCATGTATCGCAGCCTGAAGGTACCTTAACCTGGATGGATCTGGACAAACTCGATACCATTTTGAAGCAGATGAATGGGCCAACCCGCATGCAAATCGGCAGGTCGATAGACCCCAAACTTTTGGAGAAAATCTCAGAAGTAGCAGGGGATGCCCCTTCTTTCGTTTTTGTGCAGTAAGTCCCATAATGAGGCCTGTCAACGCCAACCGGCCTGGCTCCCATGTATGGCAGCCTGAAGGTACCTTAACCTGGATGGATCTGGACAAACTCGGTACCATTTTGAAGCGGATGAATGGGCCAACCCGCATGCAAATCGGCAGGTCGATAGACTCGAAACTTTTTGAGAAAATCCCAGAAGTAGCAGCGGATGCCCTTTCTTTCGCTTTTGTGCAGTAAGTCCCATAGGGAGGCCTGTCAGCGCCAACCCGCCTGGCTCCCATGTATCGCAGCCTGAAGGTACCTTAACCTGGATGGATCTGGACAAACTTGGTACCATTTTGAAGCAGACGAATGGGCCAACCTGCATGCAAATCGGCAGGTCGATAGACCTGAAACTTTTGGAGAAAATCCCAGAAGTAGCAGCGGATGCCCCTTCTTTCGCTTTTGTGCAGTAAGTCCCATAGGGAGGCCTGTCAGCGCCAACCCGCCTGGCTCCCATGTATCGCAGCCTGAAGGTACCTTAACCTGGATGGATCTGGACAAACTCGGTACCATTTTGAAACGGATGAATGGGCCAACCCGCATGCAAATCGGCAGGTCGATAGACCCGAAACTTTTGGAGAAAATCCCAGAAGTAGCAGCGGATGCCCCTTCTTTCGCTTTTGTGCAGTAAGTCCCATAGGGAGGCCTGTCAGCGCCAACCCGCCTGGCTCCCATGTATCGCAGCCTGAAGGTACCTTAACCTGGATGGATCTGGACAAACTCGGTATCATTTTGAAGCAGATGAATGGGCCAACCTGCATGCAAATCGGCAGGTCGATAGACCCGAAACTTTTGGAGAAAATCCCAGAAGTAGCAGCGGATGCCCCTTCTTTCGCTTTTGTGCAGTAAGTCCCATAGGGAGGCCTGTCAGCGCCAACCCGCCTGGCTCCCATGTATCGCAGCCTGAAGGTACCTTAACCTGGATGGATCTGGACAAACTCGGTACCATTTTGAAGCGGATGAATGGGCCAACCTGCAAGCAAATTGGCAGGTCGATAGACCCGAAACTTTTGGAGAAAATCCCAGAAGTAGCAGCGGATGCCCCTTCTTTCGCTTTTGTGCAGTAAGTCCCTTAGGGAGGCCTGTCAGCGCCAACCCGCCTGGCTCCCATGTATCGCAGCCTGAAGGTACCTTAACCTGGATGGATCTGGACAAACTCGGTACCATTTTGAAGCAGATGAATGGGCCAACCTGCATGCAAATCGGCAGGTCGATAGACCCGAAACTATTGGAGAAAATCCCAGAAGTAGCAGCGGATGCCCCTTCTTTCGCTTTTGTGCAGTAAGTCCCATAGGGAGGCCTGTCAGCGCCAACCCGCCTGGCTCCCATGTATCGCAGCCTGAAGGTACCTTAACCTGGATTGATCTGGACAAACTCGGTACCATTTTGCAACCCGCATGCAAATCGGCAGGTCGATAGACCCGAAACTTTTGGAGAAAATCTCAGAAGTAGCAGGGGATGCCCCTTCTTTCGTTTTTGTGCAGTAAGTCCCATAGGGAGGCCTGTCAGCGCCAACCGGCCTGGCTCCCATGTATGGCAAGCCTGAAGGTACCTTAACCTGGATGGATCTGGACAAACTCGGTACCATTTTGAAGCGGATGAATGGGCCAACCCGCATGCAAATCGGCAGGTCGATAGACCCCAAACGTTTGGAGAAAATCCCAGAAGTAGCAGCGGATGCCCCTTCTTTCTCTTTTGTGCAGTAAGTCCCATAGGGAGGCCTGTCTGCGCAAACGCGCCTGGCTCCCATATTTCGCAGCCTGAAGGTACCTTAACCTGGATGGATCTGGACAAACTCGGTACCATTTTGAAGCGGATGAATGGGCCAACCCTTATGCAATTCGGCAGGTCAATAGACTCGAAACTTTTGGAGAAAAGCCCAGACGTAGTAGCGGATGCCCCTTCTTTCGCTTTCGTGCAGTAAGTCCCTTAAGGAGGCCTGTCAACGCCATCCCGCCTTGCTCCCATGTCTTGCAGCCTGAAGGTACCTTCATATGGATGGATTTTGACAAACTCGGTACCATTTTGAAGCGGATGAATGGGCCAACCCGCATGCAAATCGGCAGGTCGATAGTCCTGAAACTGTCGGAGAAAAGCTCAGACGTAGTATCGGATGCCCCTTCTTTCGCTTTTGTGCAGTAAGTCCCATAGGGAGGCCTGTCAGCGCAGACCATCCTGGCTCCCATGTCTCACAGCCTGAAGGTACCTTCACCTGGATGGATCTGGACAAACTCGGCACCATTTTGAAGCGGATAAATGGGCCAACCTGCATGCACATCGGCAGGTCGATAGACCCGAAACTGTTGGAGAAAAGCCCAGACGTAGTAGCGGATGCCCCTTCTTTTGCTTTTGTGCAGTAAGTCCCATAGGGAGGCCTGTCAGCGCCAACCCTCCTGGCTCCCATGTCTCGCAGCCTGAAGGTACCTTCATATGGATGGATCTGGACCAACTTGGTACCATTTTGAAGCTGATGAATGGGCCAATCCGCATGCAAATCGACAGACCCGAAACTGTTGGAGAAAAGCCCAGACGTAGTAGCGGATGCCCCTTCTTTCGCCTATGTGCAGTAAGTCCCATAGGGAGGCCTGTCAGCGCCAACCCACCTGGCTCCCATGTCTCGCAGCCTGAAGGTACCTTAACCTTAATGGATCTGGACAAACTATTGCTGGTTGGGTAGCGGATGAAAAGGCCAACAATCTGACAAATTGGCAAAGCTTCAAACTTGAAACTTTTGGAGTGAGCCCCAGACGTTTCATATCTGAAGCCTTGCCGATTTGTCAGCTTGTTGGATAGCGGTTGATTAGGCCAACAAGTTGACAAATCGGCAAGGCTTCAGATATGAAACCTTTGGAGTGAGCCTCAGACGTAGGTACATGATGCCCCCTGTTTCGTTTTTGTGCAGTAAGTCCAATAGCAAGGGCTGTCAGCGCCAGCCGACATGGCTCCCATGTCTCGCGGTCTAAAGGTACCTTAACATGAATGGATTTCAACAAACTATAGCTTGTTATGTAGCGGATGAATAGGCCAACAAGCTGACAAATCGGCAGGGCATCAGACTTGAAATTTTTGCAGTGAGCTCCAGACGAAGGTACATGATGCCCCCAGTTTCGTTTTTGTGCAGTAAGTCCTATAGCAGGGGCTGTCAGCGCCAGCTGATATGGCTCTCATGTCTCGCGGTCTAAAGGTACCTTAACATGGATGGATTTTGACAAACTATAGCTTGTTATGTAGCGGATGAATAGGCCAACAAGATGACAAATCGGCAAGGCTTCAGACTTGAAACTTTTGGAGTGAGCCCCAGACGTAGGTACATGATGCCCCCAGTTTCGTTCTTGTGCATTAAGTCCCATAGCAACGGCTGTCGGCGCCAGCCGACTTGGCTCTCATGTCTCGCGGTCTAAAGGTACCTGAACATGGATGGATTTTGACAAACTATAGCTTGTTGGATAGCGGATGAATAGGCCAACAAGCTGACAAATCGGCAAGGCTTCAAACTTGAAACCTTTGGAGTGAGCCTCAGACGTAGGTACATGATGCCCCCTGTTTCGTTTTTGTGCAGTAAGTCCCATAGCAAGGGCTGTCAGCGCCAGTCGACATGGCTCTCATGTCTCGCGGTCTAAAGGTACCTTAACATGGATGGATTTCGACAAACTATAGCTTGTTATGTAGCGGATGAATAGGCCAACAAGCTGACAAATCAGCAGGGCATCAGACTTGAAACTTTTGGAGTGAGCTCCAGACGTAGGTACATGATGCCCCCAGTTTCGTTTTTGTGCAGTAAGTCCCATAGCAAGGGCTGTCAGCGCCAGCCGACATGGCTCTCATGTTTTGCGGTCTAAAGGTACCTTAACATGGATGGATTTTGACAAACTATAACTTGTAATGTAGCGGATGAATAGGCCAACAAGCTGACAAATCGGCAAGGCTTCAGACTTGAAACTTTTGGAGTGAGCTCCAGAAGTAGGTACATGATGCCCCCAGTTTCGTTTTTGTGCAGTAAGTCCCATAGCAAGGGCTGTCAGCGCCAGCCGACATGGCTCTCATGTCTCGCGGTCTAAAGGTACCTTAACATGGATGGATTTTGACAAACTATAGCTTGTAATGTAGCTGAAAAATAGGCCAACAAGCTGACAAATCGGCTAGGCTTCAGACTTGACACTTTTGGAGTGAGCCCCAGACGTAGGTACATGATGCCCCCAGTTTCGTTTTTGTGCAGTAAGTCCTATAGCAAGGGCTGTCAGCGCCAGCGGACATGGCTCTCATGTCTCGCGGTCTAAAGGTACCTTTACATGGATGGATTTTGACAAACTATAGCTTGTTACGTAGCGGATGAATAGGCAAACAAGCTGACAAATCGGCAAGGCTTCAGACTTGAAACTTTTGGAGTGAGCCCCAAACGTAGGTACATGATGCCCCCAGTTTCGTTTTTGTGCAGTAAGTCCCATAGCAAGGGCTGTCAGCGCCAGCCGCCATGGCTCTCATGTCTCGCGGTCTAAAGGTACCTTAACATGGATGGATTTTGACAAACTTTAGCTTGTTATGTAGCATATGAATAGACCAACAAGCTGACAAATCGGCAAGGCTTCAGACTTGAAACTTTTGGAGTGAGCTCCAGACGTAGGTACATGATGCCCCCAGTTTCGTTTTTGTGCAGTAAGTCCCATAGCAAGGTCTGTCAGCGCCAGCCGACATGGCTCTCATGTCTCGCAGTCTAAAGGTACCTTAACATGAATGGATTTTGACAAACTATAGCTTGTTATGTAGCGGATGAATAGGCCAACAAGCTGACAAATCGGCAAGGCTTCAGGCTTGAAACTTTTGGAGTGAGCCCCAGACGTAGGTACAAGATGCCCCCAGTTTCGTTTTTGTGCAGTAAGTCCCATAGCAAGAGCTGTCAGCGCCTGCTGACATGGCTCTCATGTCTTGCGGTCTAAAGGTACCTTAACATTGATGGATTTTGACAAACTATAGCTTGTTATGTAGCTGAAAAATAGGCAAACAAGCTGACAAATCGGCAAGGCTTCAGATCTGACACTTTTGGAGTGAGCCCCAGACGTAGGTTCATGATGCCCCCAGTTTCGTTTTTGTGCAGTAAGTCCTATAGCAAGGGCTGTCAGCGCCAGCGGACATGGCTCTCATGTCTCGCGGTCTAAAGGTACCTTTACATGGATGGATTTTGACAAACTATAGCTTGTTACGTAGCGGATGAATAGGCAAACAAGCTGACAAATCGGCAAGGCTTCAGACTTGAAACTTTTGGAGTGAGCCCCACACGTAGGTACATGATGCCCCCAGTTTCGTTTTTGTGCAGTAAGTCCCATAGCAAGGGCTGTCAGCGCCAGCCGACATGGCTCTCATGTCTCGCGGTCTAAAGGTACCTTAACATGGATGGATTTTGACAAACTTTAGCTTGTTATGTAGCATATGAATAAACCAACAAGCTGACAAATCGGCAAGGCTTCAGACTTGAAACGTTTGGAGTGAGCTCCAGACGTAGGTACATGATGCCCCCAGTTTCGTTTTTGTGCAGTAAGTCCCATAGCAAGAGCTGTCAGCGCCTGCTGACATGGCTCTCATGTCTTGCGGTCTAAAGGTACCTTAACATTGATGGATTTTGACAAACTATAGCTTGTTATGTAGCTGAAAAATAGGCAAACAAGCTGACAAATCGGCAAGGCTTCAGACTTGACACTTTTGGAGTGAGCCCCAGACGTAGGTTCATGATGCCCCCAGTTTCGTTTTTGTGCAGTAAGTCCTATAGCAAGGGCTGTCAGCGCCAGCGGACATGGCTCTCATGTCTCGCGGTCTAAAGGTACCTTAACATGGATGGATTTTGACAAACTTTAGCTTGTTATGTAGCGGATGAATAGGCCAACAAGCTGACAAATCGGCAAGGCATCAGACTTGAAACTTTTGGAGTGAGCTCCAGTCGTAGGTACATGATGGCCCCAGTTTCGTTTTTGTGCAGTAAGTCCCATAGCAAGGGCTGTCAGCGCCAGCCGACATGGCTCTCATGTTTTGCGGTCTAAAGGTACCTTAACATGGATGGATTTTGACAAACTATAACTTGTAATGTAGCGGATGAATAGGCCAACAAGCTGACAAATCGGCAAGGCTTCAGACTTGAAACTTTTGGAGTGAGCCCCAGAAGTAGGTACATGATGCCCCCAGTTTCGTTTTTGTGCAGTAAGTCCCATAGCAAGGGCTGTCAGCGCCAGCCGACATGGCTCTCATGTCTCGCGGTCTAAAGGTACCTTAACATGGATGGATTTTGACAAACTTTAGCTTGTTATGTAGCTGAAAAATAGGCCAACAAGCTGACAAATCGGCAAGGCTTCAGACTTGACACTTTTGGAGTGAGCCCCAGACGTAGGTACATGATGCCCCCAGTTTCGTTTTTGTGCAGTAAGTCCTATAGCAAGGGCTGTCAGCGCCAGCGGACATGGCTCTCATGTCTCGCGGTCTAAAGGTACCTTTACATGGATGGATTTTGACAAACTATAGCTTGTTACGTAGCGGATGAATAGGCAAACAAGCTGACAAATCGGCAAGGCTTCAGACTTGAAACTTTTGGAGTGAGCCCCAAATGTAGGTACATGATGCCCCCAGTTTCGTTTTTGTGCAGTAAGTCCCATAGCAAGGGCTGTCAGCGCCAGCCGCCATGGCTCTCATGTCTCGCGGTCTAAAGGTACCTTAACATGGATGGATTTTGACAAACTTTAGCTTGTTATGTAGCATATGAATAGACCAACAAGCTGACAAATCGGCAAGGCTTCAGACTTGAAACTTTTGGAGTGAGCTCCAGACGTAGGTACATGATGCCCCCAGTTTCGTTTTTGTGCAGTAAGTCCCATAGCAAGGTCTGTCAGCGCCAGCCGACATGGCTCTCATGTCTCGCAGTCTAAAGGTACCTTAACATGAATGGATTTTGACAAACTATAGCTTGTTATGTAGCGGATGAATAGGCCAACAAGCTGACAAATCGGCAAGGCTTCAGGCTTGAAACTTTTGGAGTGAGCCCCAGACGTAGGTACAAGATGCCCCCAGTTTCGTTTTTGTGCAGTAAGTCCCATAGCAAGAGCTGTCAGCGCCTGCTGACATGGCTCTCATGTCTTGCGGTCTAAAGGTACCTTAACATTGATGGATTTTGACAAACTATAGCTTGTTATGTAGCTGAAAAATAGGCAAACAAGCTGACAAATCGGCAAGGCTTCAGACTTGACACTTTTGGAGTGAGCCCCAGACGTAGGTTCATGATGCCCCCAGTTTCGTTTTTGTGCAGTAAGTCCTATAGCAAGGGCTGTCAGCGCCAGCGGACATGGCTCTCATGTCTCGCGGTCTAAAGGTACCTTTACATGGATGGATTTTGACAAACTATAGCTTGTTACGTAGCGGATGAATAGGCAAACAAGCTGACAAATCGGCAAGGCTTCAGACTTGAAACTTTTGGAGTGAGCCCCACACGTAGGTACATGATGCCCCCAGTTTCGTTTTTGTGCAGTAAGTCCCATAGCAAGAGCTGTCAGCGCCTGCTGACATGGCTCTCATGTCTTGCGGTCTAAAGGTACCTTAACATTGATGGATTTTGACAAACTATAGCTTGTTATGTAGCTGAAAAATAGGCAAACAAGCTGACAAATCGGCAAGGCTTCAGACTTGACACTTTTGGAGTGAGCCCCAGACGTAGGTTCATGATGCCCCCAGTTTCGTTTTTGTGCAGTAAGTCCTATAGCAAGGGCTGTCAGCGCCAGCGGACATGGCTCTCATGTCTCGCGGTCTAAAGGTACCTTAACATGAATGGATTTTGACAAACTATAGCTTGTTATGTAGCGGATGAATAGGCCAACAAGCTGACAAATCGGCAAGGCTTCAGACTTGAAACATTTGGAGTGAGCCCCACACGTAGGTACATGATGCCCCCAGTTTCGTTTTTGTGCAGTAAGTCCCATAGCAAGGGCTGTCAGCGCCAGCCGACATGGCTCTCATGTCTCGCGGTCTAAAGGTACCTTAACATGGATGGATTTTGACAAACTTTAGCTTGTTATGTAGCATATGAATAGACCAACAAGCTGACAAATCGGCAAGGCTTCAGATATGAAACCTTTGGAGTGAGCCTCAGACGTAGGTACATGATGCCCCCAGTTTCGTTTTTGTGCAGTAAGTCCAATAGCAAGGGCTGTCAGCGCCAGCCGACATGGCTCCCATGTCTCGCGGTCTAAAGGTACCTTAACATGAATGGATTTCAACAAACTATAGCTTGTTATGTAGCGGATGAATAGGCCAACAAGCTGACAAATCGGCAGGGCATCAGACTTGAAATTTTTGCAGTGAGCTCCAGACGAAGGTACATGATGCCCCCAGTTTCGTTTTTGTGCAGTAAGTCCTATAGCAGGGGCTGTCAGCGCCAGCTGATATGGCTCTCATGTCTCGCGGTCTAAAGGTACCTTAACATGGATGGATTTTGACAAACTATAGCTTGTTATGTAGCGGATGAATAGGCCAACAAGATGACAAATCGGCAAGGCTTCAGACTTGAAACTTTTGGAGTGAGCCCCAGACGTAGGTACATGATGCCCCCAGTTTCGTTCTTGTGCATTAAGTCCCATAGCAACGGCTGTCGGCGCCAGCCGACTTGGCTCTCATGTCTCGCGGTCTAAAGGTACCTGAACATGGATGGATTTTGACAAACTATAGCTTGTTGGATAGCGGATGAATAGGCCAACAAGCTGACAAATCGGCAAGGCTTCAAACTTGAAACCTTTGGAGTGAGCCTCAGACGTAGGTACATGATGCCCCCTGTTTCGTTTTTGTGCAGTAAGTCCCATAGCAAGGGCTGTCAGCGCCAGTCGACATGGCTCTCATGTCTCGCGGTCTAAAGGTACCTTAACATGGATGGATTTCGACAAACTATAGCTTGTTATGTAGCGGATGAATAGGCCAACAAGCTGACAAATCAGCAGGGCATCAGACTTGAAACTTTTGGAGTGAGCTCCAGACGTAGGTACATGATGCCCCCAGTTTCGTTTTTGTGCAGTAAGTCCCATAGCAAGGGCTGTCAGCGCCAGCCGACATGGCTCTCATGTTTTGCGGTCTAAAGGTACCTTAACATGGATGGATTTTGACAAACTATAACTTGTAATGTAGCGGATGAATAGGCCAACAAGCTGACAAATCGGCAAGGCTTCAGACTTGAAACTTTTGGAGTGAGCTCCAGAAGTAGGTACATGATGCCCCCAGTTTCGTTTTTGTGCAGTAAGTCCCATAGCAAGGGCTGTCAGCGCCAGCCGACATGGCTCTCATGTCTCGCGGTCTAAAGGTACCTTAACATGGATGGATTTTGACAAACTATAGCTTGTAATGTAGCTGAAAAATAGGCCAACAAGCTGACAAATCGGCTAGGCTTCAGACTTGACACTTTTGGAGTGAGCCCCAGACGTAGGTACATGATGCCCCCAGTTTCGTTTTTGTGCAGTAAGTCCTATAGCAAGGGCTGTCAGCGCCAGCGGACATGGCTCTCATGTCTCGCGGTCTAAAGGTACCTTTACATGGATGGATTTTGACAAACTATAGCTTGTTACGTAGCGGATGAATAGGCAAACAAGCTGACAAATCGGCAAGGCTTCAGACTTGAAACTTTTGGAGTGAGCCCCAAACGTAGGTACATGATGCCCCCAGTTTCGTTTTTGTGCAGTAAGTCCCATAGCAAGGGCTGTCAGCGCCAGCCGCCATGGCTCTCATGTCTCGCGGTCTAAAGGTACCTTAACATGGATGGATTTTGACAAACTTTAGCTTGTTATGTAGCATATGAATAGACCAACAAGCTGACAAATCGGCAAGGCTTCAGACTTGAAACTTTTGGAGTGAGCTCCAGACGTAGGTACATGATGCCCCCAGTTTCGTTTTTGTGCAGTAAGTCCCATAGCAAGGTCTGTCAGCGCCAGCCGACATGGCTCTCATGTCTCGCAGTCTAAAGGTACCTTAACATGAATGGATTTTGACAAACTATAGCTTGTTATGTAGCGGATGAATAGGCCAACAAGCTGACAAATCGGCAAGGCTTCAGGCTTGAAACTTTTGGAGTGAGCCCCAGACGTAGGTACATGATGCCCCCAGTTTCGTTTTTGTGCAGTAAGTCCCATAGCAAGAGCTGTCAGCGCCTGCTGACATGGCTCTCATGTCTTGCGGTCTAAAGGTACCTTAACATTGATGGATTTTGACAAACTATAGCTTGTTATGTAGCTGAAAAATAGGCAAACAAGCTGACAAATCGGCAAGGCTTCAGATCTGACACTTTTGGAGTGAGCCCCAGACGTAGGTTCATGATGCCCCCAGTTTCGTTTTTGTGCAGTAAGTCCTATAGCAAGGGCTGTCAGCGCCAGCGGACATGGCTCTCATGTCTCGCGGTCTAAAGGTACCTTTACATGGATGGATTTTGACAAACTATAGCTTGTTACGTAGCGGATGAATAGGCAAACAAGCTGACAAATCGGCAAGGCTTCAGACTTGAAACTTTTGGAGTGAGCCCCACACGTAGGTACATGATGCCCCCAGTTTCGTTTTTGTGCAGTAAGTCCCATAGCAAGGGCTGTCAGCGCCAGCCGACATGGCTCTCATGTCTCGCGGTCTAAAGGTACCTTAACATGGATGGATTTTGACAAACTTTAGCTTGTTATGTAGCATATGAATAGACCAACAAGCTGACAAATCGGCAAGGCTTCAGACTTGAAACTTTTGGAGTGAGCTCCAGACGTAGGTACATGATGCCCCCAGTTTCGTTTTTGTGCAGTAAGTCCCATAGCAAGGGCTGTCAGCGCCAGCCGACATGGCTCTCATGTCTCGCAGTCTAAAGGTACCTTAACATGAATGGATTTTGACAAACTATAGCTTGTTATGTAGCGGATGAATAGGCCAACAAGCTGACAAATCGGCAAGGCTTCAGACTTGAAACTTTTGGAGTGAGCCCCAGACGTAGGTACATGATGCCCCCAGTTTCGTTTTTGTGCAGTAAGTCCCATAGCAAGAGCTGTCAGCGCCTGCTGACATGGCTCTCATGTCTCGCGGTCTAAAGGTACCTTAACATGGATGGATTTTGACAAACTATAGCTTGTTATGTAGCGGATGAATAGGCCAACAAGCTGACAAATCGGCAAGGCATCAGACTTGAAACTTTTGGAGTGAGCTCCAGTCGTAGGTACATGATGGCCCCAGTTTCGTTTTTGTGCAGTAAGTCCCATAGCAAGGGCTGTCAGCGCCAGCCGACATGGCTCTCATGTTTTGCGGTCTAAAGGTACCTTAACATGGATGGATTTTGACAAACTATAACTTGTAATGTAGCGGATGAATAGGCCAACAAGCTGACAAATCGGCAAGGCTTCAGACTTGAAACTTTTGGAGTGAGCCCCAGAAGTAGGTACATGATGCCCCCAGTTTCGTTTTTGTGCAGTAAGTCCCATAGCAAGGGCTGTCAGCGCCAGCCGACATGGCTCTCATGTCTCGCGGTCTAAAGGTACCTTAACATGGATGGATTTTGACAAACTTTAGCTTGTTATGTAGCTGAAAAATAGGCCAACAAGCTGACAAATCGGCAAGGCTTCAGACTTGACACTTTTGGAGTGAGCCCCAGACGTAGGTACATGATGCCCCCAGTTTCGTTTTTGTGCAGTAAGTCCTATAGCAAGGGCTGTCAGCGCCAGCGGACATGGCTCTCATGTCTCGCGGTCTAAAGGTACCTTTACATGGATGGATTTTGACAAACTATAGCTTGTTACGTAGCGGATGAATAGGCAAACAAGCTGACAAATCGGCAAGGCTTCAGACTTGAAACTTTTGGAGTGAGCCCCAAACGTAGGTACATGATGCCCCCAGTTTCGTTTTTGTGCAGTAAGTCCCATAGCAAGGGCTGTCAGCGCCAGCCGCCATGGCTCTCATGTCTCGCGGTCTAAAGGTACCTTAACATGGATGGATTTTGACAAACTTTAGCTTGTTATGTAGCATATGAATAGACCAACAAGCTGACAAATCGGCAAGGCTTCAGACTTGAAACTTTTGGAGTGAGCTCCAGACGTAGGTACATGATGCCCCCAGTTTCGTTTTTGTGCAGTAAGTCCCATAGCAAGGTCTGTCAGCGCCAGCCGACATGGCTTTCATGTCTCGCAGTCTAAAGGTACCTTAACATGAATGGATTTTGACAAACTATAGCTTGTTATGTAGCGGATGAATAGGCCAACAAGCTGACAAATCGGCAAGGCTTCAGGCTTGAAACTTTTGGAGTGAGCCCCAGACGTAGGTACAAGATGCCCCCAGTTTCGTTTTTGTGCAGTAAGTCCCATAGCAAGAGCTGTCAGCGCCTGCTGACATGGCTCTCATGTCTTGCGGTCTAAAGGTACCTTAACATTGATGGATTTTGACAAACTATAGCTTGTTATGTAGCTGAAAAATAGGCAAACAAGCTGACAAATCGGCAAGGCTTCAGACTTGACACTTTTGGAGTGAGCCCCAGACGTAGGTTCATGATGCCCCCAGTTTCGTTTTTGTGCAGTAAGTCCTATAGCAAGGGCTGTCAGCGCCAGCGGACATGGCTCTCATGTCTCGCGGTCTAAAGGTACCTTTACATGGATGGATTTTGACAAACTATAGCTTGTTACGTAGCGGATGAATAGGCAAACAAGCTGACAAATCGGCAAGGCTTCAGACTTGAAACTTTTGGAGTGAGCCCCACACGTAGGTACATGATGCCCCCAGTTTCGTTTTTGTGCAGTAAGTCCCATAGCAAGAGCTGTCAGCGCCTGCTGACATGGCTCTCATGTCTTGCGGTCTAAAGGTACCTTAACATTGATGGATTTTGACAAACTATAGCTTGTTATGTAGCTGAAAAATAGGCAAACAAGCTGACAAATCGGCAAGGCTTCAGACTTGACACTTTTGGAGTGAGCCCCAGACGTAGGTTCATGATGCCCCCAGTTTCGTTTTTGTGCAGTAAGTCCTATAGCAAGGGCTGTCAGCGCCAGCGGACATGGCTCTCATGTCTCGCGGTCTAAAGGTACCTTTACATGGATGGATTTTGACAAACTATAGCTTGTTACGTAGCGGATGAATAGGCAAACAAGCTGACAAATCGGCAAGGCTTCAGACTTGAAACATTTGGAGTGAGCCCCACACGTAGGTACATGATGCCCCCAGTTTCGTTTTTGTGCAGTAAGTCCCATAGCAAGGGCTGTCAGCGCCAGCCGACATGGCTCTCATGTCTCGCGGTCTAAAGGTACCTTAACATGGATGGATTTTGACAAACTTTAGCTTGTTATGTAGCATATGAATAGACCAACAAGCTGACAAATCGGCAAGGCTTCAGACTTGAAACTTTTGGAGTGAGCTCCAGACGTAGGTACATGATGCCCCCAGTTTCGTTTTTGTGCAGTAAGTCCCATAGCAAGGGCTGTCAGCGCCAGCCGACATGGCTCTCATGTCTCGCAGTCTAAAGGTACCTTAACATGAATGGATTTTGACAAACTATAGCTTGTTATGTAGCGGATGAATAGGCCAACAAGCTGACAAATCGGCAAGGCTTCAGACTTGAAACTTTTGGAGTGAGCCCCAGACGTAGGTACATGATGCCCCCAGTTTCGTTTTTGTGCAGTAAGTCCCATAGCAAGAGCTGTCAGCGCCTGCTGACATGGCTCTCATGTCTCGCGGTCTAAAGGTACCTTAACATGGATGGATTTTGACAAACTATAGCTTGTTATGTAGCGGATGAATAGGCCAACAAGCTGACAAATCGGCAGGGCATCAGACTTGAAACTTTTGGAGTGAGCTCCAGACGTAGGTACATGATGCCCCCAGTTTCGTTTTTGTGCAGTAAGTCCCATAGCAAGGGCTGTCAGCGCCAGCCGACATGGCTCTCATGTTTTGCGGTCTAAAGGTACCTTAACATGGATGGATTTTGACCAACTATAACTTGTAATGTAGCGGATGAATAGGCCAACAAGCTGACAAATCGGCAAGGCTTCAGACTTGAAACTTTTGGAGTGAGCCCCAGAAGTAGGTACATGATGCCCCCAGTTTCGTTTTTGTGCAGTAAGTCCCATAGCAAGGGCTGTCAGCGCCAGCCGACATGGCTCTCATGTCTCGCGGTCTAAAGGTACCTTAACATGGATGGATTTTGACAAACTTTAGCTTGTTATGTAGCTGAAAAATAGGCCAACAAGCTGACAAATCGGCAAGGCTTCAGACTTGACACTT
The DNA here is from genome assembly GCF_015706575.1 of Patiria miniata. Taxonomy (NCBI): domain Eukaryota; kingdom Metazoa; phylum Echinodermata; class Asteroidea; order Valvatida; family Asterinidae; genus Patiria; species Patiria miniata. The sequence continues at coordinate 15,244,933 of NW_024037051.1, forward strand.
TTGGAGTGAGCCCCAGACGTAGGTACATGATCCCCCAGTTTCGTTTTTGTGCAGTAAGTCCAAAAGCAAGGGCTGTCAGCGCCAGCTGACATGGCTCTCATGTCTCGCGGTCTAAAGGTACCTTAACATGGATGGATTTCGACAAACTATAGCTTGTTATGTAGCAGATGAATAGGGAAACAAGCTGACAAATCGGCAGGGCATCAGACTTGAAACTTTTGGAGTGAGCTCCAGACGAAGGTACATGATGCCCCCAGTTTCGTTTTTGTGCAGTAAGTCCTATAGCAAGGGCTGTCAGCGCCAGCTGACATGGCTCTCATGTCTCGCGGTCTAAAGGTACCTTAACATTGATGGATTTTGACAAACTATAGCTTGTTGGATAGCGGATGAAAAGGCAAACAAGCTGACAAATCGGCAAGGCTTCAGACTTGAAAATTTTGGAGTGAGCCCCACACGTAGGTACATGATGCCCCCAGTTTCGTTTTTGTGCAGTAAGTCCCATAGCAAGGGCTGTGATCAACGCCAGCCGACATGGCTCTCATGTCTCGCGGTCTTAAGGTACCTCACTTAACATGGATGGATTTTGACAAACTATAGCTTGTTATGTAGCGGATGAATAGGCCAACAAGCTGACAAATCGGCAAGGCTTCAGATTTGAAACTTTTGGAGTGAGCCCCAGACGTAGGTACATGATAACCCTAGTTTCGTTATTGTGCAGTAAGTCCCATAGCAAGGGCTGTCAGCGCCAGCCGACATGGCTCTCATGGCTCTCATGTGTCGCAGTCTAAAGGTACCTTAACATTATTATTATTATTCTGGTTTATTCATATAAAAACACGAGGTAGGCAGCCACAAAAGAGTCGCTGGTATAACTACGTGTACACTTTACGGGAATTAAAAACATTGATTGATTTTGACAAACTATAGCTTGTTGGATAGCGGATGAATAGGCCAACAACCTGACTAATCGGCAAGGCTTCAGACTTGAAACTTGTGGAGTCAGCCCCAGACGTAGGTACATGATAACCCTAGTTTCGTTTTTGTGCAGTAAGTCCCATAGCAAGGGCTGTCAGCGCCAGCCGACATGGCTCTCATGTGTCGCGGTCTAAAGGTACCTGGATGGAATTTGACAAACTATAGCTTGTTGGATAGCGGATGAATAGGCCAACAAGCTGACAAATCGGCAAGGCTTCAGACTTCCCAGGACCCGTGGGAACTTGTCTGTGAACCAAGCGCTAGGGCGATCGTTTTTGCCGTTTCTCGGCTAACTTTGACAGAATTTTTGTTGTTAAAAAAATGAGTTTGACAGAAAATTTGACAGAATGGATTTTGTTTTGGAAGGTTTCAGCATATGGAGGTACAATGGTTTCAGGCAGAATTCTGCAAAAAATGGTTCTGACAGATAAACAGCTAATTTGAACCAAAAATCGTACATTTGTTTAAAAAGCTTCAATCCTTTCAAACAAACCCTTGCGTAATGGGAGAGGTTCTACTTCTAAATAGATCGATCTATCACTGGGAAACAGACTTTGTCGTGGCCGGATCCACGTACGTTTTGCCCGAAATTTACCTATGTTAATAATTTCATAACATCTTTATGCGACTATAAAATTAATCTGCATGTGATTTTAAGTGTTCATAGCGTATTTCCAGTAATGGGAATTTGGCAGATTTTTGATAAATCTGACCGATTTTTGATGTGCATTTAGCAGAATTTGGCTCTCTGACCTTACGGTCACCCTGGTCCGCACCGCGCCGCGTAGTGCAGTGAACGTGTGTGTACGTACTCTTTGGTACGTACGGATCTAGGGCCCTAGGCCTAGTATCATTTATACTATACTTTACTACTAGTCGAGAGAAGGGGCTCGACCTGAGCTGAGGAAAGTTCGTTTTCAGCCAATAGTCAAGCATGGATGTCAAGTTTGATGGCAAAAGAGCGTTGGTTACAGGAGCAGGAAAAGGTGTGATTATCGTTCAAACAAATGATTCTTAGGCATGTCAATCTATTCAATGCTCATCAGGATTTCCAATGGCAATAGACCGCTTGCAGATGCGTTCCATAATCGACGCGCGAAGGCGCGCGACGCCATGTTGTGGGACAAGCGTATATCTATCTATGCACATTTTGTCCCATAACATGGCGTCGCGCACCTTCGCGCGTCAATTATCGATCGCGTCTGCAAGCGGTCTATAGGCCTGTGAGTGTGTAGCCCCATAAATGTGGCCTATTTACTGGACTGCCTGTGTATTGTTGATGTACCCTAACGTGGCGCGGCCCCTAACGTGGCGCACTTTTATTTTTCGCCTGTAGCGCCTAGCTAGAGCAAAAGTTTTAACTGAAATTTAACAGAAAGTGACATTTCATCAAGTTCTTTACACTCCCGTTCATAAATCGCGAGTTTATTTACCCGTTACAAAGTTAAAAGAAAAAATTATTTTGGCGTGATTTTCCGATTTTATTTTCAAGTGCAAAGTGAACCCTTTGAAAATGCCCCGAAAAATAAGAAAATAATTTTCTGACAAACATTTGGCTGGGTTTGTAAGTAAAGATAATAATGATTTATCAGAATTTATCAAGTTTACAGAAATTCTTAAATGTTAATTTGGAATTTTCTGAGATTTATTCAAGTGCGCCACGTTAGGGAACACTCCGCCAATTTGTGCCCAATTTCCGGACGCGACCGTTTTTGCATTTCGGATTAAATTTTATGAAACCGAAATTGTACACAGAGGTTAAATAGCAAGCATTAAAAAGGTAAAAGTACCAGCATTTCACTGCATGAATTTGAGGTTTATCAACAAAGAGGTTTGCCAACACTACACGAGGAAAGTTGGATAAGCTTTGAAGTGCGCCACGTTAGGGAACACGACTATATATGGAGATCAATGGTTTAGCCACTGTTAAGTTGACATAGCGCCCTCATTCGCCAGACCTTTTTCATGTAAACATGGCAGCGCGCTTGATTTTGCAAAGTGACTGGAACGAATCGCTTTGGTAAGCCGAATTTCACGAAACTGTTTCTAACATAGTGAATTTTATTATTGCATGTTCAATAAGAATTATATTTAAACTGGTGGTGATATACATTCTGTCTCGATTTGCTCTTTTCCAGGCAAAACGAAGGCCAGGCGTGGGTGCTTTGCAAGACACTCGGTAAATTTGACAAGTCATTGCATCTTTTTCGTGAAAAAAAATGTCCCTTTAAATTCTGCATGTCATTTAAAAACAAAATGCACGGTGCAATTATTGTTAGTGTTGGATAAGATTTGCACTAATAATGTACTCATTTGTTTCACTGAAAATTTCACCTTTTCATTTTAATCGCAGTGAATTGCTAACAATCATGACTAATGAGTTTGAAATTGTTTTTTGTTTTGTTTTTGTTGTTGATAATTTCACCAAAAGAAGTGTATTTGACTGTGTCTCAGTGAACTGGTCCCTGATTGTTTTTGCTATAACACTGGTGCCAAAAACTATCTGGTACCAAATAGTGTCCGCTAATTAGCATAATGCAATCTGATTGGTCATGCATCTATGACGTCGCATTGTTTACAAATATAGTGTCCACGCTTAGTATGCATCCTACTGCATGCCTTGCTGTTGAGCTGTCAAGACATCGTACAGCTCTCTATTCACCTGAATTTGCTTTTTACAATCTGTTTAATGTTTTCCTTATTATCATCTGTGATTACTAATGATTCCCTAGTAGTTTAAACGTATATTTGTGCAAAATGTTGGCATTTTTTTCGTGTCAGTTCACCTGTTTGAAAACACCTAGATTTGAATATTTTTATAACATTTGTAACAGGTGAAGGCAGTACCAGCATTCAAGGAGAGTTGAAGTCTCAGGGATTGGATAACAAAGGAATCCCTCAAGTTGTTGCGTCGGAGGGATTCAGAGTTTTGGACATCACAAGGGTGAGACTGCAGTTAGTGTACGGGTAGTAATTGTTGTGATGACTTTCTTTTGCCAAAGTGTCCAGAAATCATCAAAATTGATACCAAGGATTTTGCAGTGTGCCATAGGATCTGAACACAGCATTGGGGTTTGGATGAGACAGGCGGCTTTGAAAGTCAACTATGTCTCAACTAAATATGGCCTATCAGGCCGTTGTTTGTCTCCGGATTCCTTGGCATGAAAGAAATGAGAATATTTCTATTCCCTCTGGATGGGATAGCAGTCCATCCCATGTTACTCCCCAGCTAATGCCGGTACCCATTTATACTCCTAGGTGGAGAGAGGCAAGTGCGGGTGAAGTGGCTTGCCCAAGGACACATGTGGCTAGCAGCAGAATTTGTAGCTGCAACCCCCTGATCACAAGTCAGAGGGCCCTTACCACATAACCACACTCCCCCAAAAAACAGTTTCAGAATAACAAATAATTTTTCCAGTTAAGGTAGATGTTATGTCAGTGCATTTGCTTTTTACCTCAATTTCAACAAGGCCAAGATAAATCAAGTGACTATTTTTTAACAACGACTGGCTGCGATTGTTATGAAACCTGATATAGCTATGCTTTCGCTCCAAGAGATTGATAAGCCAGCTGTGCCTACCAGTCACCTGCTTTTGTCTGTTGATGGAATTTGACTAGTCACAGTGCTTGCTTGAAATATGATCTGCCTGTTGGTGACTAGCCTGTGTAAAAAGCATGACAGGGGAACAGGATTGAATTTTTGACCGTCTGTGACTGATCAAATAAATGGAGGGTTCAACATGATGGATAAGATTTGTCTCAGAATTGAGGATTATGGCTTGAAAACAATCTTATAAGTTTTAAAAAAATCATAAATGGATCTGTTTTGTTTGTGTCGTTTCAGAGGACGATCACTATTTCCTATCCAGAGAAAGATTTGAAGGCCAAATTCCAAGCTGGCAGTGGTGCATTCAGGAATGTCCACACAAGGGGAGTAAGTAATTGAGCATTTCTCTTTAATTTGAGACATCCAACACAAATGTCCAACGCTCCATTAATATGCACACAATGTGTATTTAAATTTGGTTCTTTGTTCTGTGATTAATTTTGCAGATTATTAGTCTGGACATTTCGTCCGGTGGTGCGCTGGGCGTGTCCTCAGATTCCAACGATTCATTAAGAATATGGCAGACGTCGGACGGAACAGTGCGAGTGAGTAATGGACATATGATGCATTCTGTCTCAACCAGACTTTCTTCAGTTTTCTTTGTTTCAATCTACTAAAAATGAATGCAAATGTCTACTCCTGTATATTCCTGTAGAACAAAAGCATACACTTTTTTTTTTTTAATTGTGGTTTGCTCCATTTCATAAAAATAACATAGGGTGAAGTACATGTTATTGACTAGTAACTGAAAATTTCACGTAATTTACATACTCTGTTCCCAAGTTATGAATATTTTAATAAAAAGATCACAAAATTCAGCTGTCCGCCACTGATCATTTAGCGTTCTACGAACTGATGAATACCCATTAAATACAATGAATGAAAAATTGACGTTTTCCCACCACGAATGAACGAAAACACGCAGAGGAAAACAGACACAAATCACTATCAATATTTCAGAAAAAAAACCCCAAAACAGTTGACTTAATTGTTCCTCATATTCAAAACACAAAATCTGACAGTAAAATGAATGTTTGAGTCTTGACTCAAATGATTAAAATCTCATTTTTATTTGAATGCCTGGGTAAGTGGAGTGCCATGGCCTAGCGGTTAAGAGCACCGGACTCATGCTCTGGTGTTTCAAAGGCAACAGTGGCATGGGTTCGAGCCCGGGCCCGGACACTTGTGTCCTTAAGCAAGGCACTTAACCATTATTGCTTCGTCCTTCGGATGGGACGTTAAGCCAGAGGTCCCGTGTATTGTATCAAGCCCAACGCACGTAAAATAACCCAGTAACACTTATCGCTAAGAGAAGGGGTTTGCCCCGGTGTTTCTGGCCTCCTACTTATACTCCCTTGTGGAATTCCTTAGGAGAAGAACCAACCAAGTACCAACCAAGTAATCTCTGGTTGTCACTCAGCTCAATAGCTTTCAATGGCATTCCATGGACAGCTTTAAAAGTAGGTGCTTCATTGGTGTATCATTTAACATAATTATCGATTCAGGTCACTTTCCTTTTGACGCACTCTGTGTTGTATACAATGTTTCTGCTTGCAGAGAGAGCTGAAGGGTCATTTCAGCGAGGTCAGTACCTGTCGATTCTTCCCCTCCGGCGTGGTGGTGCTGACCGGTGGTCTGGACAGACAGGTCAAGGTGTGGTCAGTAGAGGACGGCAGCTGCCCGGTCACTCTGAAGGGTCACACGGGAGGTGAGTAACCGTTCCTTGATTGCTTGGTGAGACATCTGAAGTGGTAAGCAGGTGTCCCAGTTTCGAGTCCCTCCCAAGTCACTCTGCAAACTTTTTTTTGTGATCTCTCAGAAATCACTGATCAAAGAGTGCTTTGTCTCTTACCCTGCAAGACACAACACAGTACATCGGATTAGAAAATAAACCTTTTCACACTAGACTAATCTCGGGGTAGACGCTGGGTTGACGTAGGGTTGAAAACATGCAGCATTTCACACTTGAAACTTTCCCACCCCTACGTCAACCCTGAGATTGATTTCGCTCTGGGTGGAACTGAACCCTGCTCCAGACCAGGGTGGAGATTTTCAACCCGGGTTGAAAATCTCACCAGGGTTCAAAACAGTAGGGACCGAGCGAAATAACCTCGGTTTGCATGAAACAAGTGTGAAACAATGCGGGTTTGAACCTGGGTTTGAAAGATCAAAAACTCAACCCAGGGTGCGGCACTTTGTTCGCCCAGGCTTGAGTTCAACCCGGGTCGAGAGACTCTAGTGTGAAAAAGCCTAAAGTCAGTTGGACCTTGCTGCACTGAGCCATCAACACCAGTACATGAACGGCCAATTTTGAAACAATGAGAGCTGAGTCCCATTGAACAATGCCACAGTTGTATCCTGCTGCATTCGGTGACCACAGACTCTGAGGTAGTTTTGCCTTGTGATTTATCGTTTTGACAAGTGCTGCATGTTGCTGGGTTCGGCAGGGTTTCTAGCCAGAATACCCTAGAGGTTAGCATTAAGAAATTATAACATCTACCGGTATGAAGGGTAAAACTCAATATTAACTACAATAACCTGATGTATAAGCGGTGTAGCCCTCGCAGTGCCCATTTCAATTTTGGAGATAACTAAGAAGAAGCGAAGCAATTGCAGTAATGTGTCCTGCCGAAGGACACAACCAAATGTACCATTCGTTTATAGTCTAGTGCCCCCATTCTTTTGCCAAAGTGTTTTTATCCCTTGGCACTGAGGGTAAAATGTCATGGAAGTAGATGTACATCAGTGAAGGGCAAAAATTCCTAAGATATTTAAATTTTCATTTTAGCATTGTAAATTATTTGTGAATCCAACCCGTAGGCGTATCCTGCATGGCCATTGTGGATAAAGGCCGAAATATTGTCACTGGTTCCCGTGATGGCACAGCCAGGCTATGGAACTGCGGCAACTCCAAGTGCCTGGCGACCGTTCACAGCATCAAGGGTTTTATCAACGCATGCGCCATCGGCGAGGTCCATGAGTCCGTCGACCTCGGAACTCCAGGAAAACCACCAGGTGAGGCAAAGATAATACAGACAGATTTTCTTTGCTCATTATGAGGTTGGAACTGGCGAGTTTCATAAGAAAATTGTCTTTATACTCTCTGCACGTATGACTTCTGACAAATACCCACTTAAGCACTTCGCACTGGGATTATTTTTGCCAAAAATTTTGATTTTTGCAAAAGGCAAAATTGTCCAGCCAACTTCTGATATACAGCCAAATACAAAAAACTGATTCGCAAGAGTCATTTCAACAGTATTTGTACGTTATTTCTTGCCGAAACCTCATATGTTCAGTACTCCGGGTGTGCCCTGGAGAGTAATTGTACAACAATAGGCAGTGCAAAATGGCCATTGACAAATGAGGAAATTGTTGTCATAAGAAATTTTCCCATTTTTTTCATCTTCAAAATGTAGCAGTTTTACATTCTTAGCTAATCTCAACTTCAGCAAATAAAACAGAGAATGGTTTTATTAGGCTTTATGCAGACTGAGGCTGCTTGCTTTGACTGTGCATGGTCATGGGCAACGAAATTTGATCTTTAAATGTTCAAATGTTGTTAATATCTGAATAGAAACAATTACCGTTTTCTTTTTAAATCATAGCGGAGGAAGAGTGTGGTACAGCAGGGAAGATGTTGCTATTAGCAACCGAGGGAGGCGAGCTGATTGGTGTAGGGCTACATAGCAGGAAAAAGGTGGGCAGCAATATGGGGACGAAAACTATATAAAAATTGTTCCGGAACAGAAGTTATCTCTCTCTGTGAAACCAATCAAGAGGTAATCGTAAGCCGAGTGCAAAACATTCAGAGGGGTCTGGTGTTTAGCAAGATTGGACTACAACTTGTTTTTGTCTATTATCCTCGGGAATTATAGGTAATATACAACATTTGTAAACATCAACAGCAACAAAACTACCAAATGATTATGAAATACCTCACTTGACTGCAAGTGAGTAATAGTCTAGAGCATCCTGTGAAATCATGGCACCTGGTGTGCTGTCATTTTCAAGAAAAGAGGAATTTTTGTATCAATTTCCAATGATGAACAGCTGGAAAAAGTGCCTTTTTTTCCAAACACTGCCCCAAATTTACCAAATTCGGTTAGTCTACATGTTGTTTGCAATCGGTTTCACATCCGTGAACGGGTGCAAGCCAGCTAGTCTGGTTCCCTGACCTGACAATTCCCAACATCTATAAATTGCAGCGTTTTGTCTGAAGTAGGGTCAGGGAACCAGACTTAACAACAACAGCATTTTGTTTCCTTGGTTTTTCTAGCATCTATGAACACAAAACTTTAAAACAACAGCGGTCGATGGTTACATTTGAAATCCTTTTTGTACTTTTCCCAGATTTTCCAAGTCGAGGGTTCGGCTGCCTTCAACTGCTGCGCGTTCCTGTCCAACGACTCGGTGGTTGCCGGGAGCCAAGATGGATCTATTCACATCTTAGATGTTAGAAATCACAGGTGGGCTGTTGAAAATCCTTTGTCATTATTTTTTGTTTGAAAAACCGTATCCTCTCTGAGTGGTACCCGTTTGCTATTTCTCCAGTTTGCAGCATTGCTGATGTTGCTAGTATCGTGACTTTGGGCGCGATCCCTGGCTACATGGCATATACATGTTTATGGCTTCTGGCTAGCACCTCGTGAACAGAGACATTGACAAAATGGGCATGGGCCAGAATCGGGATGGATCGCTCAGTTGGTAGAGCACCGGAACGGCAATCCGGAGGACGGAGGTTCAAACCCTGCTCTAGTCAATCTCTTTGTTCAACTTTAAAAGTGTTTTCCCTTGAAGATATTTCCTCCACATCCTGATAATGATATGAAGCATAAACTTTCTCCTTCCTGTTGTGAAAAACTCCTGAACAAAGTACAGTGTTAGTTATCCTACGAGCGCGAGTGGAACAAATAATTATGAAGTGTGTCTGTGTCAAATATGCCACGAGGTCAAAGATGGGACATAGTATAAGATAAGGTCATACGCTGTGATCACATTTAAGCTGCTAACTGATTAGGTGTGCGTGCATCAGAAAAATGTGCTCGTCTTAAGATTGTATACGATAAGCACCTTGCAGTATAAACCAGTATGAACCAGTATGAACCAGTATGAACCAGTATGAACCAGTATGAACCAGTATGAACCAGTATGAACCAGTATGAACCAGTATGAACCAGTATGAACCATGCAATACAGGATAATACAACACCGTCGTTTCTATGGATCGACCAATCAGGATCAAGTTCAAGTTTGCTTGAAAATAAAACTATTCGCCTTCTCTATGATTTTCTAAGTTTTGTATTTTGTAAGTTGTACATAATTTTCTTGTCTGTTTAAATTTTAACAGCCAACCTGCCAAAGTTGTACAAAAGACGTCCTCTCCCATCCTGTGCATTCAAGCTCACAAGAACGGCTTCATAGCAGGGACAGGTAAGTCAGTCTATACAATTTTTGGATGTTGCTGTGCCGTACTATTGGTGTGTTCAAATAGCTGTTCGGGTAAAGGCAGCCACGACAGCCAGGCTAATCGAACGCTCAGCCATGAACCATCACAATCCCTGTGTGATGTCTCAAGTCGTGGCCGTAGCCACTGACAACACCCGTTTCTGGGTCTTAGTTTGAGATTAACTGCTTTTCAGTCAATTTTACAAAGCCTAAAAATAGTTGGGCTGGAATTATAGCCTTTAAAATCGCAATGAACTTCTTTAGACTTCAAATAAAGTTGATTTGGGGGTCCACTTGAGATTTCCGCTGCCCGGCCGCCATGTTTAGCCAATTCTTGGAATGAACAACGCATGCCTGTGACGTATTTCCACCATCGACTCTGTTCCACGAGCAAGATCTGCGGTGGCTGACTCAGGTGAGCCCTGAGAATGACTCGGAGCTAAAGGAACGGCACGGGGCTCACCCGAGTCGATCAAAACGAACGCACCCTACATAAAGTACTACGGAGTACGGAGCAAAATTCAGGCAGTGGCCACATCTCACACATTTCTGTGTGGCTGTGGCTACTGTCACTGATACATTGGTCAAGTTCGCGCAAGGACATAGTTGACCAATGGTTAACTAATGTTTGCCCGAACTCTGTCTAGTCGACGGTGGTTGACTACGCTAGTCGACTATTTGGAACCAGCCTACTGGGGTTGGTTGCTTTGCTGGTAACCAATAGCCGCGCGCATTCATAATGCTAGCAGAGAGCCAGGATCCAGAAGTTTTGCGATGACATTTTGACCAGCATTTGACTAGAGACGTTCGCATGTTGCTATTAGTGCGCAGGCGTAAGATACGTCACAAATCAACCACTAGTCGACTAATGGTCCTTGCCCGAACTTGGCCATTATTGTCACTCATCATAACCGTAGACCGAAATGTCTGATTCTGACGAGGCCATATCCCTCATCTGTGTAATTTGTTGATATTTATTCTTGTATAGGTTTTGCAAATAAATAGTTGTTTTCAACAGCATTTTAGACGCTATTACATTTTGACATTTTTTATAATAACTGTATAATAACTGTGTAATTTGTTTTCCCCAACAAATTACAAGTTCCATTCATAAAACATACCAGCAGATTGAAACAGCGCCCTCAATAAACTTTTTTGATATCTTATGTACAGGATTGGTTGGTTTACATGGAAATAATTGAAAAGTTGAACATGGAGATATTGACCATAGATAAACAGTAAACCGCTCATCAGTTAACTCCCCATAACTTTACAGTGATTCCTTGTGTCCAATCCATCAATATTTATTTCTTTATCTTATTATTGACACGTTTTCTTCCTGACGTAGATAATTTCCTTTATTTCAATAACAGTGTCCATAAAATACGCAACCTCAATCCCTGAGCCTTTGTAATGTTCATCCCCTCCAGATTTTTTATTCTGGAGAGCCCCTGTATTCATGAAATTGAACACACACAACTCCTATAACCGACAGTATTATCAACCAGAATATCATTTTTGACAGTAACAAAACAATTTCTAGATATTGTTTTCCTGCCATTTGCCCAATATTATCCGTGGCTCCGTCAGACTTGTCATTTTTCATTCTACGGACTCTCCCTTCCATCCCAGCAAATTTGTGTTTTGACAGTTTACCTTTCCCTCCCCCAAATATCCAATTCTTTCTGTTCAATCAAAACCAATTTATACAGTTTTGTTCCCTTTTCCCTTTGTCCATGTATCCCTCCTTCCCAGTCATTCGACCTTGAAACTGTCATTTTTTGATAAAGCACCGGCGCATTCCTAGTCATGTTTCATTATTGAGTCTGATTCCCCCTGGCATATTTTCTTTCTCATTTTACAAAAGGAGAAGAAAGAAAAAACGGGGGAATGAACAAAATTGATCGTTGGCCTTCACAGCCGTCAATCGCTAGTATGATTTCATTCCCCCCCCCCCAAATGCATGTAGCTTTCATGTCTCCTATTAGAGTGAAACATGTAGTTCAATGCTGCGGTCTGTGAAATTCAGGCTATGAAATTCACCAATCTTGGTGGTTATTTGAATGCCATGGCAACAGTAATGATTACAAAATTTGCAATTTTGTTTTTCCCGTCGTAGACTTCTTTTGTCATACATATACTTGACTGCCAATGGTGGAGCGAAATGATTCGTGTATAATTGGAATATGACATTCGGTTCATGCATGTAGTGTGTTTAGATACACATCAGGGCCCAATTTTATGATGCTGCTTGAATGGCCATGTAATGAATTTTTTGTTTTTTTAATGCAATATTTGAAATGTACCTTTTTGTTCCATTAAACGCTACTTTTTTATCCTCATATTGCCACTTTAAGGTCGTTTTGGTGCCCTTGTGGTTCGTGTGCTTATGCAAATTTCCGTATTCGTGAACAAAACTGTGATGCCATTCAAGGCAGAAACTTTAGTTTCACAACTGCTTCGGCATAAAATGTATCAATTTCCAACGATGGTCAGCCGACCATCGTTGGAAAAAAATATACTGTTTTCAAATACTGCCCCCAATTTACCACATTGAATTAGTCCACGTTTTGTTCGTAATCGGTTACACATCCATGAACGGATGCAAGCCATCTAGTCTGGTTCCCTGACCTGACAATTCCCATAAATTGCTCCGTTTCGTCTGAAGTAGGGTCAGGGAACCAGATTTTTTTCCAGCATCCGTGAACACAAAGACTTTAAACAGGGCAATGTAACAACAGTTACTATAAAATCCATCAAACTCTCAAATCTAACCCCTAAATCAAGCAAACGTTGTACAATATTCCCCTTAAGAGACTCACAGATTTGGACCAGCAAAGTTTTACAATGACTTGACTTTCCCCAAGAATGACTTCGAACCAAAACAAGAAGAAGAAAAGATCTCCAAATTAATACAGAATTGCTCTTCTGTTTAATAAAAGGTTGTAATTTTCACCGGTTTTGTGGAACACTGTGTTCGCATGGCCTTTTCTACAATAGTGATTTCCTTGAGGAAATTGTAGAACTATCACCGTGATTGCTCTATTCTTGTCGCTGTATTTGAGACTGTCCATGGTCCCTTGTTCCCGCTAACCTTGGACGAAAACATCCAATAAATTGAGCCGTTTTAAGAAAAAATAAAATCATCAAGGTTCCTTTGAGAAAAAGAAAGAAAGGAAAAAGCCCTTTTGAAAATCCGACTGAATTAAATTTCTCATTGTTATCCTCCGTAGGGACAGTTTGTGATCTTTTTCACCAAAAAAAATCAAAATAAATCAAATATTTCTGGACTGAAAGAAATGAAGAAAAAAAAATAGAAAGGAAGAAACAATGAAGATATAATCAAGAAGGCAAAGAAGAAAGTTCAAACTTCTTACAAACAGGGCAACGAGATTGAATTATTGAGCTCTTTTCAGAATTCTTCCACTTAAGGTTAACGGAAACGAGCCTATGTCTGAACATTTTTACAAATTCCATACTCGTTTAAATCTTGCTTCACCTTGAATTTGTCTGTTCTTGTTCTCTGATCAAAATGCATATTGATTTCCATATATTTATTCAGTTATCTTTAAAAAAAAATTATATAAGGCCAAAAAAAAAGTCTCCGTTCTCTGGTATGCGCGCACGTCGCGGTAACCATGCGCGTCGGCAAAATTAAAAAGTTTTTTTTCACTGAAAGATGTGTCTCAGAACCGCCAAACTCACTGGTTTGACTGGAATACTGCTGCTGCACAATTTTAACGTGTTTTTAGATGGGGTTACGATCGAGAGTAAGCTTTATGTGGCCTCTCTGGACTCCCATATATTTGCACTTAGTTTAGTCGGGCACCATTTGCAGTCATCAGCCGACATTTGAAGAAAAAAAAAAACCGTAAAAAAAAAAAAATCTGTGTCGCCGCACCACTTTTTGGGCAAGCAACATGCCAGAAACAAGAGACTTTTTTTATTTTGCCTAAAAGAAATTTTACAAAGAGATGCGAGTTTGTAAAAAGTCAAGGATGCATCAAAAGCCTTTTAATAATTTATAGCTCTACAGTTCTATTTCAAGGCCAAAGACATATTTTTTTGTGGAAAAACCAAATTGGTTTGTCATAATTATAGTTGGAAATTATCTCCTTGTAATGCCCCGAAACATCTGGCTGCGCATATCATTTACACAATTTACCCGTCCTAGCTATAATCCTGTCGGATTTAGGTTTCGTACAGACGGGGAAACAGAATCCCGGCTTAGTAATGTTCCAAGGTTTTAAGTGATTCGTTTTTCTGATGCGCATAATTCGTGTAAACAATACTTGTAACATGTGTGCTGTGCATACAACATTTGCATACACGATGTGTCTGGCGAGTTCATTGAAGCATAACTTGTTCTTTTTTATTTGCTGGTCTACGGTCCTTTTTGAACCTCACTGAATGACTTACTGACTGATTGACTGATTGTTACTTGTTCCTTAGACTTGCTTAACCCTAAACTCCCTAGACATTTTGCTAGGATGCAACCTCAATGCTGCAAACTCCTCCAACTGCCTCCATGTAAAAATGGCATACAGCCGCAAACCTCCAAAATCGGCTGTTATTTCTTGAATGTAGTCCTTGGAGGGGTGACCACTGCCTCAATCCTGCAAAATCCTCCAGCAATCACTGTCAGAGCCAGTGACATCCTGGAGCAGCGCGGAGGATTTCGAGTATTATCCAAAGTATTTTTTTTTAAAAGTAACTTTAGTATTTAGTTATTCTGGGTGCATCGCGGCACGGGAAAGGGATATTATTAGAGAAATATAAGTGTAATCTTAAGGCCTAAATTTATGCACGGCTAAGTATAAACAACACAAGGTCTGGCCTAAGACCTCAAAACAGTGCATCCTCCAAAATCAGCCGCACAATTTTGCCATACAGCCTCAATCCTGCAAAATCCTCCTTATTGCAAATTATTTTGGGGGTTAAAGGTAATATGCAATATTTGCGAAACATCAGAAAACAAAACTACCAAATTATGATGAAATACCTTACTGGACTGTAAGTGAATAACAGTCTCAACTCAAGCATCCTGTGAAATCATGGCACCTGGTGTACTGTCGTTTTCAAGAACATAAAGACACCAACAGGTCCTTAAAATATTAAATTGTTTGCGGACTTAAGGCCGGGTAAAAAAATAATGTAGTTTCTCGTCCTAGCTTTTTTAATAAACGAAAGAGGCCGGCACTTTTTTTTCCCCCCAAATTGGCGGATTTTCCTAGATGGCAGATTGATTCTTCCATTTTCTTGACTCTTTTGCTGATACAAAATTGCGTCCAAGGCCAAAAAAAAAAGTCTCGCGCGCGTCGCCGTAGCCATGCGCGTCGGCAAAATGAAAAAGGTTTTTTTTCAATGAAAGATGATGTCTCAAACCGCCAAACTCACTGGTTTGACTGGAATCCTGCTGCTGCACAATTTTAAAGTGTTTTTAGATGGGGTTATGATCGAGAATAAGCTTTATGTGGCCTCTCTGGACTCCCATATATTTGCACTTAGTTTAGTCGGGCACCATTTGCAGTCATCAGCCGACATTTGAAGAAGAAAAAAACTGTAAAAAAAAAAAAGCCGCGTCGCCGCACCACTTTTTGGGCAAGCTCCATACCAGAAACTGGAGACTTATTTTTTTGGGCCCAAAGCAGCCTTGCCCTTTTGTTCAATTTTGTTAGAAACAAATAAAATGACAATATACTGACCATATATTTACAAAATATATCAAATTTATGAATTTAAATTATTTTTTTGTACTTGGCCTAATCAATCATGCGTGTATTTTCCAATTTCTAAGTTCCAAAAGCAATTACTGACAAACTGGTAGTTTGAGAAAACCTGGTGTACATAAAGTGCCCCAAGGTTGATGAATAAAAAAAAAAAAAAAAAGAATCCCCCAAATTGCACAATTCTGTAAAAATGCCAGTTGTAAATTTTTACAACATAATGGAAAATATTTTCAGCCCCTACTCACCCACTCGATGTAAATATAGGCTGGAACCACGCCCAGCAGCATTGACTCTGCCAAACCAGGATCTGAAGAGAGTCTGGAGTGTGCCAGCAGAAAAAAAAAATATCAATAATTTTTTTTATTTATTCATTTCATCCCGGATGTGACAAAAAAGATGAGTAATTAGCCTATAAGTGGGGAGATTATTTTTTTTCTGTTTTTCCCCACATTGGTGCACTGAGGCGAAAATATAAGCCATGATATGACTGAATGCGTTGGGCATCCCCTTGGGATCAAACATTGGATCTTTGTCATTGTAATCAGTTCAGACAATTATATAAAGTGCATTAGTTTTATCCGACATTCTCGTGTTTCATGTGACAAGGATGTTTACAGCGTTGGGATAACACTGACATTGTTCAGACATTGTAACATCTGTTGCTTTACTCAATCTTTTGTCTGTTACTGTTCTTGAAATTGGATTCATTGTACAGGGCGAGTCAAAGAAAATGAAACCCAAATATTGGGACCATTGTTTAAGTGAAGTTCTGCATGTGTAGCACTTTCAAAATGTAGGATATGAAAGCCCAATCCATAAGCTTTCTTTTAGTACAAGAATCATTCAAATCACTCATGTACTTTTCAAGTTACGGAATTTTAAACACAACCGCCGCTTTAAGGTTCTGTCCACGGATCACAAAAAAGTTCAGGGTTCTTTCAGCAAAACGAAAACAAATCACAGGATGTGTGTGAATTGTTTTCGTTTTGCTGAAAGAACGCACACCTTTTTGGTGGTCCTTGGACAGAACTTTAAAACGGTGGTTGTGTTTAAAACTCTGTAACTTGAAAAGTACTATAAATGATTTGAATGATTCTTGTACAAAAAGAAAGTTTATGAATTGGGCTTTCATATCCTAGACTTTGAAAGTGTTACATGCAGATCTTCACTAAAACAATGGTCCCGACATTTGGGTTTCGTTTTTTTTTACTCGCCCTGTACAATGAATCCAATTTCATGAACTGTAACAGAAAAATGATTGAGTAAAGCAACAGATGTTACAATGTACTTTTTTTACTCACCCTGTACTATTTTTGAAAAGAAAAGGACTCCAATGTGAATGTTGTATTGGATGGCGTTTTCACACTTTATGTAACTAAACTCAATGTTGTACCCATGTGAATCTCTTGAGATTTTGACTGTTCACACTTCTAAAACTTGCCCATTCACAAACTCTATCTGTGGCACAGCTCACAGGCCCATTTTTCCCCCGAATCGCTTTCGTACAGTCATTTAGTGAGTGGAAAGATCAGGGGCTGTGCATCGGAACCGGGTACCCGAATACGAGACTGTTGATGTCTGTAACTGGTTCTAGATTATGGGATCGGGTACCCGTAACCAATGTACAAATTACTTAGTTACTTCTTGGACAATGAAAGAGTAAGGTTTTGAAGTCGACTGCGGGGAATTTCCAAAATGAAAACCAGACCACATGGTAAAACCAAACATATTTTGCATTACATGTATAAGGCTTGCAAAAGATGTAGTTTACATAGTTAAGCTATAAAGCTCACTGTTCACACTTGTATCTTGCTGTATTGGTGCCCCGACGCAGAAGTATCATCGTCCGGACCTTTGTAAACAATATCAACAAAAACTTCCGAGATTTGAATTTGGCATGTTTGGCTTTGGGTTTCTTTAACGGGGACCCATATTTTATTTTTTTTTCAATTGGGTACCCGTTCCTTTACTACCCGTAAATGCACACCTCTAGAAAGATCACACTGTGGTGAACTCAAGGTCATAAAAGATCTTGATTTCTAAGCACCAAAGAAAATGAAGGCTTAATTACTTCCCAGAAATTGTCCAATTTGACTGGCCATCGCAGCTGCAGCTCTTTCCTATCTGAACCCATTGTGACCCGTGAATCACAATAACAGCTGGACCTAGTAATATTTGTTAGTTTAGTCGAGCTTCAAAGATGCAGCTTGGAAACCATCAAATCTAAAGGTTCTAAACCTAGCTCACCGCCAACCCCAGTGGCAGTTCTAAAAAAGGGGGGGGGGTGTTAGGGGGACCACCCCCCCCCCCTTGTGCCACAAATAGGAAAATCATGAAGAAAAAAGTAGCACATGCCTGCTAGCCCGCTAACCCCCTCCCCCTCGACGGCCAAGTGCCCCCCCCCCCCATTGACGGTTATGTGTCCAACCCCCTCCAGCCAAAGTTAACGGTATATAGATGCACCCCTGAACCCATTCCCTTAAAGATGTACTGTCATCCAGATGTCACCAAAATTGAGTGTTTGTGTTTGTTAACTGTACGTGTATGGGTTGAGTCCAAAAAAACAAACACACAAACAAAACAAATGGCAGGACCAATTATGTTATGAAGTTCTGCATGTAGTACTTTCAAAATCTAGGATATGAAAGCCCAATTAATAAGCATTCTTTTAGTACAAGAATCATTCAAATCACTAATGTACTTTTCAAGTAACGAAATTTTGAAAACAAACACCATTTTAAAGTTGTGTCCACGGATCACAAAAAAGATAAGCGTTCTTTCAGCAAAGCGAAAACAATCAGGGATGTATGTGAATTGTTTAACTTTAAGAACACAGACCTTTTTTGTGATCCGTGGACAGAAGTTGCCTAACTTGAGAAGTACATGAGTGATTTGAATGATTCTTGTACTTAAAGAAAGCTTATTAATTGGGCTTTCATATATTAGATTTTAAAAGTGCTACATTGCAGAACTTCAATGAAAATAATGGTCCTGACGTTTGGGTTTCCTTTTTTTGACTCACCCTGTATGTATTTCGAAGAGCTACATGTAGGTCGCAGAAAATCCACACATTGAGTGTCCTACATATTCAGAGAAAATATTGAATAACCCATAGATGTGTAATGTTCATATCTGATGTGGCAGGGATTTTATTGCTATACCTTTGCATATTCCCAGCAGTGAATAAAACCATCAAATTTTAAGCTTAACTGTCAACATAAAACTTGGCGCCGCATAAAATCCATATTCAATTCACTATGTGATATGATGTCCCGCACTAGTTTCGGACTTAAAGGCACAACTGAGTTTCTAGAGCACGTGTGCTTTGAAAAGAGCCGTGTGTGGCAGGAATGCCAACTGTAGCTCCATCAGCTCGATTTTTGCCACCATGAATGCCTTTGACCCCCCTTTCCTTCGTCAATTTTAATTCGAGGTTTTCCCTTTTCTGTCCCCACAATTGAACCCCCACCTCCCCTCCTTCAAGTTTTCTGCTAAGATCACGGCCCTATTAGTCTGTCAAGTTGAATATCTCATCCGCAGCCCAGCTCGGGATGTATTGACCCCTATTTCGCTGACCCTGTTTTGGAGAGACCCTTTGTGACCTGTATTTCAACTCCAGTCTTGTTTCAGGCCCTGTTTGTTGGGCATTAATATTTTCCAGGTTTTTTTTTTTAAGAGAGGTACACGTAGTTATACATCCAACTTGTCAGGGTCGTTCAGACCATAGAGCTATCTTTGAAGATAGCTCTGGAGCTAGCTAGCTCCACGCAAAATGGTTGTTGTTTGGACGTAACATATCTCCTGAGCTAGCCAGGGCCAATTCTAGCCCCGAAAATTTGTGGGGCTAGGTTCAGTTTCAGGTCAGCGGGGCTTCATTTTACGACCTAGCTCCACCGTAATTTGCTGTTTGGACGCAACTGACCTAGGTCCACACCAAGGGCGTCAAACGCTTCTCAAAAGTGAGGGGGGGGGGCATACCTTCATCAAAACTAATGTGAGGGTGAAGTGCAAAGCCCTAATGGCTGATGATAGAGACATTCGAACACATCACCAACGACACATGGTGCTCATGCGAAGACGCCATTGCTCAGCTTTGTGCACATAAGTCGTGCATACCTCACGAGCAAACCAGTACGCACACGCAGTGTGCTCCGTCCTTGGGGCTCTCAAAAGTGGTTAAAAAAGTGCCCTCTCCTGTTGGCACACGGAGCCCATATGCGTACGAACCATGTACTACATAACCTTCAAGGACCGACACACAAAGGGAGAGCAACAGATCCTTTCAGTCCTCGGGAGTTGGGTCTTTTGTTGGAAACGGTCCTCTGTAGTAAGTTTGTGTGCTTAGTCTATGGTAGAGTGTTATATTACAGGTGTGACAGCTCATTTACATATTTCTCCTGCACAGCGCCCTCGCTTGACCCTTAAGGTAAAGCTCTCACTTAGCCAATTGTCTTGAGTGAGTCATTCCACCACTAGCTCTGTCACTGTTAACACCACACAGCTAGTGTCCTGCTTCCTTCTACACATGTTCTTAGTTAATGCCTCAAGATTTTGTGGATGACTCGACTGGGGTAAGAATTCATTTATATTGTTTTAATAGTTGTTCTTATTGCTGAAGTTCCTAAGTTTCTTTTTATTGAGACTTTGTGAACACTTTTTGATTAATTCTGAAGTTAGCTGGAGTATTCTTAAACTTTACTCTGATTACTGAATTTAAAGTGGATTCATTCATTGATGGTCTTTAGGAAGCCCAGATGCACTGTGTTGTTGTATTTATTATTGCATATTTAGGAAAGATCATCCTTTTGATGACTTTCTGTGTTTAGAGATATAATCTATTTCCATGGATTTGAAGGATTTAGATTTCCCTAACTTTGATTACATGTACATGTATATCCACCTTATTTCTTGTTCACATTTAGTTAACTTCTTGAGTACACAAAGTTCAAGAATAGATTTCCTTATTTTACTATATATTCCTCATCATCTATTTTCCACTTTTTTATGAACATATTCTTAGATTTATACTTAAGTGTATAAATTCATAGTTCCTTTGTCCTGTGTAGATGCCCATAGTGCAGTGTAGTATAGCCACTGTTTAGACCCTTAATCCCCTAAGTTGCTGCATATATAATGAGGTGCACACAGTTTCTTGGAAGACACCATACCTTAGTACAGGGAGGCAGGAAGTCTGCCAAGTATGTTTATTACCCTGCAGAGATTTCTTTTGTCCAGTGTTTATTGGAGCGTGTGACCTAAGATACCAGTAGTGTCTTATTAGACTGGCACACTAGTCCTTACGTTTATGTGATGCAGCATATATTACTCATATTTCTCTTTTTGTACTTAATTAAGCATGCCATCTGCATATTTGTTTAGCATTTATTTAGTTATGTTATTTCTCCATAGTCCTTTTTTTATGATATTAATTCATTTTTCCTAAGTTAGTTTCTTTATGGATCCTTAGGTTATAATGATGAGTGGACTGATTTAAGTCTATGGTTTGCTGAGTCCATAGTCATATATATTTAGAGGTCATTGCACATTTGCTTTAGTTATTTCCTATTTTGTCTTTGCAAGTTAAAGCATTCACATGCCTTGTATTAATTCATTTTGGAATTTAACTTGACTTTACGGTTAGAAGCAAATTGTGTTATCGAGTTCGATTTATCTCTTTTGATTGCATTAGATTCTCTGAGGATTATTATTGTTCTTTTTATAATTTACTTTGCTGGATTGGTATTTCCTAAAGCATTGTATTTATATGGAATTTCTATTTTGTATCTTTTCAGGGTTTGTTTTGTTTGTGTAAGATGCAGTTCACCATTAAATGAACCAGTCACAGTAAATGTACACCATCCTTGTCGTGTCACATTTTCCAGTGTCACATTTGGCGTCGTAGACAGGATGGTGTACTAATACTGCATCTACCCCCAGTCGAGGATGAGGCGAAACTAACGGCAGACAACTGACCCCGAGACGAGCTGCTACATTTATCAAGAATGGAGGGAATGGAGCAACTGCGGGCCGAGCTTGAGGCGATGAAGGTAGCTCTTCAGGCGGAGAAGGAGCAGAGAGTGCACCTGCTGCTTTTCACAAAGCGGGGGAGCACCAGCCCGAGGACCAAGCCCCTCAATCTTCAGATGTGCAAGATCCGGAGAGAGCACCCGCTGCTTTACACAAAACAGGGGAGCACCACCCTGACAATGTAGCCCCGCAACCCCCATCAGAAGTGGAAGATTCTTCACCGGAACCCACTACAGAGGAGGAGGTCCCACTTGCCAAAGCGGAGCAGTTGCGCCACACCAGCCGTGCTGGAGCGGGACAGCACTCCAATCCCCATCACCTCCCGAAGTCTGTCATCCAGTCGGAGACTCCAGCAATGCCTGTCCCTGCACCTGCGATAGACCCACGTGTACTAGCAGACATCAGCCGAACGCAGCTGCTGTTGGCACAGATGTTGGCCGGAGTCCAGCCAAGATGATTTTTTTTTTGTAAATAGTTAATTGTACTTTCTTTTTTTGTATTAATCTTTTATCTGTTTAGGTTGTCGGGACGCCAACCTTAGAGCAGGGGAGTATGTGACAGCTCATTTACATATTTCTCCTGCACAGCGCCCTCGCTTGACCCTTAAGGTAAAGCTCTCACTTAGCCAATTGTCTTGAGTGAGTCATTCCACCACTAGCTCTGTCACTGTTAACACCACACAGCTAGTGTCCTGCTTCCTTCTACACATGTTCTTAGTTAATGCCTCAAGATTTTGTGGATGACTCGACTGGGGTAAGAATTCATTTATATTGTTTTAATAGTTGTTCTTATTGCTGAAGTTCCTAAGTTTCTTTTTATTGAGACTTTGTGAACACTTTTTGATTAATTCTGAAGTTAGCTGGAGTATTCTTAAACTTTACTCTGATTACTGAATTTAAAGTGGATTCATTCATTGATGGTCTTTAGGAAGCCCAGATGCACTGTGTTGTTGTATTTATTATTGCATATTTAGGAAAGATCATCCTTTTGATGACTTTCTGTGTTTAGAGATATAATCTATTTCCATGGATTTGAAGGATTTAGATTTCCCTAACTTTGATTACATGTACATGTATATCCACCTTATTTCTTGTTCACATTTAGTTAACTTCTTGAGTACACAAAGTTCAAGAATAGATTTCCTTATTTTACTATATATTCCTCATCATCTATTTTCCACTTTTTTATGAACATATTCTTAGATTTATACTTAAGTGTATAAATTCATAGTTCCTTTGTCCTGTGTAGATGCCCATAGTGCAGTGTAGTATAGCCACTGTTTAGACCCTTAATCCCCTAAGTTGCTGCATATATAATGAGGTGCACACAGTTTCTTGGAAGACACCATACCTTAGTACAGGGAGGCAGGAAGTCTGCCAAGTATGTTTATTACCCTGCAGAGATTTCTTTTGTCCAGTGTTTATTGGAGCGTGTGACCTAAGATACCAGTAGTGTCTTATTAGACTGGCACACTAGTCCTTACGTTTATGTGATGCAGCATATATTACTCATATTTCTCTTTTTGTACTTAATTAAGCATGCCATCTGCATATTTGTTTAGCATTTATTTAGTTATGTTATTTCTCCATAGTCCTTTTTTTATGATATTAATTCATTTTTCCTAAGTTAGTTTCTTTATGGATCCTTAGGTTATAATGATGAGTGGACTGATTTAAGTCTATGGTTTGCTGAGTCCATAGTCATATATATTTAGAGGTCATTGCACATTTGCTTTAGTTATTTCCTATTTTGTCTTTGCAAGTTAAAGCATTCACATGCCTTGTATTAATTCATTTTGGAATTTAACTTGACTTTACGGTTAGAAGCAAATTGTGTTATCGAGTTCGATTTATCTCTTTTGATTGCATTAGATTCTCTGAGGATTATTATTGTTCTTTTTATAATTTACTTTGCTGGATTGGTATTTCCTAAAGCATTGTATTTATATGGAATTTCTATTTTGTATCTTTTCAGGGTTTGTTTTGTTTGTGTAAGATGCAGTTCACCATTAAATGAACCAGTCACAGTAAATGTACACCATCCTTGTCGTGTCACATTTTCCAGTGTCACACAGGGACTAAGGGAAACACAAAGCATTGTCCTCGAGAGTATAGTAAAACAAGAGTTGGTGCGCACACAGTGTGTTATCCTTCTTCGGCTCTCAAAAGTACTATCTACGGTTTGTGCGGGGAGTTCATTATCAAGCCTTACAAGTACATGAGATACCGGTGCACTGAAAGCTTTGGTAGCGCATGTACATGTAATTGATAATGACTGATTTCCCCTTGACCACACCCAGATTGCCTAACACTGATCTGTTTGTTCCGATCTGGTTGTGGTTTGCAATGTGGTTTCCATTGCCCCCTCCCACTCCTGCCTTAACCTTGTACCCTACAAACCCGCGTTCTTCCCCCATTATTCTCAGTTAAACTGTCTTCCTTCCTCCTTCATCTCCTTTCCAAGATCCTTGAAGTGATCCCCTCCCCTGCCATTTTTTTCAAGCCAAGTCTACAACTTTTTTTGGTGATTTTTATAAATAAAAAAATCACTGATACACAATAAATAGATTTGTCTAAACCAGAAAAATCGTTCTAAGCTCAGGATTTGGCACCCGATTAAAGTACAAACCCAATTGTCACCAAAACTCAGCTTTACATTCCTACATGGGACACCAGACTCAGTTGGGCACAGAATCTGAGGCCAAACATAGTGTGTTTATAAAGTGCCCATCGGCAGTCTTGCCCAATAACAGGCATGCAACTTTTCCTCGGATCAGCTTATTTCCTCTTTTTTTTTACTTCCCATGTGTGCCATTGAAAATAGAAAAACACTGTACAAAGTCTGGGAAAAATTTGAATTTCCTCTTTTTTGGGGATTTCCCAGTTGCATGCCTGCAATAAGCATTTGCAACATTCTGTACCCTTAACACTATGGTATCTAACTTCTTAGCCCATAAAGCATCTGAATTCTAGACTTGATGTCTCCTCTCGCCTTCTCTGTATATCAGTACAAACCAAAATTCCGCCAAAACTCAGCTTTACATTCCTACATGGGACACCAGACTCAGTTGGGCACAGAATCTGAGGCCAAACATAGTGTGTTTATAAAATTCCATCGGCAGTCATGCCCAGTAACCATTTGCAACATTCCGTTCCCTCAACACTATCTAACTTACCAACCCACAAAGCATCTGAAATCTGGACTTCATGTCTCCTCTTGCCTTTCTCTGGATTTGCATCTCCAAGAATCTTCTTGACTTGAACCCGAGCCTCAAATTCTGGTTCAAGGACCCCCTAACCCTGTCTTCAACTCTCACCCTTGGTCCCAGCCAGCCAGTCAGTCACTCCCACCCGGATTCCAAGAACTGCCCTCTATCCCTTAAACCAGTTTCAAGACACAAAAGCTAATGGTTATATCAGGTGAATCATCGATTTTGCCTCCAACCACAGCAGGAAAGTGTTTGCCTGTGGTATAAGTTGTTCCAGACAGGCGTTACTTCAGTGGAAGAATGTTAACGTTAATGTCATTCATAGATCACAGTCTGTCCCTAGTACTGTTTTTTTTTTAACCCTAACGTACCTGAATCCATCAAAATCCAAACTGTTTTGGAGTATTTCAGCAGATTCAGGATACCTCCATAATTGAAATAGTTGGGAGATTTTTATGGATTCGGGACAGCAAGCTTAGTGGTGCTGCAGAATTTTGATGGATTCAGGGTACTTTCATATTGAGCAGTTTGGGGACATTGATGGATTCAGGATCTCAACAGTTTAACTCCTTGGCAATATGTTTGGTGTGTATAAGGTATATGTACTGCAATTGGCGGATTCTGATGGACTCAGGACACCAACATTTTCTTTGCATGACAAAATTGATGGATTTGAGCAGATTCAGGATACTTTCTGGTAAAAGTGCTCAAGGGGTTAGGGTTAATTCATGATATATATCTCCTCTCTTCTTCTAAAAAAAATATCAGATCAACGGACAAGATCTCACTTTAATCGAACCAAACCAGACCTAACTAATTGATGGGTGGCAAACTCTGCCAGACTTTCGGAGTTCGTAACCCAAGGTGAAAGTTCTCCCCAAAATTGAACTTCCCCTGTCTGCAACCGCACATTACCCCCTAGTACTTCTTTGACCCTCCCCCTGCGCTTCCATATCCTTCCCTTTACTTCTTGAAGGATTTTGTCACTGCAAAAAGCCAGCAGTGGGCTTGGTGATAATTATATGGTCTCACAATCAGGTTTATGAAAATCCTGCCTTGCTGTATTTGTGGGTGTTTTCGAAACCTGGGCTTCATGCTGACTTTGTCTCTTGATTCACAATAGAAAAGAAGTACACCAAAATACGGTATACTCCACATCATTTTGGCCAGATATATGTACATGTACATGAACATTGTCAGTAAGGAACCTATACATGTATGTGTGTAAATTCATCTAAAGCTGAAGCCTGAGATGAGGCCAAGGTTTCAAAATCACCATGTCCCCGATTTTAATGTGGTCAGTGCTGAGGTTGTATGCTGCCCTCTGTTGATCTTTCTCCAACCAGATCTCAAAAATGAAGTTATCCTTGCTTGTAGAAAATGCATTATCCTTGTATGTGTACATGAATTTGAAAAGCTTTTTCCCTTGCTCAACCTTTGAACGTACAATGTACTTGTACATGTTCAATACATGTACAGTGTATGTTGGTTTATTGCAATAAAAGTGTACAATTTAGATGTGGAACAGGGTTGCCAACTTTGAGTAAGAGCTGAGAGTGAGAATTTGGCGATGGAGCTTGATCAGAACTAATGCAAGCGCGAAGCCTTATCGGCGTGGGGTTCGGGGCCCGCTTAAGGGTTCCGAAAAAAAATGGGTTCCAGACGCTCTTTTGTGCGATCTGAGGCAATTCTTACCTTTTTAACCGAGTTTTTGAGAAAAAGATCATCATTTAAACATATTAGAGTTTGGAGTCAATTATTATTTATTTTTTTTAGCATGAGAAATCGTGGGTGTTGGCGTGAGAGCATGAGAATAACCTGAAATGTGTGAGTTTTCAAGCTTATTGCGTTGGAGTTGGCAGGCCTGCTCAATGCGAGAATGATAAAGTTAGGACCCCAAAAAAATACTTCTGCTTCCGGTTACCCTACCTACCCTATTTGGACAGCCCCTACCCTAATTGTTATTTAGGAAAAACTGAGAGAAAACCCCCGAAACCATCAATTACTACCCTTTACCCTTGACTACACGCAGACACCTTCATATGATCGTACACAAAAAAAATTTCCCCCCCCAAAAAAAAATTCCCTACCTACCCACCTTATTTTCAAATGCCATGTAATCAGAAGCAGAACTATTTTTTTTTTGCCTTATCGAAATTGCTTTGTTGTAGATTTCAACATGCATGCACAGTAGCATGCTTACATAGTATGCCAATTCCAAAATAGGCCGTATATCCCCTTCAGTTCATATTCAGTTTTTATTTTAAACAAAACAAAACAAAAAAAATTTAAATTGTTTAAAAAAAATTCTAGTCCTTGAACATTCCCATGATGTGTAATTTTGACAACGCTCTCACATGTTTGAAAATGAAGTCTTAATTTCAAAATCAAATTTCGTAAAACTGCGTTTACAGTAAGGACTAAAGATTGATTTCCCAAAATTTAGGATTCGTTCCTGATTTTTTTCTCTTTCTTTTCCCCCCTTTTTCACTGAGTTCAAAACAGGATTAGTGCAGGCCTGTATAAATCAGCTGCCACAACTTGTACCAAGTTTTGTCAGATTTGGTCGTTTTTTTATTAGGGGAGGGGAGGGATTTGCAGGGCTTTTGCTAGTCCATGGGTGTTGCGCTTGGCTGTAGAGAGCTATTAATACCTGCCAAAAGTAGGCCACGAGAGATTTCTATAAATAGACCTCGTTCGCTGGATTTCCTCGGTACCGTTAGCGCTCCAACCGCATGTTTTTTAGAATTTGGAATTTGAGAATGATACATCTGTTTCGATAACCTAATTATTGTGTGACGTCCTGTTCAAACATATGTGACCTTTGCCCTAAATCTCTGATTTTCCTCGAATATAAAAGATATAAAAAAAGTTTGCCAACTTAATGCTGAATTTGTTGACTTGGGTCATATTTCATTGTCACTTAAGTTTAAGGGAATTTACATTTGCTTTTCTGTGATTTTCAGAAATGGATGGATTTGGGCGGTTGGTATTTTATAGCAAATATTGTTACACTGACGTTTTTAAAGTTTTTTGTTCGTAGATGCTGGGCAAAAAACCAAGAAAAAACAATCATGTTCCTGTAGTCTGGTTCCCTGACCCCACTTAAGATAGAACAGAGCAATTTATAGACGTCGGGGAATTGTAAGGTCAGGGAACCAGTCTAGCTGGTTTGTACCCGTTCAAAGGTGTGTAATGGATTGCAGACAAAATGCGGACTAACACAATATGGTAAATTGGGGCAGTATTTGAAGAAAAGCCAGTTTTTTCCAACTACGGTCGGCCGACCAGCGTTGGAAATTGATACAAAAATACCACTTTTCTTGAACATAATGTCAGCACACCTGGTGCCATGATTTTACAGGATGCTTTAAGACTGTCTTTTACTAACAATCCAGTAATTAGGCACTTCATAATAATTTGGTAGTTTTGTTTTTTGATCTTTGCAAATGTTGTGTATTCCCTTGAACTCTTAGATTTCTAGTTGTCAATTAGTCCAAATGGCTCCCTCCTATTGTGTCTGTCATCTGTCATAATCTGAAGAAGGCTCATTTCATACATTTGACTCTTTTTGTGGGCCTGACCAACGGAAAAGTCTGGTTTAATAATTAACGCTACACATGTACATGTACATTGGCCTTTCCGCTGTGTATAACTCATTGTCTTTGTGCACTGATCACGTGTATGTGTAATGTCACACAGCTACGGTGCCAAATCGGTAGATTGCGTGTCTCGAAGAAGACGATAATGGCCAAGAGGGGATTCAGACCGTGAATTAAAAGGTAAATCTTCAACGAGATGGGTTTTCAAGCAGGGGTAGTTGACATATATACCCAGCTTCCTCTTAGTAAAGCGACAGATGGTTTTTGCCAAGATGTCTGTGCAAAAAAGAAAAAAAAATCCCCCCAACAAATGAGATTTTGATCTTCAAATCGATTTCTGATCTTGTTTTGGTTTGAGGATGACATTATGGACAGACTTCCCTTACATTGTGACCATTTACCAGATGGGTTGGACCCCTTAAACTTAAGCTTAAAGAATGCTTAGTCAAGTGTTGTACCATAATTGCATTCTAATTGAAAGCATTATAGCTGCGCGTACTTGCATATTTCGCAACTCAAAATTGATCGTGCTACTTTTTGTGTCCACTTTTCACCCTTTGTTGAATAGTTTGGCACAGTAGTGAACCCCCATTCCCCATTGACCACAAACTAAATTTCACTTCTGATCATGTGTTTGTGTTTGGCGTGATCACTGGATTTGAACTGTGGCTTGATTGCACAGAAATGCAATTTGCACGATCAGTCGATCAAGTAGGAAATTTCAGGAAATCTCAGTCAATATCAACCGATAGCGCAAGGCGATTCTCCGATAGTGTAACGCGATTCTCTGATAGCGCAGCACTTTTGACATTGCAGATCCTACAAAGAGCCAAAATATTGGATTACACATGTCGTTTCAACAATGACTTGCAATTACACCGCTAAGTTTCCTAGTAAGTGTCTTATCTAGGACGCTTCCAAAAGACTTAAGGTTAATTAAACACCGAATCCAAATTTTATGTATGTACACACAAAAATATGCATTCCTAGAATGTGGGTACGTCAGGAAAGAACTCTCACTTCATGTAACCGCAAGATAACCAAAAAGTTGTTTACTAGTTCAAACGATTGCCATGTTTCCGTTAACACATTCTGTGCACTGTTTCATAGAAATTTCATCCCAACGGGAAATGTCATAAATTCATCAAATCATGTCCCTGTGCTCGACAATTATTTTGTAACCCGGAAGACATTGGTTGTTTTTTTTTTGAGTCGGTTTATCTTTAGAAACCAGAGACCACGTTTCGGCCTATCAAGAATCCATCAGTGTGCCGTAGGTCAGTGGGTGAACAAAATAAAGAAGAAAAGTGAAAGAGCCTTTGGTTATTTGAACAAAAAAAACAGAAACATAAATTTGAACTTCTATACACACTTATGAGGTTTTTATTGTGGTTGAGCTGTTCGGCCCACATACACGAACAATGCAGGTTTTTTCCCCTGCAGATGTGTTTGTCATGGCTTGGTCACGTAACCCATTTGGCCATTACGGCAGAGCCAGCAAGGCAAAACCAGGAAAGCCGAGTAGATTGCTTACGTTAACCTCTCCATGAACCCGCGGCGATGGTTTATACATTCCACCGACTCGACATCCTCATATACCATGCCCAAATAATAAGCAGCGGATTTGAGAGAGAAAAAAAACACTGATCCGTTTTTCAAAGTGATAAATTTAGTTTCTCTCTGGGTGACACGAAAATGAACCGGTCGCAGATTTGGTGACGACGTGCTCTTTGTCACGTGCGCACTGCAGCGCGGCTCCCTGACTTCGCAATGGGTGAATGGATGCTAGCTATAGATTGACACCAGACTGGATACTGTTTTTCTTTTGGAAGAATGCCAAGTTTGTGGGGTGATGAGAAGTTGGGGGTTGGTTGAACACCTGACCAGCTGCCTGCGGGGCTGAGCTTCGAGTCCAGTTTTTGTCGGTCATAGTTTGCTTATCACTGCCTGCAAAATATGTGACGCATTTGAAGATTTTGTACGGTGACTGAGTTTTAGTTGGCATTTTCAGTTGATGGATAAAATGGCCAGTGGTTACAGGTGGTAAGAGTGGGGCAAATGCTTTACGATTAAAAGAGGCATTACGGCTCGAAATCTCCGAAAAAATTTAGTATTTTGGATTGTTTACTTATCCTATTTCAAAGGTCTGGTTGAAAGGAAACAAACCTAATGTCTTACCATTCCCGAGTAAAGATGAAAAAAAAAACCTGGTTGTTCACATCATCCGCAGAAAATGAACCACTGTGCAGCTGGATTCACAACTAGCGCTCGCAGCTTGATTTTTCGGGGACAAAATTGTGACCCCCGAAATTTGTTCTCGCACGGTTCTCGCAATTAAAGAAAGGTTGTGTGGACGTTTGTATTCTACCTTTAAATGCTCTTTCTATTTAATGCCATTTTGTTTAAAACGCTTTCTGTAAGTAGCCCAATTGGGCGCATTCCAAGCGGTAATACCCTTTAAAATAACCTCACAGTCATATGTGCATGTGCATAGTTTTTTTTTTTCTCCCCGAAGATTAAACAGGCAAAAAGCTATTCGAATATTCGAATGATGATAAAATGTTCTGTATATTCTGAACAGCCCTATAGCACCTGTACGGTAAATTGATGTTCTGGCAGGCGCGATCATTAACCTACATGTAAAGGCATCTGCACTGTCATGTCACCTGTACATGAGTTAAAGCATTCAGTAGCAACAGTAAACATATATACGCCCATACAATTAAGCACGGCCCTGGATCAAACATAATAACTTTCCCACATTGTAGCCAGGAATTCACCGAGCGCACTAATGACACTGCGCTGGCCTCAATTTCAACTCCCACAATGCACCTCTCTGGAAAAACAAGTCGGCAGCTAGACCGTTACATAAGAAAAAAGAAAAGAAAAAAAACCCTCTTGTCATGACAAATTGCTCCTTATCGGCGGGAAAATGGAGCTGGATGGCGGAATAAACCACACTTGAGGAAATAAACAAAATTTTAATCAAATAAACACAGGGAGTTCCCAAGCTGGACAAAAAGTCGGAAAAAAAAAGTGCAGGAGTGCACTTGCACTTTCTGGTATCTTTCCATTGTTCGTTTGTTTATGTTTACTGAAAGTGTTTACAAGACTTGTGTAATATATCTATCTAATGGGTAAACTAGTAACCTCTCCGTATCTGTTTTAAAGCCGGTCCGTGAAATTTATGTACAGGCTATGCATGTTGTTCTAGGAGCAATTTACAATAGCGTGGCAAATTACGCAAGTTCAGGTCACACTGTACAGGGTGAGTCAAAATAAACCAAGCCCAAATGTCAGGACCATTGTTTTAGTGAAGTTCTGCATGTAGCACTTTCAAAATCTAGGATATGAAAGCCCAATTAATAAGCTTTCTTTAAGTACAAGAATCATTCAAATCGCTCATGTTCTTTTCAAGTTACGGAATTTTAAACACAGCCACCGTTTTAAAGTTCTGTCCACGGATCACAAAAAGGTAAGTGTTCTTTCAGCAAAACGAAAACAAATCACAGAGGGATGTGTGTGAATTGTTTTCATTTTGCTGAAAGAACGCACACCTTTTCTGGTAGCAGAAAAACAGAAAAGGAGACATATATACATATCTTTCGAAAAAGTTCAATCGGCTTTTCTGATAGCAGAAAAGCAGATGGCTACTTTTTGTCCTCTGTAATGTGTTTCACATGAAGGTTACCGTGCATTAATCCAAATGAACTCCCTGAGTGATCCCCGTTTGCTATTTCCCAGGTTGGCAGCATTTGCTAATGTTACTAGCATCGTGACTTTTGGCATAATTCCTTGCTACATGGCATATACAGGTTTACGGCTTCTGACTTTATGGCCCCTTGAACAAAGACATTGGTATTGTCCTTGCTGCAGGTAGTCTATCTTATCAGGTGTCTTTATGAGCCAACTTGCCAGATTAATTTTAGAAGGGCAAATCATTACTTTGTATTGTGTAATATTCTTAGTAATGGCAGTTTTAGAATTTTGATCTACTTTTGGTTAGTGATGGGATTTAAATCCGGATTTAAAAATTTTGGTTTGAATTGCACTATTCGGTTTCGATTTAAACCAGATATCCGAAACCAACCTGAAAAAATTCAGCCTTCCATTTTTGTGTGTGGCACAGGCTAAAGAAATAAACTGGAACATCCCCCGATTTGCTCTATGGTCTCTGATTGTAACTGCATTCCCTCGCTAGTGGTCTTCTTGGTGCATTTATGAATAGCCTGCCCGTATGACTTACCAGAGAGTTCCCATTCATTTTTTCAACATTACAGCTCTGGAGCTTTTTTTGCAAAGGCCCAGTGGTCATTAAGTCCTGCAAACTATACCCAGTCATTGGGAGGGCATTTCATGTGGCACTTCACTTACAATTGTCAAGATTTTGCTGGCATGACTGTGAGCTGGATGGAACTTCCGGTGAAATTGGATACTGTTATTCGGTTTGATAGAAATTCGGATAACCGGGTTTGAAGTCTGCGATTTCTCCCGCCACTAGTTTTGGTGTGGAGGGCATTGTGATTGAGGGTGTGAAATGTATATATCTTAATTTACTTTCGTTTTAAATCTGTGACATTTTTAACCAATTTAAATGTATTTTTAGATTTTTATTACTCTTATTGCATATAAATAATATTTTTATGATCTGTTGACAAAACAATTTTCTAGACTGGATATAATATATAATTGAATTGAAACTGGAATTGAAAGCAAAATGGAGAACTCGTTAACATCATAGGGCTGGATAGCTCAGTTGGTAGAGCACTTGAACAGCAATCTCGAGGTCGCAGGTTCAAACTCCGCTCCAGTCAATTTCTTTGTTCAACTTTCAAATTTTATAAAAAAATTAATTCAGTTACTTTGGTAATGAAGACCCATTAAAAATATGAACAGCTTTGTTTATAAATGCAAAAGAGGCTACTCTTTAGCATGTACCGTCAAACTTCCTGCATTGTCTGTTTTTCTGGAGTACCCAGCCGAAGTGATTCCCACTTTCATGAAATAACAATTAGCACACACTTCGCTAAAAGCTAAAAAAAAAAATCCACTGTTGGAGGCCCACAAAGCTGTCAACTCCCCATAAATTTTTGAACAACATTTTATGGGCCCTGACGCTTGACAAGTCCAAGCTCACGACAAAAAAATGCCAAAGTGAGGTAAAGCAGGACGGTTTTAGTGACAGACAGCACCGGCCTTGGCCGGTAGATAGACCGGGTTGGACATGCATCACAAGTCACCGACAGTGTATTGTTTCAGTTGCCGATCACGTTCACCCTATAGCCCAAGCTTTGTATTAAAGGGAGATTTGGAATGTCAGGCAGGTCAAGGCAAACAAAAGAGAGAAACATAAACAAAATCGTGATTCTTTAAACTGGTGTACGTGCGCAGATGTACAAAAACTGCATCACGAACGTGTTCAAAGACCCCCTCGTTGAAAACGTTAGTGGCTTGGAACTTTAGAGTTGTTGATGAGTAATTTTGTTTGCTGATCGCAGAGAGCCAGCCTATAGAGTCCTAATTTGTCTGACTCCCTGACTGCTTTTAAGCCTCCCCTTGAAATGTGTACTCGGAAGACTACCGAGATCCCTTAGACCAAAAGTGGTCTGGGACCAGTTTTAATAGACTTGCCAAGTCTTGTTTTCTAATTAGGTCGAGTTAGAAAAAAAAGGGTTTTACAGACTTTTTGAAAAAAGGGTGGAGGCAACCCTTTTTTTTTTTTTTTTCAAGATGGTGGATTCTCCAAGATGGAGTCTTCCATTATTTTTACTCTTCTCCTGATACTTTTCTGTCCAAATGAGCTGTAACGCTTTGTAACAGATTCTAAACTTTCATGCGTAGATACAAATTTGATGGACGAACACAAAAAACCATTGCAAATGTTTGATTTAGAGGCGGCTGGAAAAAAAGGAAGACGAGAAACTGCTTTATTTGTTTTTACTTGGCCTTAAAAGCGCTTGGGCCATTTTCTTGGAGCTGCTAAGCTCACAAACTTGCTAAGCCAGGAAAAGCAATTGCTAAGCACAATTGGGTTACCAGCCAAAAATAACATGCAGTGAATATTGCTTGTGACTGGTTCCCAGTCCTTATTCTGCTTAGCACATAACTTTTGCTATAAAGCTATATTTGCTGCCGACCAGATTCAAGGATTAGGGCATCAATGTAGTTTTGGTTTTCTGTTCTCATCTCTTTTTGTTCAGAATTCATGACAATATTTATACGGATTGTTAGCAGATTTCTTTTTCCCCCCGAATATTTTGCCTGCTGGCAAGGGATAATGTACTAATGAATAAATTTAGTTTGGGGATTTGAGAAATGTAATTCAAAAAGTCTATATTTGCATTCTTGAATTCGCGGGGGCTCTGTCTTGTCAAATTTGATTTTCAAAAATCAGGAATTGCATGTCTATGCCTGTAAGGTATTTTTTATTTTTATTTGTCAATTTGTGAACTTAGCTGTAGCTACTTCCCGCAGGAATTTTTGTGAGAAACCGTCTTAAAACCAGACACGCAAGGGATATACTTCATACTCAAATATCGGTATAAGTTACAAAATGTAAACTGGGCATCAAACACCACCAAAATTAGAAGTGACGCTAGAGTTCAGGATATAATCTTCAATGGTTTGGGGGCAATTTATAAACAAGATGGTTCTCGAACCATGCATCTCGCCTGCTTTCGCAATTACCTGTATGGAGTGACCTTTGACCTTGGTGTGTGACCTTTGGCATCATAAGTACTTGAAGGTTCCCATGTTGCATTCATGACCCAAGTTTGGTTCCAATTGGACTTCAACTTTTCAAATGAGACCAATTTTACATTATCAGCCTATTTTACAACTTCACCTAAGATGACCTTTGACCTTGGTATGTGACCTTGACATCATTATGAAGGTTGCCATGTTGCATCTATGACCCAAGTTTGGTTCCAATTGGACTTCAACTTTTCAAATGAGACCAATTTTACATTATCAGCCTATTTTACAACTTCACCTAAGATGACCGTTGACCTTGGAATGTGACCTTTGACATCATTATCATATGAAGGTTGCCATGTTGCTTCTATGACCCAAGTTTGGTTCCAATTGCACTTCAACTTTTCAAATGAGACCAATTTTACGAAACTTAACCAAAATACCACGGACATACATGTACATACTACACATACATACTATACGGACAGATACAGTGATTGCATAGTCTCCTGAACAAAGTTTAGCAGACTAACTACCTCAGAAAATCTCTCCGTACAGCGTTTGCAATTGTTTTATGCATTCTGCACATGTCAGGTGATACAGTTGAGCAGAAGGTCAAAATGCAACTCTTTGTCCTGGAAACAAATTTTCTTCAAGGAGACAGTGACAAGTGTGGATCGCTGACTTTCCCGAGAGTTTTTTTCCCCCTGATCTGTGACTCTCATGCTCCTTTGCTCTCGATTATTCCAGTCAATTACTATCCGTGGCAGGCCTGGGACACTGCAGTCAGATGGGTGAATAATCAGAAACAAGTCTAGAGTAGAAAAACGCTGACCTGATTTTCTCTGTGCATAGCCTTTCGACTGACCCAGACCTTTTGCGCAGGGAAAGGAGTTGGCTGAAACAGAAACTCGAACCCCCAAGGTAGCCCATTTGGGCAAATTCAAGGATACCTGGGGTCGATTTTAGTCATGACGGAGGCAGACAATGCAAGACACACCTCACAGGGTGCAGTCACGCTTCCTTCTTTACTACACGGCTATACTTATTAAGTTTGACCATATGTACATGTACGTCATCTTGACTCACTGTTCTTGACATTCCATGTGTTGCTTTCCTTGTCTGACTGGCCACCTCTTTTGTTAATACAGACTTATCCTGCGACCACAATTAGATGCTATTTCTAAGGTGGTGCCTCACCACGGCTGTAGGACCAGAGTCTAGGACTTGGACTCAGAGTCTGTCTCGAGTCACAATTTTGGTCGCTTGCGACTGAAATGAATGGCTCGTTCATTAATATTACTGAGAATAAAGGTTAAAGGGAAAATACAACATTTGCAAACATCAAAAAATAAAACTACCAAATCATTTTGAAATACCTTGCTGGACTGTTAGTGAATGACAGTGTAAAGCATCCTGTAAAATCATAGCACCTGGTATACTGTCATTTTCAAGAAAAGTGGAATTTTTGTATCAATTTCCAACGCTGATCGGCCGATCAGCGTTTGAAAAAAACTGGCTTTTTTTCAAATACTGGCCCCAATTGACCATCGCACTTGTTTGCAATCAATTACAAACCTATGAACGGGTACGAGCCAGCTAGACTGGTTCCCCGACCTTACAATTCCCAAATGTATGTAAACTGCTCTGTTTCTTCTTATATGGAGTCAGGGAACCAGACTACAGGAAAATGATTGTTTTTCTTGGTTTTTATAGCATTTTCGAACCCAAAACCTCAAAAAAGTCAGTGTAACTATATTTGCTATATATTTCCAACCCCCCAATTCCATCCATTTCTGAAAATTACAGTAAAAGCAAATGATGTATATTCCCTTTAAGGGTTGCTGATGTGTTGTTTTGATGATGTAATGTCAAAGGTCATCCAGGGGTCAATTGAGGTCACATCTCATGATGGCAAAAAATGTGAAAATGCTATTGTTTAAATACATGCACATTCCAGGAGGCAATTATTTCTTCCACTGAAAATGAACTGCTTCTACAAGAATATGAACACAAAACACATAGGGATCGACAGCGAAAAAAGGCGACACCTGATTCGCAGATCACCTTGTTTTCTGAATTTGCACAAACTGTAGCATCTTAACATGAGCGTCAGCCGTGACAGGCGGTGCGTGCAAGACTCCCTCTCAGTGGGCCCTTGCAAGTACCCCTTTGCAACCCCCTAGGAAGTACTTGTTCTGCATGTTCTACATCTCTCACTTTCTAACTTTGTCCCCGCCCAACCTTTTGAACAAACCCCCTACCCCACCATTCACTCACATTCTTCCATCCACCCTCTCGCTCCTACATCCCTCGATGAGCACTCCGGATCCCCAGCCATCATCTCAGGAAGCAATACCGGCTTCCTCAACACATGTCGTCTTGACCTACTAACGTCAGACCCTCTCCCCTTGTTCCTCCCAAGGCCCTCTCCGCAGCGTTCCTTGACCCCTGTCTCATGACAGACTTGACTCCCAAAGTTCAAGGGTGGCCCAGAGAATAATGACCCCCTCTTGAATTTCAGGGTTGTGAAATCAGACGCACCGATGGTCTGACTGGACGAGGTTGTAAATTACAGACAAAGCCAGTTTGATATTTCAAAGTTGTTCTTAATGGTGTGTCTGTAAATCTCTCGCAGGCTCTGTAATTGTGACTCACAGCCTGGCATTTTGATGAAATTTTTATTAGGAATTGACGAGTGTCTGGCAATTTTCATGTCTTGACATTAAAAATGTATGCCCACTAATCAATAATGGGAATGTTGAGCTGTCTTGTGTGAGCCTGGATGCCAGTTTGTTAGTCTGTTTTAAAAAAAACCTTGCTTGCCTGTCATGAAATTTGGTTGGTTAGTTAGTAAATTGCTTGCGTGCTTGCTCAGTATTTTGCTTGTTTGCTTGTTTGCTTGCATATCTTGCTTACTTGCTTGCTTCCTTGCTTGCTGCCTTGTTAGATATCTTGCTTGCTTACTTGCTTGTTTGCCTGTCTGCCTTCTTGCTCCCCTGCTCCCCATCTTGCTGGCTTACTTGCTTACTTCCTTGCTTGCTTCCTTGCTTGCTTTCTTTCTCCCCTGCTTGCTTGCTTGCTAGTTATCTTGCTTGCTCACTCCCCTGCTTGTCTACCTACTTCCTTGCTTACTTGCTTGGTGGCTCCCCATCTTGCTTTCTCACTTACTTGCTTACTTTGCTTGCTTGCTTGCTCCCCTGCTTACTAGCTGGCATACTTACTTTCTAGCTTGCCTGCTTGTCGGCTTGCTTGCTGGGTAATCTGCTAGATATATTGCTTGCTTACTTGCTTGCTTATTTGCTGACTTGCTTATTTGCTCGCTTGCTTACTGGCTTGCTGACCCGCATCATTGA
Source organism: Patiria miniata (assembly GCF_015706575.1). Lineage (NCBI taxonomy): Eukaryota > Metazoa > Echinodermata > Asteroidea > Valvatida > Asterinidae > Patiria > Patiria miniata. The sequence continues at coordinate 15,283,578 of NW_024037051.1, forward strand.
GCTATGCTTGCTGGCTTGGGGAGTTGGTCAGTCAGTCAGTTGATCAAGTTGATTGATTGATACTCGGTTTTATGGTTGGTTAGATACATGTATTTTGTGTGTAGTGTTTTTTGTTCCCATTGACTGGCTGGTTGGTCGCTTAATTGGTTGGTTACTAGATTGATTGATTGATTAATTGGTGGGTTTGTTGGTTTTTACGTAATTCATTTGTTGGTATTCATGTTTTGATTTGTGTTTGTTCTTTTGTCATGATTGTTTGTTTGGTCTGTCTAACTTCCTGTCTGTACTCCGAAGGCGTGTCTGGCTGTGCTGTTGTGCCTGCCTGCCCACTCACCTCGGGGTTACCGCAGATCAGGAAATCTGGCTAGCACATGGGATTTCAAGGAAATCTTCGTTAAAAAAAAATGTAAAGTTCAGGAAAAAGGCATTTCTACATACATGGCTATAAATAACCAGAACTTGGCTGAACCATCGAAGGGGAGTTTTCAGAAGGAAAGATGCGAATCATGATTTACAGGGAAATTTTACTTGCCAGCCTTGAGAATTTTGAGAATTTTACTGTTTACACCGTGAAACGTGTGAAAGTGCCGGTAATGAGAATAGCGTTTCCATGTAGAACTTGACGCGACCTTTTCGAAGAAGTTGTTTAGGAAGAAAATGGGGAGAGCAGGATTTATAGGGAAATTTCACTTTTTTCCAGCCTTGAAAGTTTGAGGAATAATATTACATTTCAAAGAAGAAAAACATTTTCCTTCATTATTGAAATTATTTATTATCTCCTATGTAATTTCAACAAACAGTTAAACAATTTCTGACAGTTGTAGAAACTGGATTCCACTTTTTGAACAATTAAAAAGAAAGGATTTACTGATTTCACCTCCCTGAAACCAATGGTGTATGTGTGGTTTTGCACAGTTGAAACCACAAAGTTCCAAAAAAAAAAAAAATGCAAGTTAAAAAACAAGTAGTAGAATCCAGTTGTAGCAACTGGATTCCACTTACATTTGTTACTTTTAAAAGAACAAGGATTTACTGATTTCACGGGTCTGAAACCAATAGTGTATGTACGTGTGGTTTTTGCACAGTTGAAACCACAAAGTTCAGAAGAAGATCAAATGCAAGCTAACAAGAAAGAGAAGAAAACTAGAGGACAAAATGTCAGGGTTGCAGAATATGCGTCACTCCTTTGTGTGGTTTCGTAAATACCATTTCATAATTCTCTGTCACAGGGCCTTCAGAATACTTCCCGTCCCAAGCGTGTATGAACTTCTAGTTTAGAGTTCCGTTCAATTCATTTTTTTTATTGGCTTAAGATATTGCATTCTGCAAGTCAAAGTCATTCACAGGTGTAAAAAGGTGACATCACAGACAGACGACAAAAACTTCTTTGATAAAAAAAAATACCGAGTTTGTATTGTGGTAGTGTTCATTGTTGTTGGTTTTTTTTTTGTTAACAAATCACAGTTATACTTTTCTGTTGGCCTACGTGACTAACGCAGTCTCTTTACAACGTCCCCAGCTAATTACCCTAGCAGTAGGACCGACCCCTTACGAGCCAGTAGGGTCAAGGTAACTTCATCAAGGCGCCCGCACCCGGTAACACGATCCCCCTCTTCTGGCTTGCCCGGGACCAGTCATACCCAGGTTCAACGCCCGTCCACCGCGAGAGAGACACAGCGCTGCCGCTCTCCCCTTGTGCTTCAGTGAATTCATTAACCCAATTCGGCTCTTGCCCGCGGGGGACACACACACACACACACACACACAGAGGGATCATGAGTGTTCATCGGTCACATCTCGGCGATACACACGTTCTCGGCCGTCTCGTTTCTCCCTCACTTTTTTTTATGTATTCGTGCTGCATTTTCTCTCTCGAACAATTCCTGTTGAGCTGTCACGTTTTTTCAGGAACGCGCATGACAGCTCAGTGAATTTGTAATTTCTGTAGTATTACCTCCTTTGAATTTCTGGTGCTTTTTTGTGAAGGTTGCTGACGGTAAACTTGTTAGGAAGGCTGTTCAGGAATTTGTGTCTTCTGTCATTTGGTTTTTGAGAAGAAAAGGGACTGGAGGGTTTTTCTCTGTTAATGGATTGGAAACATTTAAATTTGTCATTATTCATACATTGAAGAAGTGTTTGTTTAAAATGTACCTTTGTTTTTAATCTTGACCCTTTTTCTGTAAGTAAAGATTTTGTTGTCAGGTCTTGAAAGGAGGAAGGATGCTGTTAAAAAAACATGGATTTTTTGTCATGCCAAGTATGAAGTGTGAAAACTAAGATTCCAGTCAATTATTTGTCTACACTTAACAAATAACTTTATAAAAGTGGCTCGCTTGTTTTTTTAAATTTTTCTACTTTTTTTAGGCAGCGAGTTCACCTTTTAAAAGTTTTAAGAATCAAGTATCTAATATTGACAAATTTTGTCACGTTGGTTAAATACTTGTATGTCAGATGAAAATATTACCTGCTTGTCTGATGGATGTATGGATTGATTTGGGACTTCACTCACTTACGATGGGCTGGCCTAATGTACACTGAAACCTTAGAACTTGCAAAACACTCGATAAAAAAAAAATCATCTTTTGATTGTGTGATATTCAGGTGGTTGTCCTACATGTCACTCGATGCTTTTGACTTGGACATGCTTTCACGCCAGCAACAACTTTCTGCATTTTGTCGATAAAATTTGTCAAAAAAATCTGCAAACATTACTCTGAAGTTGTGTTATCCTTCATCAGATATGACGGGTCGACAACAGAAAGAGTTATTTCTGTAAAAAGCTGTAAAAAAAATATAGCTGTAAAAAAAATATCAATATCTTCAGAAAAAATATCTACATTTTCACACCATCAACAGCTTACCACAGTAAGCGCATAAATCTTAAAAAAATAACGTGTTTTAACTGAAGTTCTTTAACCCTAACTCCCTAGGCATTTTTGCTAGCATGCAACTTCAATTCTGCATAATCCTCCAACTACCTCCATGTAAAAATTGCATACAGCCTCAATCCTCCAAAATCAACCATTATTTCTTGAATGTGGCCCTTGGAGGGGTGACCACTACCTCAATCCTGCAAAATCCTCCAGCAATCACTGTCAATATGTTGAGGAAGAGCAAGTGACATCCTGGACCAGTGCGGAGGATTTCAAGTATAATCTAGGCCTAAATTTATGCACGGCTGAGCATAAACAACACAAGGTCCGGCCGAAGACCTCGAAACAATGCATTCTCCGAAATCAACCACTCAATTTTGCCATATGGCCTCATTCCTGCAAAATCCTCCATTTTGCAAAGAGGATTTTGGAGGATTTGGGAAGGTTAGAGATAATCCTTCATCAGATATGAAGGATAACGACAAGAATGAGATATCTCCAAAAGTTTCAATCATTAAAATTTTTTCTTTTTTTAAACATCACAAGAAAAAAATACCATATCTGCGGACACATGTCAAGGTTATTTTTTCCATTGATTATAGGAGAATGGAAGATTGAACTTGTGGTAACTCTGAGGTTAATTTCGAGGTTGAGGTAAACCTCAGTAACCTCAAGGTTTGCGAGGTTTTACATGGTTTTTACAAGATACCTCGGGGTTCAACCTCAAGATACCCCTTGGTTAATTTTGCATTCTCCCCCTTACCTCCCCTCCCCCTAGAGGGTGTTTTGCCTCTCCATCCCGCCCCAGCTTAAGCCAGTGACCGCCCGTGACTCCAGCAAGATAATAAAAAGAAAAATGTAAAAAAAAAAGTGCAATCCGGGAGTTCACGTCTCTGCAAACAAAACCAAAAGCAAAAGAAAACAAAAAAGCTGTCAGTGCGTAAGGAGCTTTGAGGTTTCTGTTTAATCGAGCCGGGGATTAGCAAGGCATTTTGAGACGGACGTGTTTATCTTTGCGAGGAGAGAGAGCTAGCTTCAACGATTGAATTTCATAGATGAAGGATGCGGGTATGTTTCTCTCTGATATCCCTCCTCTGGCTTTAATAGCATCTGCAATCTGTCAGTGTGTGTGACACAGAGTGTGTCACCATATTTGATTTTTTTTTGGGGGGGGGGAGGGGCAGAGGACTGCAATTTTTTTTTCAAAGTGGGGCCTGTAGTGAACATTAGTGTGGTGAGCATTTTGAAATATAACAAGACATGTTCAATTTTTTTTTTTAGGATTGATGTTTATCCGTGGAGCGTTGTTTAGAATACGGTGTTTGTCAGCTACCAAATATGAGAAACTTACCTCATTTGACAGAACATCTGAGGCATATGTTCAAGCTGGTATGTGAGCTGCCCTCTGGAGTAACCAAAGGGACAGTGGCAGGCAAAATAAAACCTAACACCTACTCACTGGATAAATGTATTGAATGTCATTTAAGTTGCCATTTTAAAATGAGGCTGTTTTGGAACTTCAAGGTTTCATCACATCTAATTGATGACAGTGTAATGTGAATTTTCTTTTAAGCCTTTTGTCGATTGGTTTCCTTCTTTGTGTGTTCAGCTTCCATTTTAATGGTATAATACACAATATTTGCTTTTGCTGTGATTTTCAGAAATGGATAGATTTGGGGGTTAGTAATTTATAGCAAATATTGTTACACTGACCTGTTAAAACTTTTGTGTTATCGGGGACTTTTCATGTCTGGAACCAGATTACCCGTTCAGGGATGTGTAACCGATTGCAAACAAAATGTGGACTAAAACTAAATTTGGTAGATAGGGGGCTGTAATTTTGAAAAATAAGTCGGTTTTTTTCAACGATGGTTGGCCAACCATCGTTGGAAATTGATACAAAAAAAATCCACCTTTCTCAAAACTGACAGCACACCAGGTGCCATGATTTCACTGGAGGCTTGAGACTATTATTCACTTTAAAGTCAAGTAAGGTATTTCATAATAATTTGGTATTTTTTTTGTTGTTGATATTTACAAATGTTGTACATTACCTTTAAGCAGCATTGTAGCACCAAATGTTAGTTGTCTAAATTCAAAATTCAAATTGCCATCCCATCCCAAGACTCACTTTAAATTCATTCCTCAAATTCTCTATTATAATGACTGTAATAATTATAGGCCTACAAAAATACCAAACTGGAGCAAAGCCCTTTCTGTTGCACTTTTATATCGTGTCACAGTGTAAGTTTGTTTCATTGAGATCCCAACAATAAATCGGTATGTGACCCTCTACAAGCTCTTAAGGGTTCAAACGTGACCAAGCTTTCTCTTCCCCCCTGGCAAGGAGTAACTCCGAAACACAAATGCAATTCTTTAAAACACTCAGGCCATTCACAAGTTCATGGTAACCGAAACAATTGGAAATCTTTCAAAAAAAAAAAATCCCCGCGCAAGTTTTACCAGCCTTGTCTAGCCTGTCTGGGTCATTTCAGTTCCCCTGAGCCCTTTTTCGTCCTTGGGCATTCTGCCAGCAGAAACAGCAGGTTTTTTTTTGCCTGGTACAGTACTTTTTTTGATTGGCCCTGGCCAAGCAAGTTTATTGCCATTGGCCTTCAGTTATCTGGGACACGCAGGGACACGGGAACTTAATCTCCAATCCTTGGCTGGCATTGTCACAGTCAGACGATGGGCTCAGCAGAGCCAGTCGTACCTCTGTTTGAACCAAAGGGAGTTGGGGGGGGGGGGGGGCACACATGCGTACGTGTAGGAGGGTACTGTAGTGCATGTATGCCTAAAGCAAGGATTCTCTTTAAACTGGGCCTAAATCTCTTCTGGGTCTCCCAGTAGTTCATGTCTGTGTCTGGGTGTACACATTCTATTCTCAAGGCCAGCTGACACAAGCCAATCCCCTGCTGATATTTTCTCAGCTAGACTCCCTCCACGATCCGAACCCAACCGGCCGGCCAGTACCGACCCGACACAGCCTTGGGAAATAGTGCACTGTGCCCCTGCACCCGGTCGGCCATTCGACCTTCACGCGTTCACTCAACTCAACTTGCCCTGCTGAGTGCAAGAGCCCGGTAGTTTTGTTATTATTTTTTTTCTCCCTTCTTCGTTGTCAGTCGGTCGGCATCTTGGTGCGGCAAAAGCACTGAATGAGTTTGTGTCTGATTTCCCCCTCTGCTTGAACGACCCCGTCCGACTCAAAACCGGTCTTTGTCAAGGTATACCCCCTCAACCCGAAACATCAAGCAGACGGGAAAAAGTTCAAGTTTATTTTAGTTTGCCGTAGCGTGCGTGAGCGGTGTTTCATCCAAGGCCAGTTTGAATACCTCTTCTTTCTTTTTTATTTGTATTTTTTTTTGTCCCCTGCTAAGAATTCCATTCAGTGTGACCAGATGCATGAGAAGATCCAGCTAATGACGTGGAAATTTCCGAAAGAATTGATAAAATTTGACAATTATCACGATCCTGTAAAATCGCGGAAGGGACAACCACCGAAGGACAAGCGACAATCGGATTGCCTTAATTGGCCTTGAAGCTACATTGCAAGCCAAAGAAAAGAAAAAAGGGAAAAAACATCACAAGTATTACAAGGATTGAACTTTATGTTTGTGGTATTTCTCTCTTGATGTCATTGCCACAACTTGTTTTCGTCTTTATGTTTGGGGATTTTATTTATTGTCATTATTAAATTTCACAATTTTTTTTTTTTCAAATATTGTCACCCAATAATTTGAAGTTGGCAATGCGTGTATATTAAAAAAGATGTCTATTTTATTTGAAAATGAGTGAATTTCTGTATTTTTCACAAAGTAAATTGAAAAGAAAAGTGACATTCATCAGTTCGGGAACTGTATTGGTAAAAGCTCTTCATCCAATTCGTCTATTCCACATCAACGTTTTAAACTTGATGGTTCATCGTCATTTTTCCCATGGCCTCAATGGAGCCGTCAACTTTGTGATTGCGTATTTACCGCTTGTTTATCCGTTAATTGAATCCATACAAATTACCCGGGAATACTCGTTTCCCTGTTCCACTTCACAAAATAATTAAAAAGAATAAAAACCAAACTCGTCATGCTCGATGAAGCATTTTATTTTTCAAATTCTGTTTCGGTTTTTTTTTTTAACAGGAGTAGCAGCTTTTTATGGCTGGGTGGTGGTGCCGCACTGTCTATCCCACAAATTTTATTTTATTATACAGTTGTTTGCATTAATTGAAATGGCCTTCACTCGGTATCTGTCAATACAATCGTTTTTAAGGTCACGACGGAAAGGTTTTGCGCACTTGACGTTTTACGATTGCATTCATCAGATGAACTGCTCTGTGTACTGGGAAAACTGCATGCTGTAACCTCCCCTTTGACATTTAAAATCTATGTATTATGAACAGCGCCCTCAAGTGTATAATGATGTCCAGTCCCCCTCCCCCACCCCCATGTTGGCTCGCTATTGCCCCTTCTCTGTCATCATTGTTCCTTTCCTTTGATTACACTGGCATGTACTTTACAATGTGGTGAAATAAATTCGTTCATTCCTATCCGGAAAAAAAAAATTATGCATCAGTGATGCACAGTTCACCACTGGCTGCAGACAAGGTTTTTTTTTATATACACCAAAGGAAAGTCCCCTCACTTAAAAAAAAAAAGAAGATAAATAAAAATACTTACAAATCTCCAAGGTGTTCAAGACATAAATTCAAATTAAAACCCTCCTTTGCAAACATACATTGTGTGCCAAGTTGTCCTTGCAGTCAAAATCAATCAAGTGACTGTTTTCAACCCGTAAGAATTCCCAGCCCACATAAAGCAGGATTGACTGCCTTGGACTGATTAAGTAACTTGATACAGCTATGCTTTGACTCCGGGTGATTGATAAAACAACTGTGATGACAACTTTCCTGCTTTGTCTGTTGACCCAGTTTGACTAGTCACAGTGCTTGCTTGACATATTATCTGACTGCTGGTGACTAGCCTTTGTTAAAAGTATAGCAGGGGAAGTGGAAGTGAATTTTGACTGTCCGTGACTGCTTAAATAGCAGGAGGGTTAAAGTTATTAAACCATCATTGTTCACTTTTGGTGATATTTTCGTCCAAAGATGGGCCCTCCTAAAAGTAGGGCCCAATTTCATGACGCTGCTTAGCATGCAACTTTTTGCTATTAGAGCAGTAAGCACAGCAAAACGAAGGCTGACCTCGGAGGAAAAACAAAGCTCCTTAAATCAGTGACGAAACAATAGAAGTCACTGTGCATGCACAACTGATAGCTCATCCACGCCATGAGTGCTTAAGGTATTAGCACAATTTTCTGCTATAGTTGGCACAACTGTTTCTGCTGACTGTTAATTTAAAGCAGCGTCTTGAAGTTGGCCCCAGACCTGAAACCATCATCCCCACTTTTGCATAAAAGAGCTAAATGTTTTTGTTCCAATTTGGCCTTAATTTGTCAGAAATACGTGTTCAAAGTGATGTGATGCAGAGCTGGGGCACATCCTGTATTTATGAGCATGCAAATCATGGTTTGGTCGGCATAAACACTTTTTAGCCTATTTATTTGCCCGTTTGGCCTGCAGCCCGCACGTTCACTAACCGAGGTGAAACAATGTCTGGCGCTTCACTGGATCGAACCGACAACAGACAGAAAAACCCCAGGGGCCTCAGGTGCCCAGCAAAAAAAGAAATGTAAAAGCGGCTTCCTTTACAATCAATATCTGACATCTTTTTCCCGTTATATGTAATTTATTCTTCGTTCCATTTCTTGCCATTGGCAACATATTTTTCTTCTCCTGAACTCGTTCAAGGTCTCGTATTGTGAATGGCTTTGCATGATGGAGAGACTTGTGTAGACTTAATTTCTTTTCAAGAAAGAAATCCATATTTCGTGTTGATACCTTTGCTTGTCATGTAATGTACATGTACTCATCCATCTTTTCTAACTCAAGGACTGCGTGGAACTTTCGCAGGATTTTGTCAAGAGATCATTTCAGCTTGATTTCAGAATTCATAAAAACTCAGGGTAGGTACATACTCAGGGTTTTACTTTAGCGGTAGCCCGCCAGTCAAATGCTAGTCAAAACAGCGGTGGATGGTCAAACTATTCCTTAAGTAGTGTGACTGGCGAGTCAAACATTATTTGGCTACGGCAAAGATGAAAGGACAGCAAGAAATAAATCATTAAATTCAGAAAGCAAACCTGTATAAATTTGTGTCTAATTTTATCAACTGTTTAGGGTTAAATTATTAGATCTGTTTATTAAAAACGCTGACAAGATTGCCTCAGGATACACGTTTTATGTACATTGTTGTTTATGAGACACTCTATAAAAGAAAAACATGCGGGCTAGTGAAAATGCCCATGGGCTAGTTAAGAGTCTGTTTTAGTAGCCTTCAGGCTAGTTAACAGTCTGTTTCAGTAGCCCGGCTGGCTAGTGAAAAAAAAGAAGAAGTTAAGGTCGAACCCTGATACTACCATTCTTTTGAGGCAAGAATTATGGCCGTTTTAGGATTCGAACATGAGGCCTCTGTTTTACATGTCAAGAGATCAATCCACTCAGAAACGGCCTTTTTTTGGAGTCAAAATTCACATAGCCTGGATGGGCCTCAAACCTTCCTATCACAGAAAAGAAGGAAAAATCTCTCAAAAACTAACCTCCTGAAAAATCAGTCTCCTAACGATGACTAGAGCAGGCTAGTCGAAACGTTGAGACCAAAGACAAGTTCGTTTAGAACTTACAGCAGGACTGTTCTTATCAGAACAAAAAAACTACTTAGCAAAGTTGATAATAAGCAGGACAAGTTCTTTTCAGAACTAATATCTTCTAAGCAGTAGTTATTACCACATGGTGTTACCGCAAACCGAAACGATACTCCTGAAAAATACTTTTCAACCCCCCCCCCAAAGGTCAAACTAGAATGACTCTTGGTCTACAATCCCCAAAGTCTACATTTCACGGTGCGTCAGGGTGGAACCATCTGTAACTCCTAAAGTGTTAAGGAAGTCAGGGTTGGGTTGTGACCTACCAATTGACCTGCCCAACTAACCTCAAACACCTGCAAGAAATAATGTCAACTTGTGCATACTAATGAAGAGCACATGCTCAGGTGATACTCCGTCATGACCTATAATATCACCTCACACTACAGAACTAGGGCCAATCCCACCTACATTTTCAGACAGCATTGAAGCACTCCACAAAAAGGAAAACTTTGCAATTTGGGATTAAGTGAGTCTGACTCGAGTCACAATTTTCGGTGACTTGACTCGACTCCACCCTATGGGTAAATGACTCTCGACTCGAGTCACTGCGAGCAAATGACTCGGCTCGAATCGAGTCCCTCACCAGAAGACTCGACTCGACTCGAGCGAAGGCTAATAAGACTCGAGTCCCAAAAATAAAAGCAAAACTTTGCGAAAAATGTTTGCAATGACTTACGGTGCAAAATTTATGTTCACGTTACTTTACAAATACAGTCGGTACACCGGCCGCTTGTCGTGTACAAACATACAACATGTCACAGACTCCCACCTTGTGGTTCTGGAGTGCAAAAAATACTATCCTGGAACCAGACTTCCAAATACATTCGAAATCGTGGTTTCATCATTAGCTTAGAGTGATTTTTTATTGAGCTCTCAGATTTGAATGCCAGCTAAATTTATGCCCTCCTTTTAAAAACTAAATAGATACATGTCCACTTTTAAATAATATAATCAGAAACAGTTTTGTATAATGCGATTTAGTTTTGATGTTGTCAGCGATCAGCGAAAAAAGTTTTAGAAGTCAAACCAGACAGCCTATAAGAAAGACAGAAGTTTCACTTCTTGTTAACTGTTAGTGATACCAATGACTTAATGTCTTGTCTTTATTGGTTATATACGGTAGTGTTGAAATATTAGTGACTCGAATTGACTTGAGCTAGATGTTTGACCTGACTTGACTCGACTCGACTACACACTGTGACTCGACTTGACTTGACTCGACCTTCTTGACCTAATGACTCGACTCGAGTCACTTCATTACAATGACTCGACTCGAAATGAGTCACAAAAATCAGTGATTGGTTACAACTCGGCCAATCTCACAAAATTGCATTTAAGGTTGTTCTAAAGCATTCTGCTATTAAATGAAAAGCATCATTCGTATTCATGGATACAATTAAGTGCATTTTAATGACCTGCACTTTTATAGTAACCACTGAATCCCACTTGTCTTTTAGGTGAGATTCAAAGAATTCTACAAATGCTGAAACAATTTCAGGATTAACTTAAACGTTTGGTCTTAAGCTGAATACACCTGATTGAACTGAACAGTTTTTCCGAATAGTTGAACCCGGACACGCATTTGTAGATTGTAAAACCAATTATTGCCAAAAACATGCTTGCACATTTTGACTGCCCTCCAGTGATTGCAAATGGCCCATATAAATGGTTTATAGTTTTGTTATTAATTTAAGCCAAAGTGACCATGTGAGCAGAGGCAGTGGGTTCGACAACCGAAAGATTGTATTTCTAATGGATTTTTACGGGCACTCGGCCATTGACAACGATGTCAACAGCCTAGAAATTACACAAATGAGTCTGGTGGGATTGACACAGGCGTACGTCCGAGTTCTGGACTGGAATGTGAATAGCCGTTCTTCGGTCATTTAACCCATCGGACCATATACCGCTCAAAACCGCCCTGCCTATTCCTCCTTGCTCATGTCAAAAAACGAAAAACCATTTATCTATTTCAAAATGTTACATACTGGAAGAGTGCTTTCCAACCTGGGAAATTTCCCCACACATAATTCTCATACATAACAATTTATAATTTCGGGGGACTTTGTCCTGCCAAACAGTGACCGCAAATGTGAAAGTTTAAAACAGTTCACCGGACGTCATGGCATTGATAACAAAGCCTGAAATAGGTTTGGGGGTTTGTACCAAAACCAAGTCGGTCTGAATTGGGCACTTCCTCTGTGTCTAGACTTGACTTACGAAAGCAGCACCATTAGCCCCCCTCAAAGCACCCCTTGATTTTCTGGCATCATGCCAGTCAATATTAATACCCCAACTTTTTTGGGGGGGGGGGGGCATTGCACATTCATAAAAATGCCTGTTTCTGTTGAGAAGTTGTGTTCTCAGAGACAATATTTTTGGGAATGCTTCATTCATGTGGGGGGCTGTAGTCCAATGTTTACGGTGTTCGACTTGTGTGCAGTGGTACATGGGTTCGAATCCTGACCGTGGGAACATGGTCCTTGTGCTCTAGAGCAAGGCACTTTACCATTGTTGCTTCGTCCTTCGGATGGGACGTTAAAGAACCCAGTAACACTCAAGGGCGGATCCAGGGGGGGCCAAAGGGGGCCATGGCCCCCCCCAAAACGAAACCAATTTTTTTTTTTTTTTATGTGACATCGCAATAAAGGCAGGCATTGAGTACACCACCATCTTTTCCTCAAAAAACATTGGTTAAAGTGATCAGAAATTGCCTCAGATCGCACCACAGAGCATCTAGAATCCGAAAAAATTTCGGGGCCCTTAAGCGGGCCCCGAACCCCACGCCGTAATTTTTTTGACCCACTTTATGGGGGACCAAAATTTGTTTTGGCCCCCCCCAAAATTGTGTTCTGGATCCGCCCTTGGTAACACTTATCGCTGAGAGGATGGGTTTGCCCCGGTGTTTCTGGCAGTGGCTGCAATATGCTCCTCAGCACCTTGTATACCCTTTATAAAAGGCGCTACATAATGGGTCTCATATTTCTCATAAACTTCATTTACCTGTCTTAAAAAAAAATAGACATAATTACCAGCGCCTTGAGTACCTAATTGTTGGTAGATTCGTGCACTATATAAGACTCAGGTATTGTCTCCAGAACACTAACTTTTCATCGATTTGTGGATTGGATAATAGAACTTTTTTTCTGGTTTATTTGTGAGGCTGCTTTTGTATGCTGAAATGTAACTGTGGTGGTGGATCACAGAATAGTGCGTCTGTGTCGCACATGCCACGAGGAATATGCACGCTTTACTTTTCAGCAGTTATCCTTTTACACGTGCGTGCAGCGGGAATGGTGCACGCATCTTAGAATAGCGCTTGCATCTTAGAATAGCGTACTACGCGGAATGCGGTATGGAACGTGCTACGTGGGATAATGTTGCACGTTTTTTTGCCATGGAACGACCAATTAGAATTGAGGATTTACGTTTACTTGAAGATAAACGTACATACATAAATGTATGTATTCTAAACCATGGCTGCCAAAAACAGCTTTTTGACCCCAGCAACCCCATGACGACCTATAACCCCAGTTTGGTCAGATGACATGTTGGGGCTGGGCTACTGAGTTTTTGACAAAATTTGGTTGAAATCGGTCAAAATATGAAGGAGCAATAGACAATGTCGAAGTTTTTTTTAATAGCTTGTCAACGTTGGTTTTTAGCGGAGAGACATGATTATTTGTTGAGTCGCTATCCCGCGGCTAAAACATGCTAACACAATTTCAATCACTTTGAAACTAACTCTCTTAAAAATTGAAATTCAATGTCATCCATTTCCAAGTTTACATGTAACTGTACTGCCCTTGAATGCATTGTTCGGTTGCTTTCCCACCATTTTAGTATCCACTTCAACTTTCATCAGTCATCATGAATACCCGCAAAATATTCATTTCAATTTCAATTTTTTTGGTGTCCCTGTTACTTTTGATAAATGAATTCCAACCCCTCTATGTAATTCTCCTGTCATTGTAAACAAGTCTACATGCTCCCCGCCCAATTTTTTTCCTATTTTCTCCGTAAATACCCCGGTATACCTGCAGAGTTGACTTTCAATTCCTTTTCTGTTCATGTTTTGATCATAACTCGATTCAAGTGGGTGATAATGATGTTTTTTTTTATTTTTTATCCCTAACTCTGCCTTGTATAACACATGTGTGTACTTTGTGTATTCCAAGTTGATGGCCATTTGATCTGTTGGTTGCATTGTTGAGCAATTTTGCAGGTAGGATGCAGACATTATTGAATATAAATGTGGGGTTTTATATCATAAAACATATCATTCAAAGGTGTTTTTTATAAAGTAATGAAATTGTTATGTTGCAGTCTTCCACTACGTGTCGTCTTTATTTTGAGGTGTGTGCATTTTATTTACTTTCTTAGATTAACCCTCCCGCTATCTGAACAGTCACAGACAGTAAAAAAAATTCAATCCTCTTCCCACGGTATGCCTTTTACACAGGCTAGTAACCAACAGTCAGATCATATTTCAAGCAAGCACTGTGACTGGTCAAAGTCAGTCAACAGACAAAAGCAGACAAGTGGTAGGCAAAGCTGGCTTATCAATCCCCTACAGTCAAAGCATAGCCGTATCAAGTTACATGAACAGTCACAGCCAGTCAATCTTGCTTCATGAAGGCTGGGAGCTCTTAACTGTTAAAAAAAAAACCCAGTCACTTGCTTGATTTTGACTGAAAGGACAACTTGGCATAGAATATATGTTTGCACAGGAGGGTTAAGCAAAATGCGATACCTTCCGTTTTGAGTTTGACACCATTTTCAAATGTGTTTTCTGCAGCAAGTATTTCACTTTTTGGATAGAATTGGAAGCTTATTCTCTACACCCTTTTCCAATTCCTCGGATGAGGCATTACACATGCACCGTATGCTTCCAAAAGTCAAAGGTGAAACCGCTTAACTATATTTAAAATGTTGATTCGTAGGTTTGCAGTATCTTGTTCCCACGTGCCAGAGTTAATTTTTTGTCGGTCCACGTAATCGTCGGTGAGCTTGTCACTAACGTTTCCTCATGACTGAGAATCCGAAAACCTTTAAAAGGAGGAAACTTGCAATATTAAATGACTTAGAACAAACTAAATAGTGTCTTCTGAAGTTATTTACAGGTGGTTGTGGGTGAACAAATGTGGGTCAACTGAAAGAGGTTTTTCATAGGAAAAAAACTCAGCTCTGAAAGTAACCGAGCTCTTTTTGGAGCTGTAGCTAAATCAAATTATAGATGTCGAAAATTTAATTTGTGGTGCTGTTTCTTATTTCTCTCGGTCCAACTGTTGAGCGTCATACTTTTATTTTGTGTCCCAATTCTGACAGTTTTCATCTTTTGGATTTAAATTTAAATTACTTCCGTGGTTCTTTTGTCCGGTGTCACAGTTAAGTTTATAGTGAAGTCCCAACGAGGAACAGTTCAATTGAGCACCAAAATTTGCTCAGCTCAGAAAATACATGCTTAGCCAAAATAGGTTACCAGCTAAAGTGTCATGTGGTATGTATCGCTTTTGACTGGTTCCCTGCTGATTTGTGCTTACATTGTCACAAATACAATGTGGTGAGCCCATGAAGGATGAACCATGTGTATGAACACACATTCTTGTTCCTTAAATGTGGGGACTATGTACAAACATTACATTCACTGTGTGGACTCCTGAACAAAAGAGATCCACATAAACCAGGTAGCAGCTACGTTGTGTGGACTTGCCCACATCCACACAGTGTTTCCCCCTGTTAGGTTTATCTGTTGCAAAATGAAGAGAAACACTACAGGGAATCACAGAAAAAAAATTGGGTTGAAAGAGTTTTCAAAGTATGAGTAAAAGGATTTTTTTCACAGGTTTTTCTTTACTATACACGAAAACAAAGGAATGTCCACACTACGTATGTAACGTAAACATGTGCATGTTGTCCCATCGTATTATGGGGACCGAAGACGCTATGGGGACAGCAGAAAGTCCCCACATTTGTGTATTGAAGCATGTATCTATAAACGTGCATGCTACATTGAATAGACACGACATGAAGTGCGTATGGCACAAAATGTCAGTTGCATCCTATGTAAACAACAAGGTTTTTTCCCCGTCTTTTCTCGGGAACGGTAACACAATTAGGTTTGTTTCCTTTCAACAAGACCTTAGAAATAGGATAAGTCCAAAATATAAAACTTTCGGGGGTTTCAGGCCTTAATGCCCCTTTTATCTGTGTGTGCGCAAGCCCGTAGCGTCTTCACAGGCGTATGGTGGTCATGCATTTAGGAGTCCCCCCCCCCCCCCCCCCCCTGGGCCAGTGGTCTCCCCTAGCTCTCTGTGAACATTGAGGGAGCACTTGTGCATGGATGTCCTTAGGAACTACGTCTTTTTCCTTTATTGGCTTTTCATCTTTTTTAGGGGTCTAGAGTTCACTTCAAAGTTCACAAAGCCAAAGCAAAGGGAATTAATTAACCGAGAAAGCCAGCACTGCAGATAACCTCCCTCACATCGTTAAGTGCCCCAACAATTTTTTTTTCCGAAAGGAATCACATTTGGCAGGGTAATCCCCCACCGTATGACTAGACACTTTCCTTGCTCTCTCACAGCCGATGGCTCTTGTTTCCTCCTGGATCTCGAAACCGACGATCTACTGGAGTTGACGGGCTCCGACTGTGACCCCATTTACTCCCTGTGTTGCCACGGCAACACGCTCTACACAGGCTGCCGGGACGGAGTCATCCGAAAGTACCAGATTTAGGTGAGTGTTTTAACGCCAGGGGGCCAATTTTTCATACATCTGCTAAGCACTTCATGCTTTTCCTGACAGTGAACGGGTTACCGGCCAAAATACCACTCGATATGCATTGCTTGTTATGGATACTTGGCTAAGTGTGATTGGTACTCAGATAATTGTGATTGGTACTCTGCTAATTGTGACTGGCACTCAGCTAATTGTGACTGGCACTCAGCTAATTGTGATTGGTACTCAACTACTTGTGACTGGTCCTCAACTACTTGTGACTGGCACTCCGCTAATTGTGACTGGCACAGCAAATTGTGACTGGTACTCAGCTTATTGTGACTGATATTCAGCTTATTCTGACTGGTACTCAGCTAATTGTGACTGGTACTCAGCTTATTGTGACTAATACTCAGCTTATGGTGACTAATACTCAGCTTATTGTGACTGGTACTCAGCTAATTGTGATTGGCACTCAGCTAATTGTGATTGGCACTCAGCTAATTGTGACTGGCACTCAGCTTATTGTGACTAGTACTCAGCTAATCGTGACTGGTACTCAGCTAATCGTGACAGGCACTCGACTAATCTCAATAATTTGCTAAGCAATATTTTTTGCTCAGCAATTGTTTGAAATTGGGTTTGATTATCGCCAGCTTGGGTGATTGGGTTAAAGGGAATTAATCAACGGGGTAAATTGAAAGGTTTCTTTAACTGAAAGTGCAACGAAATCAAACTTGGGAGTCTAGACTTTTAAGAGTTTTGTTTGCTGAGCAAAACTTTATATTATAACTAGGAACATGGCCACAATGTTTCTTGAAACATGTTCTGACAATGAGCAGAAATACAGAATCACAATTTTTTTAAACCAAATTACACACTTTGGCACAAGAAATCAAGTTATTTTGGCTTCTTTTTTTTTTCAAAACGGAAAATATACAGTGCTCCCAAAAGACTAACCACGCAATTTGCCCAACTTGCCCACGTAACGAAAGACGACGTCTTGTTAGGTAATTTCCTGTCCGGAGTTTAATTGGCGCGGCACTCTTGGCACTCGCGGCATTCTCCGGTGACATTTGGGTGTCCCGTCGGGCAAATGCTTAAAGGGAATATACAACATTTGCAAACGTCTGAAAACAAAACTACCAAATTATCACGAAAAACCTTCCTGGACTGTTTGTTAGTGAATGACAGCTTAAAGCATCCTGTAAAATCATGGCACCTGGTGTGCTGACATTTTCAAGAAAAGTGGTATTTTTGTATCAATTTTCAAGCTGGTCAGCCGACCAGCATTGGAAAATTGGCTTTTTTCAAATGCTGCTCCCAAATTATCATGTTTAGTTAGTCTGCAGTTTGTTTGCAATCGATTACACACCTGTGAACGGGTACAAGCCAGCTGGATGGATTCCTCGACCATACAATTCCCCAACGATTGGTACTCAGCTAATTGTGACACAAGTAGCATTTTTGAGATCCTAGAATATTGTTTTCTCAGAATATACAGCATCCACTGAGCTCAAACTTCATCAGGTTAGTTGTTCAGCACCCTTCTTTAGATTTTGAGCACTTTTGTTGCTTCAAACGAAAAAAAATGCACGAATGACAAATGATATACCCTACCTTTAATATTCCAAAATACAAACCACGTTTTCGCACTGAATGCTTCTCTACTTTTCCACTGTACGATGGCTTAAAATACTTCACTGTTTTCTCAAGTGTGTGTAACATTCCACATAAACATCATTATATAATGAATTTGCACTTTAGCCTGCCTTTAAAAAAGAAAAGGTTTTTTTTGTGGCTGAATTTCAAGAAAATCCCAATTTTCCAAGACATTTGCATGACTAAATGTCATGGGGGATAAGCTTGGCTTGTTACACAAGTCAGAACGTGACATATTTATGCACAACTGTCTTTACGCATTGAAGAGTTTACGAAAGCACTATGTACTCAAATGACCCGTACTAGAGTCAACCAAATGATAAGGTTTAAGCGAAGTAACATAAGTATTGGATGGATTGCTTTTCCACATTGCATCATGTTCATAGAGTCATTTTTTTCCCTTCATAATTACGGAAAAAAGCGAGATGGCTTAGCAGATTAGTCCCCGTACCGCCCCAAAACGCCCTGTACCGCCTGAGCATGGTTTTGTGTCTTCTTCAGGGTACGCCCTGAACAGACCGAGCATGGTTTTGTGTCTTCTTCAGGGAATAAAACAATGTAATACAATGATTAACAGTTGCTCATGGGTTAAAACACTTTAAGCTTTCTTTTCAGGAGGCTGACGATTTTAATGTAAAGAATCACTCAATTTTCCGAGAAATTGGCGTTACTGCGATCATTAGGGGGAAAATTTGGTATCTTACACAGGACATACATATGTACCAAAAACTCTGGTTTCTTACACAGGACATCATGTCCACGTGCATGTAACATGACACATATTATTGCCTTAAATATGTGATTGAGTAGTTTACGAGTGTGTGCTTTACAGGTAAGTGACCCGAAGAATCAAATAGATATGTCTGTTAGTGAATTTGCCCAAAAGTAACATGGTATCTGTTGGATTGCTTTTCCACTTTGCGTCATGTTCCCAACGTCATTGTCCGACCATAATCACAAGAAAACGAGACGGCTTATTAGAAACACTCCACTGTTTCCTCAAGTCATTTAAAACATCCCGTGTGAGCTCTTCTCAGGCTCATTAAAGACTCGTGTCGTAATGAAGTTGCACTTTTCAGTCTGTCATAAAGAAACTTATGAGGTTTTTTTTTCCTCATTTTTTTTCTTCTTTTTCCCCCAAATCCTTTTGGCAATCAATCAGCCACCTGCAGACAACAGTGCATTGCCACGTCAGTCCGCGATTGGTCGTTCACTTTGTGTTGTCGTGCCTACGACACAATGTCTGATCATTCCTTTA
Organism: Patiria miniata; assembly: GCF_015706575.1. Classification (NCBI taxonomy): domain Eukaryota; kingdom Metazoa; phylum Echinodermata; class Asteroidea; order Valvatida; family Asterinidae; genus Patiria; species Patiria miniata. The sequence goes on from NW_024037051.1 coordinate 15,302,850, forward strand.
GGATGCTGTGCTTACGGTCGATGACCCCCTCAGAGCAGATGCACGGCCCGGGGTTTACGTACGCTATCGACTGCCTCCTTCAGTGCGTCAGACGGTTTGCATTTTCATTAGACATTGACCTTGATGTTGTCAATGTTTTTTTTAATTCCTTTTTGTATAATCCAATGCTGTTGTATGCTGAAGTCGGATCTTTCAGTTTCAAGAAGTACATATGGTCAGCTTTTGAACACGATGTTGGAGAACATTATGTGAAAGAAAGGAAGTCAGCAAAATGCCCTCCAAAAGAATCCGTTTCAAATTCATAACCTATTTCCCTGCCCACTGGAGAGTCTATACATCTCTGAACAATCACACATTCTGCAACTTCCAATTAGGCCTAAATCAACTGATTTCCACTGTTGTACATATAACTTCCAAATTGTGCCAAAAATTTAAAACAATTTACACACTGTATAAAACATCATGAAGCTAGAACTTCTTTTATTTTTTGCGCATCTTCGAGGTCGCAAGAGCTATTTATGTAGTACATGTCAGATGTAGAAATGGCACAAAAAGTTCTGTTTTATAGCATAATTTTTTGTGAGTTTTATGAGTTTTCGTTTGCGCTTTTAATTAAGACAAATAAAGAAAAGAGGCAAATCACTGCCGATCTGAGTACCTAACCACAAATCTGTCATTTTTCATTTCAACAGTTTCCATTTGTTTCCATTTCCCCCCCCCCACCCCCCCCCCCCCCTGCTACACCTCCATTTTTTCTTTCTTTTTTGCGGGGGGGGGGGGGGGGGGGGGGTGGCCTAATGGTTATAGTTTGTGACTCATCAGAGGGTCATGGGTTTGAATCCAGCCGCTGGCCATATGTTGTGTCCTTGGGCAAGCCACTTCATCCCCACTTGCCTCTCTCCACCCGGGAGTATAAATGGGTACCGGCATTAGCCGGGGAGTAGCCTGCGTTCGACCAGCATCCCATCAAGGGGGAATAGAAATATTCTCTGTCTTTTTGTGCTACTGATCAACAGAGATAAATGCCAGAGTCATGTTCCCTGTATCCAACAACAGTACTGAATGATAATGTTTTTTGTGCAAAAAGGAACCAGACTATTTTTCCTTCCAGGGGAGGGGATGGAAGTTGGGGAGGTATAGACCTCTATCATGCTGCAACCATTTTAGTCATGTTCCCTGTATCCAACAACAGTACTGAATGATAATGTTTTTTGTGCAAAACGGAACCAGACTATTTTTCCTTCCAGGGGAGGGGATGGAAGTTGGGGAGGTATAGACCTTTATCATGCAGTCATGCTGCCACCATTTTAGTCATGTTCCCTGTATCCAACAACAGTACTGAATGATAATGTTTTTTGTGCAAAAAAGAACCAGACTATTTTTCCTTCCAGCCTCGCTTTGGTCACGTTGATTTGAATGGGAAAAATCATGATGGCCGCAACATGATAATGGTCTATATAGAATTCAATCATACGACTGTTTGACAAGCAATTGAAATGTTCAAGAAAACAATTACACGGCCCAAATTAAACGTCATCCACGGGCCGAATTATCTTCCATCTCTTGGTCGATGACAGCAGTGGATAACAGCTAATTGATTAGCCAAAGTACCCTTTCAGTTTATACAGCGAGTGCTGATTAACGAGGGACTGTTGTCCTTGGCCACGTGAGCGCATCAGCTAACTATTTCATGTGTGGTTTTTTTTTTTTTTTCTAAACAAGCCGCGCGATAATAATCGCATATGCTGAAAATTGATACACCTGAGGCCATTTGCCAGGAAAGGAAAAAAAACTAGAGTTGTTAGTCATGTTTTGCTTGGCTGGCTTTTAAATGATATTTTTTCCTCAATGCCAAATTTTATGCCGGTGATTAAAAACGTATTTTTTTGTCAATTTTTTTGGTTAAACTTGCCCTTGGGCGCAGCTAAGTATGCATGACCAATTTTAGCGAGACCTTGGGCTCGGGTAGTCATATTTTATTTTAATCCAGGCATGGGTTTGCTTGCTGTTCATTTTTCCGTCAGACGGAGCCACTGAAGCTCTGGTGAACCGCACTTTGTGAATTTAAATATTTAAAGGGACACTGCGTCCTGGAATATGCCCAATTGTGCTGCCAAAAGCGTTTGAACGAAATGATGTTAATCGGAAAGAACATTTAAAAGTAGGATATAAATATCCACACAACTATCCTTTAAAATTGGGTGCTTTTGTAGTATTCTTGTGTTATTACGTGCGAGAACGACTTTCGGGGTCCACTTTTGTGACCCGAAAAAGTCGGGCTGTGATTGGTCACCCCTGTTGTAATGACGTAATGTGTAATGCTAGACACACACAAGGTATATCGTACATTGTATGAAAACGACACGAAACACGTATCGCACTCCGTCGTGTCCGATGTAAACAATCAGGGTCTTTTCTCGGGAACGGTAAGATGTAAGGTTGGTTTCCATTCAACCAGATGTTTGAAATAGGATAAGTTAACCATCCAAAACATGAAATTTTCGGGGATTTTAGAACGCAGTGCCCCTTTAACCAAGACAATTCCTTATATGCACAGATGGTTAACACAGTTTTATCTTGTGGTTTCAATTTTTTTAAAGCATAATTCAGTTTGTCAACAAAGTAATAACATATTTTCTTTTATCGGATATATCGTCAAGCATATAGTAGTGATAAGGTTACTATTATGTAGGCCTGAACCACAAATCTCCATGATTATTATTTATTTCTGGTAATGGGAGCCAAGGATTCCTCACAAGGGCCCTAGTCACCGTAGCTCGCAAACCTGTAAAAAAAAAAGACAGTGAGAAGACATTACAGTTTTAGAGGTGGGAGGAAAACCCCAGAATAGTATTCTGGGGAAAACCCAAGGAATCAGGTAGGGACTGAAAACCCAATTCCACATGTGGGCCAGGGCAGGAATCGAACATGGACAAGAGAGTTGAAAGGCGAGGAAAGAACCTCTGTGCCAGCCTAACTCTGCGATAATATTCCCATCATACCGATATCTTTAGTAGTAGAATCCAATATCTTTTTCTATTCTAACAAATTTAAGCGACACAAATTTGAGCACAGAAAGTCGCTGAGCAAAGATTTTTTTTGTTTTTGCTGAACAAAACGCAGGTTAAAATCTAAAAATCTCTCAGTAATCTATGTCGTGCATGTGGGCAATTCAACCGAAAGTAGACATGGCCGAAAAGTGGAACGTTTATGAAATCTTCAGAACTACAAGCATCACAACCTCCAATGTGGTATCAAATAAAAGGGGACAACAAGACCGTTTATTTGAGTGGTGCGCCAGTGAGATAGAATGTGGTTAAAGATATAGTCCATCATTTGTAATTTGTGCATTTTGTTCGTTTGAAGCAATAAAAGTGTTCAAAATCTAATGAAGGATACTGAACAACTAACCTGATGAAGTTTCAGCTCAGCTTCAGCTGTATTTTCCGAGAAAAACAGCATTCTAGGATCTCAATTTCAAATCAAAAGCTGCTGAATCATGTTTTGAATTGGGCTTGAATTCAGCGTCCAAGATGCGTTCTCACTGAGCCGATTGCAGCTATATGCGATGTCGCGCACTGATCCGACGAATTATAGCAACCGCACGCGCGTGTGCGTCGTGCCAATGCTTGCGCGCGCTTCGCCGAATAACAAAACGAACAACTAATTTAAAGGCCGTCTTTCGTTGATTACTTCAAAATGACAGCTTGTCAAAAAGAATATTTTCACAGGGAGTTTAGTCCCCTTACTATCTTTCAACCAAGTATGTTTTTCAACAATAATTACGCCAGTTACTTTTTGGATGGCTGCAAATGATGGACTATAGCTTTAAATGTAATTTTTTTGTAAAAAAAAACACTAGTTTTCTTGGGCTCACATTGTAGGTTTTAGGTATCATTTTGGCATCTTGTTTTCACATGCAAAATGCCAGTATTATTGTGAGAAAGATTCATATTTTATGAAAATATCACTTAGAATACCATGATTCTGTATGATTTTTGTCACGTGTTTGAAGTTATTGATGTAACGTCCCTAATGTTGTAATGTAACGTCCGTAACAACAACAGCATGATGTTTCCAAAACATCAAAGTTCCTTTTTGTAACATGTCATTGCGGTGTTTTTTTTATAGAATGAACCTATATGTACCGGAACATACTTATTTCATTAAATTCTCGCAAGAAACTTCACAGACTTTTATCAATGCGTACTGAAAATAAGAAATCCATGTCTTAAAGCGTAACACCCACAGTCGTTTACAGCGTTTATATCTCATTAAATAATTCGGCAAACATTGCATTAAACATGTCATGTTGTACAGGCCCACAAAGAGTATGCAATGTTAGAGCACAGGTAAGCGTATGGTGTAAACCGAGGATTTCCTTTTGTTCCTCTTTTGTTTGTACTCTAACTTTTTTTTGCAACAGCTCCCATTGGTTTTGTACGCGTTTTCTAATTGAGGACGTCCTCGATTTGACTCCTGTCCTCAATTACAAAGGAAGTTTCACATGTATATCCTCTGTTTACACCATAAACATGCACAGCCTCACACACTCAAACGTGTGTTTACTGTCGATCGTGGACATCCTATTGTCCCTCTTTTGTTTGTACTTTTCACTTATTTTGCAACAGCTCCATTGGTTTTGTACGCGTTTTCTAATCGAGGACGTCCTCGATTTGACTACTGTCCTCAATTACAAAGGAAGTTTCACATGTATGTCCTCTTTTTACACCTTAAACATGCACAGCCTCGCACACTCAAACGTGTGTTTACTGTCGATCGTGGACGTCCTTTTGTCCCTCTTTTGTTTGTACTCTTTTTAGGAAGACTCCCATAGGTTTTGTACACGACCCCAATCGCGGACGTATGCTGGGAATCGTGGACGATATTGTTCTCTTTTGTTCTCTGGTATTTTTCGTCCACGGTTTGAAAAGATGAACACGTACACATGTACTTGTTTGGAATTGCACTGCTCCTTCTGTTATCCCTCTTCTTTAGATTTCCCCTCGTGGGGTAGAGAAATTCAAAGACCGACTCGCGGGGGTCCATTGTTCTCTCGCGGGGGTACATGTGTGTACCCCACAAGGATGTGCTTACAAGAACAGTGTGTCCCCCCAAGGGGCTCTCGAAACTGGTAAAAAACAAACTCTCTTGTTTCCAAACGGAGCCTATTAAAAAAAAAAGACAAGTATTCTTCAGCCAATAGCCAAATCACTGCAGTATCGCACCCATCTATACAATTCACCGCGTAAATGCACACATGCTAGAATTCTATATCTTCAAGACAATTACTAGATGTCTGGATATAAGAATGTTCTCCCTGTTGGGCGACTTCCAAGGCTGCAGCGTAAAATGCTTAATCCCCCGGGAGTATTTGTAGCCTTCCTCGGTAGATTACTCTGTCCTTGGCTACACCATTGAACTTCAAGACCGCATTAAATGTAATTGAACCTTACATGAGCTCACTGCTGGGAGAAAAAGTTCAGTCAAGTAACCCTGACCCGAGGAGCCATATTTACCGACACACACACAGAGAGATACAACCTCGGCAAGAGACTATATCTTCTTTCGTCCGAGACGGGTCGCTCTGTCGGGATAATAATTTCTTGATCAGGTGACATTCTCGTTTTGATGTATTCAGCCTTCAGTCGAATCGCCCGGGATGAGTCCAGGGCCACTTGATTGGGTCAGTCAGAGACACCGCTGAGCCCTAGCCGCTCGGCTAAGCCTCAAGGTCCGTGCGGCTTATTGGTCATCAGCTTTGGACGGCGTGCTGCTGTTTCATGTCCAGAGGGGAAATAAATGAATTCGATTTTTTTTATTAATCATACATTAATGATTGTTCATTGCGGTTTTTACTTAGTAATGAAACCACAGGTTCCTCCATAGTGCACAGGCACTGTAGGTAGGATGCCTGAAGAATACACAACAAAGAAATGTTCAATTTCAGAGATTGGAAGCACATTGGTGGGATTGAAAACCAGGCCATTTTCACACTAGAGCCTCTCAACCCAGGTTGAACTCAACCCTGGGTGAACCATGTACCGCCCCGGTTTGAGTTTTCTATTTTTCGTGCAAACCAAGCTTATATTGCTCACCATTTTGAACCCGGGTCTAGAGCAGGGTTGACTTCAACCCTGGGCGAAATCAATCTCAGGGTTGACGCAGGGTTGAAAATGTTCAAGTGTGAAACGCTACATGTTTTCAACCCTGCGTCAACCACAAGATTTGTCTAGTGTGAAAAGGCCTTAAGAAGCAAAGGAAAATACCACTCCTCCAGCCTGACTCACCAACACATGACATACTAATCCATTGTGGATAACTATAAGGGGTGAGACATGGGTTAATAACAAGGGGAGGAGTCAAGGGTTAAAAAAGGGATAAGGGGTGAAAAGGGATAAACCAAACATCAAATGCAATACTTTATAAGTTTTCACAGCTCTAGGTCAGTGTCCTCACAATATTCTCTTGCAAAGTCTGTCATTTTTTTGTGCGCACCCCCCCCCCCCCCCTCCCTCCAATCTCATTTCCAGAGACCTCATATACAGTATCACCCCAATCCTATTTGCTCTCCTATTGAGAACAAGATTGTAGTAAAAAACCCTGGAGACGAGGCTGATTTTCTTCATCACAGTAATAGCTAATGTTGATGTTTCGTTCTTAATCCTCCTGTACATTTCCTCCTTAAGGATTTGCTCAAGCTTGTAATTTTTTTCCCCCAAATCCCTCAGCAGTGTAGACAGAGGTTTTCAAGTTTCCATTTTCATTGTGACTGATCAGTGTCATATAGTCTGCACTAACAGTTAAATTGGCATCTGATGGAAGACCCGGAGGCTTGGCAACAGCATTAACTTGGGAAGTGAGATGCATTGCTGGGGGTTCAATATAAATGGGTCATTCTATAAATTTGGTGTCCACTTTTTCCTCTCCTGTTTTAATTCTGACTTCTGAGACGAGCTTCTACATGTCACTCGGTGGTCAGGTGGTCGGTCTGTCTGTCTGTCTGTCCCCGAAAATTGACCAAAAATACTTGACCAAAAATTGAGCAAATGCCATGCCGTCGTCAGTAAATGCACTCTTGATGACAGTTTTCGGAACACAGGCTTTGTCTCGATCGATGTGCCTGTGTTTCTGCTTTGCATTTGTCTGTGCCCAGAAAATTGAGAAAAAATGAGCCCCCCTTAATTTCCCATAAAATAAAACTGCCAAATTTTAATGGAAAAAAAAAAATCAAACAAAATAGATATAAAATGGGTGAGAATGGCACAACAGACATCAGAGCTAGGGGGTTGCTAGCATAAGGCTTGCCCCGAATCAGGTGATATAGCAACAGTCTTTGGTCTGTAGAATAGACCTAAGACGTAATGACGTAATGGCTTTGTTTATATATACGCTTTCCTATGGGAGCGAAGTCGGGACGCCAGATAAAGTGGGGAACGTCTACTACATAGGTAAGGGCACATGTAAACAAAGCATGACATCATTACGTCTGAGGCCTATTTACAGTTAACATGTGCCAAGCATTCGAGCAAGTCAGGGTACCAAATGTTACTCGAATGTAATTCGCAAATGGCCTATTGGGGTATTTTCTATTGGAATCAGTAACTAGCCATCCATCTTAAAGGGAATGTGCATCATTGGCTTTTGCTGTAATTTTCAGAAATGGAGTATTTGAGGGGTTAGTATAATATATCAAATATTGTTACACTGACATGTTTGAAGTTTTATGTTCGAAAATGCTGGAAAAACCAAGAAAAACAAAATTGTTCAAGTAGTCTGGTTCCCTGACTCCACTAAAGATGATATGGATCAATTCATAGATGCCGGAAAACTGTAAGGTAAGGGAACCAGTCTAGCTGGCCTGCACCCGTTCATGAACATGTTCCCAATAGCAAACAAAATTTGGACTGAAAAAAATTGTAAATTTGGAGCAGTAGTTGAAAAATAGTTAGGTTTTTCCAACGGTGGTCGGCTGACCACCATTGGAAATTTACAATAAAATACCACTTTTCTTGAAAATGACTTCACACCAGGTGCCATAATTTTACAAGATGCTTAAGACCGTAATTTACCAACATCCTAGTAAGGTATTTCGTAAAAATTTGGTATTTTGTTTTTTCGATGTTTGCAAATGTTGTATATTCCCTTTAAGCTTTAAACTTTAGTTTTTACAGCGACACCCATGCCATCAGCAAGTATCTGCCCGGTATCACGTTTCATCATTTCTTTAGCCAAAGCCATTAATGCCGGTCGACTGCTGTGATGAGGCTGTTGATGGCATTTTTATCTAAACACCCTCAGGGGAAGTTAAAAAAAAAAAACTCATCCCGCACCACAAAATTTATCTTGTTTTTCTCTTCTTTTCTATAGAAGGTGTTAAGTTTTTAAAAAAATGAGAGGAAAAAAATGACTAGTTTGATACGAGTGTACTATAGCCAAAAGGTCACTGTTCTCTAGTGTAACGAAAATGTTGCGCGCGTAGGCCGTACATCTGTTCCTTCGCGTGCCTGACACATCTGTTCAGTTGGGGACTGTGACGTTCAATTGATCAATCCAAGATTGACACTTCCTTTGTGTGAACTGCACAGCTGATAACCACTCGAGTGTCTCTCAGATCCAAACCAAAAGTGCATGCAGCGGGCACTGATCAGTTTTTTTATTCACTGAATATTTTGGTCCTCCCCCAAAAGAGGAACTTACTCATTGTTGAAGACCTAATTTGCAGAAACTGTTTGACATTTTTTTTTTTGGTAGCATCATAAATATGTCCAATATATTTAAGAAATTTAACAAATGAAAGACATTTGCACAGTGGGCATACAGTTTCACTATTTGAAGCACCTTCGGAAAGGATGAAAAATCGCTTCTTTTACATAATTGACATATTCTCAGACTGCAACCCAATGTGCTGTTTCCATGATTTTTTCCAGTATTTGACAGAAAAAGCTCTTAGCCTAATCTGATATCCAAAACATAAAAATCCACCAATCACGTTTTTGTAAAAAGGCAAATGTTTCAGGGTTGCATACAAAAAAGACTGAAAACCCTCTCATGGAATGGCAGCTCTATACTAGTAGGCCTAAATTTGTCTCCTCTTTCATCTCTGATCCCCCAACTGTCCCTCTTCCTTCCCTACTCCTCTCTTAATGCTACCCCCCAAAATCCTCACCCCATAAACCCTCCCCTTTACCCTACATCACACATTTGTCCCCTCTGTACCCGCAACCTCTCCCCTTCACCTTCACCTTCGCCCCCTCACCTTCACCCCATCAGCCCAGCCTCCAGCGCTGTCACTGCGCTTTCCGCAAATGATCAATCCTCTCCGTACAGCGTGGGTTGTTATCAGCTAGGCTCTTTGGCTGCCGGTGTGCCTCCTGAGAGGGGATTTTGCAACCCTTTTTAGCCTCAACCGGGAGATATGAGGATTATGGACAGACCTTCAGTCAGAGATTTGTACCCTGTTAAAGTATTAATTGGGATAAATCTAGTTAAGTGACACAGTCAATTTTTTTTGGAATGAAAAAAAAATAATAGAGTTCAGCACATTTATGATTGCCAGATTGAATCTATCTGTGTTAATTTACATCTTTTCCTTCGCTTGCATGTGTAGTTATCAGTCTGTCGGTATCCATGTTTGTTATTTGTGGAGCAGGTCTTTGTCGTTTCAAAAACGGATTAAACGTGTTTCTGAGAACTACTCTTATATTTATAAGTCCACAGTAATGAGCGGTTTATAAAGCAGTATATTTCTTTAGGCGGTAGCTGTAGCCTGTAGGCTTATTCTAGAAAAACCATTGAAGGACTCAAATGCGTGCGAACGGCACAGAGTGCGCTGTTCCCATTTGCGCACAAACCCACAGAGCCGTCACGTTAGAGAAACACACTCAAGCATGTACCTAGGACAGAAATTGTGTTGTGTTCCTTAGTGTCATTAACCGTCCTATGCAAACATACATTCTGTGCCAAGTAGTCCTTTCAGTCAAAATCAATCCAGTGACTGTTTTCAACAGTTAAGAATTCCCAGCCTACATAAAGCAGGATTGACTGGCTGGGACTGTTTATGTAGCTCGATACAGCTTTGCTTTGACTGTGGGTAATTGATAGGCCAGCTGCATGTACTCACAACTTGTCTGCTTTGTCTGTTCATGGTCTGTTGACTGAGTTTGACTAGTCACAGTGCTTGCTGGACATATGATCTGACTGCTGGTGACTAGCCTGTGTTAAACGTATAGCAGGGGAAGTGGACTGAAATTTTGACTGTCTGTGACTGTTTAAATAGAAGGAGGGTTAAAGTTCAGTTGTGCTGCAGAGGGCTTGCGCTTATCCACGATTTCCATATCGAGTTGGATAAATCAAATCAGACAAAAAGAAATTCACTTTGACAATAAGCCTCTGTACTGATGACGTCACACTATGTTTACGTGTGTGCTTTCCTACGGTGCTCAGTGGACTGGGGGCCCCCACTGGCTCCATAGGAAAGTGCAAATGTAAAACAAAGCGTGACGTCATCAGTACAGAGGCTTATTAGTTCACTGTATCTCGTAATTCTAAATTGTTGGTGTTTTTCTGCACAACTTAATCTATTTTTATCTTTTTTTCTTTCACCTGTGCCAAAGTGGCTTTTTTTTAGTGGTTGGTTGGGTTCAGGATTTTCTCCAGCAACTCCTGATTACTATTGTTTTCAGTGCTTTTATCCAAATTCTAATCCTTATTCCAAACCCAAATTGAGGGGGGTAATCCCCCCCCCCTCTCAATAACAACCCACCCAGCCTACGTCATCCCCTTGGTGTTATGACCGGTGTTTCACCTTCTGTCCAACTGTCCCCTTTCTTTTTGTTTTGTTGGCCCAATTGCTACACAGTACCAGCCTGTCCGCAGCCCACCCACACACAAACACACACTTCTTTTTGTATTGTTTCCTTCATTGATAACGCTTCCCGAGCGTACGATTTCCTCTCTCTTTCTCTCTCCTGTTCCGGTGAGGAAAAAAAAAATGCGGTTTTGGTCATCAAACCATAGTCATTGCCCTCATTTGGGCTTGTTTGTTGTTGGTAAAGAGAAGCTCACGGTCAGAGCTGTCGACGGGAATTTCCCAATTTTAGTTACGCTCCATTAGGAAATATAAGTCTGCAAAAATAAAAACAGAAAGTAGGTTTCTAGTATTTTGAAGGCCGTTGCAATGGAGAGGAGAATTGGAAACTGCCTATCGGTGTGGCCGCTTTCCTGCAAAACAAGAACGTGGGTGGGGGAAAACATAATGGGACGGCATAAATGAACCTGAAAGCCGTGAGCCGCAAGTGTGACTGGTCAAACGGAAAAGGATTGTGAAAGAATGGAAATTTTGTTTGTTTGTTTTTTTCCCCTGCCAATTACTCATACTTGAACTTGTAAACTTTGCTGTCTGTTTTGTCTCGTCATTACTGGACAAAACAAAAACCCCAAAGTGAAAGAATATAAGATTCAGATTCCCTTTATTTGAGTGTGTCTTGTCCGGAAAAATTTTGAAATACGTGTACATCTAAAAAATAAATCGTAATCATTTCTAAGCGTCCAACAGTACAAGTTTTGTGTTATTGTTAACCTCCAGATGTTACCTCCATGTTATTGTGGGTTTTTTTTTGGCATGACCGGATTTAAGAAAACATGTTAACAAAAATGCCAAACATTGCCTCAAAGAGTTTTTGTTTTACGCCTTCCCTTTCAAAACTTTGCTGGACTAAGTGTGTGCCAAGTATAAAGGCAAGCGGAATAAACTTCGTGCCCAAACTGCCATGCATGATGAAAAGGTGTACAAATGCTATGGGGAATGGCTGAAAAAGAAGAAAAAAAAAGAAAAAGAAAATCTTAACAAAAACAAAGGCTGTTTTGGCATGTTTGCCGAAACAGCCAACAAAAAACCTTGACACTCGAGAACTCAAAATACAATCTTCTGTTTACAATCTGGCATCCATCATTGTCTGTGAAAAGAATCATCAAGTTATTTTAAACAAAAAATAAAATAAAAAAAATAAAGAATATAACTTTTTTTTTGACGCCTTCCCTTTCAAAACTTTCCCTTAAAAAACCAGAAACATAAACCTTGACAGTGGAGAACTCAAAATTACAAAATACAATCTTTTGTTTACAATCTGGCATTCAACATTGTCTGTGAAAAAAAATCATCAAGTTATTTTTAAAACAATTATTTTGCGGACGACACCTTTTCCCTGATATTCAATCTTCTCTAGATGTGTAATTGAATGAGATCATTCCATTCCTCCCAACCTCCATGATTCAGCAAATGAAAGTGAAAGGGCGTCACGGGACTGACTCTGTTTGGGTTGGTCCGTGGAAAGGATATACGTAGTATGAAACCAGACGGAGCTGTAACAGATATATATCCGTATTGACTTTGACCTTCCCAAAATAAAAGTTGTTTTGTCAGTTCCGGGTATAATATAGGCAAGTCGTGGCTTTCTTTTCAGTTGTAGTTTCAAGTTGACGAATGCACATGCTCACAAACTTGAAAACAAAGTTAGATGTCACGTACACACATTTCTTTTGTACAGTTTTACTACAGAAATTGAGAAATAAACATGTATCATTACTTCTGAAACATGGGGGAGTGTGGCCTGGTGGTTAGGTTTGTGACTCATGATCACAAGGTCATGGGTTCGAATCCAGCCACTGGCCCTATGTTGTGTCCTTGGGAAAGCCGCTTCATCCCAACTTGCCTTTCTCCACCCAGGAGTATAAATGGGTACTGGCATTAGCTGGGGAACAACCTGCGATGGACCAGCATTCTGTACAGGAATATTTTTCAATCGTTTGATGCTACTGAATGCGGAGATAAACACCAGCCTGATGGGCCACATTGGCTCGTGACAAACTTAACTTGTTACTTTTTACTCTTGACATATAAAACCGTGCAGTAACTGAGTCCTCCCTTACAAGTAACCATTTGGTCCTTGGTTGAGAGAACAATTCCCTTACAGTAAATTATCTTGCTTATGGACATGGACCAAGTCCCAGGATTCCTTAGCTGGGGTTCAATCATCCAGTGTATAAACCACACAGACAATCTCACTTCATACCTATGGACTCGGTGTGCAAGTACCCCCTCAACGGTTACAAAGGGAGAATTGGGGGAGACCACTGGGAGGGACATTTGAACATATTGCCGACGGCGCGCGGCCGTCAGCTCATGCGAAGATACTATAGGTTTTGTGCACATATTCCTAATAAACTAAGTTGTGGTCAACTGTTTGTGCATAGCACAACAGCTAAAACATCCTGAAGCATCCTCATTTTGCAATCCCGGTGAAATTTAATATGTTAACATCACGTGACCACACCATGGAAATGTCTAAACAAGTGGAACATGGTCTGTAGTTGCTCATGAGTAGTCAGTTTCATATAATTTATATATTAAATTGGCTGGCCCTCAGGGTACCAGACCAACATGGATGCAGCATAATAGTATACAAATTATGAATGTTTGTGAGTGCAATAGTAAGAATAATTTCTTGAGGTGACAGACATAAATGTCTATTCCACGAGGCGAAACTGAGGCGAAGCCAAGTGGAATTGAATATTCCATTGAACTTAAATTATTCTTTCCATTGCACGAATGTGAAACATTCATTATTTGTTTTATACAACACCTGAATAAATCTGATTGAGCCACAAACAGTGTGACCGTGCAATGGAGCATCTATTTTACGTGGAGTAGAACTTCTGTTTTTGCAGTGCAGTTTCACCATGAGTTGGGAGGAATAATTTAATGACATGTGATCAACAACCCACCAATCAGATGATGGGTATTCATTTAGGCATATTGGACTAAGACTCATAATATTGTCATGCTTCTTGACAGATAAAACGATAGGTTGCAAAGCCATTGCTAAACTTAATGGACCAAAGGTATTAAGGATGATTATATCAAGTTTCAATTTAGTCAAATGTGTCAGTAGATTTTTTTGTTAATTTCTTTTTAATGTTGGTGGTAACCTTATCCTGGTAGTGACCGTCATGCTTCTTGACAGATAAAACAATTAGGTTGCAAAGCCAATGCTAGACTTAATGGACCAAAGGTATTAAGGATGATTATATCAAGTTTCATTTTAGTCCAATTTATTGGCAGATTTTTTCTTTTATTCTTATAAATTTTGCTGGTAACCTTATCCTGGTAGTGACCGTCATGTGAACCAGGATCCAACCGCTCATTTCATTCTACTATTGTCAGCAGTTTCAATGCAAGAAAACATCCTGTTCATTGGCCCACATATATCATAACAAGCTCAGTTTTCAAGGTTTATTGTTGGGGAGTGGGATTCAATGTAATCTGTCTCGTCTGTCCTAAGCATCGTCGATATCAGAATTTTCAGTAATCAATAGATAATCAGAAATCCAATATCGAGAATATTCGATATATCGATTATCCCATGTAAGAGTTAAAGAAAATGTGGGGAGCAAAAGGGGACCAAAAATTTCCTGGGCCCTTAAGCGGGCCCCAAACCCGACGCTGTTAGTTTTTGGACCCACTTTTTGAGGGCCAACATCTTTTTTAGGGGCCCCCCCCCCCCCAAACTTGTGTTCTGGATCCGCCCTTGAAACAGACAGGATAGAATCTACTTTTAAATCTTGCAGCTTCATTTGCACTTGATTCGTTTGTTTTGTTTTTCTAGATAATATGATTTCTCCGATGGTGTAGCTTCTTGCACTTGGTGAGCCTGCATCCTCTTTGCATCAACCAAGATATGAGACGAGTCAAGAATTGAAAAAAAAGTGAAGGTAACAGGTCAAAGGTCGATGAACTACGCTTCATAGTAGCACACAAGGGGCCTTTACATGACAAAAGTACGACACAAGTTGCCGTTATAAGTACATGTGTGTGATACTTGGGCGTCAATCGGGGGGGGGGGGGGGGGGGGGGGGGGGACATTCTCACATTTTTAAGTGGGAGGGACATCATATCGTTTGGCCCCCCCCCCACACTTTTTTCGTTTGATTTGATTCTATAGCTCAGAAGAGCTGATTCAATTACTCCAAACTCGAAAATGATATTTAAATGATAATCTTTTGCTCAAAAACTTGAATAAAGTAGTCAGAAATTGCCCCAGATCACACCACAGAGCATCTAGAATCAAAAACAATTCCAGGCCCACGCCGTTACTGCTTCGCATTCACATTTATTCTGATGCAAGTGTATCCCCCCCCCCCCCCCCCCCCCCCCCCCCCCACTTTTGAGAAGCGTTTGACGCCCTTGCTCGGAGGGTATGACCAAAGGAAAAATAGGATACATAATGCCGATGTTTCATTTCAAGCAGATTATTTTTTCATTTGAAACATGGGAGTGTATAATGGAAGTGTAATTGAATAGGATGTCACTTTTAATTGGTTTGTGCAGAGGATATAAAATGACTAAAAGTTTTGTGTGGGATGAAGATTAAATCTTCAATTCTACACAAATTGACTGGTGTTCATCAGAACCTTCTTCCAAGTGGTCTTGTACCCCATCTCTTCATGTAGCCATCAAACAAGACTCGAGTCAAATGCATTCAAGCCCCATGCTCAATTTTAAGATTAAAGCAGATTTGTGACGATAATGGCAGACATCACACCGAAACCTCGGCGATTGACGTCATGGAAATCACATTGCTTGCTCTTTTACCATGCATGAACCATCCCTCTGAATAGATAAATAGCGGATAAATTCTGTAACTGCTGCAATTGAGAGCGAAATATGGACACTTTTGCAAGATTGTGAAAGATTGCTTATCCTATACATCAGTATCAGTCTCTAAAATATCTCGTTTTAAAATCCAGCAACGTTATTGAATTTAAAGGTACTATACAACATTTGCTTTTGCTGTAATTTTCAGAAATGGATGGATTTGGGAGTTAGTATTGTATTGCTGATATTGTTACACTGAACTGTTTAAGGTTCATAGATGCTGAAAAAAGATCCAAGACAAAAATGCTGAGGTTGGTGGTTCCCTGACCCTACTTCAGTTGAAATGGAGCAATTTTATAGATGTCGGGGAATCGTCAGATCAGGGAACCAGACTAGCTGGCTTGCCTCAAAATGTGGACTATAATAAACTCAATTTGGTTAATTGGGGGCAGTATTCGAGGAAGAAAAAATAAATTTTTTGTCCAACGATGGTTGGCCGGCCATCGTTGGAAATTGATACAAAAATTTCACTTTTCTTGAAAATGACAGCACACCAGGTGCTGTGATTTCACAGGATGCTTGAGACTATCATTCGCTAGTCAACTAAGGTATTTCATATTTATTGGGTATTTTTTTTTTTTTGATGTTTGCAAATGTTGTATATTACCTTTGAGGACATTTTCTTGTGTGGCTTTGTCAGGCTATTGACTAGATAAAATGTATAGTAGGCAATAATTTTGAGTGATTGAGGTTGCTGGAATGACTCCATTTTTTTGGGAAGCAACAGTAGAAATACCACATTGATTGAAGCAATTTAGCAACCGTACTTCACTCTCCAAATCAACGATTGTAAAACTGTAATTTCTGAACTGTTACAAGATTTAGACTTGCGTCAATAACCTGTGAGTAATGTCGGTTTGTACTTATTCATTCACGACCCAGGCCCATTGAAATGCTTTCGCAAAAGATTGCTGCAGAAATCTGGCAGAAATGTGCACAAACATCATTCTCCCGCACTGTAATTAATCTGATGTCGCCCTCGTACATTGGAGGGATGATTTTACCCCACAGTCTCTTCTGACAAGACATCCCATCTGTGTCACCGATATCGCAGCTGTTTCATAAACACTTTCTCTCTATCCCCCTTAATCCCCATCTCACAAGTAAAACGTCCCAATATCACCCCCTAAAAACCGGAGCACTCTCAGAAACCTAACGCCTGCAAGAGAATAAAAGACATGTAATCAATCTTGGGGGCCTCGTTCAAAAAGCCGAGAAAATCTTGTTTGGATCGAGATTGGCGAGTAGAGGGGGGAAAAAAAACTGAGCGGAAAGTAATATCCTGGGAAAAAGAATGAAAAGGAGGCGGTGTTCATCTGATATCTGGTTCAAGGTTGATGAGACACTCTCAGCCATTACATTTATCTCCGAGGGGCAAAGAAAAGAGGAACCCTGCTTGAATGATGATGATGGCTCACACACACACACACGATACGCTCTACACCGCAAGCACTTTTGAGAAAGAACAAAAATAAAGTACTTTAAACAGAGCGTTTCAAATCCGGGGGATTTGTTACGGGCTAACACGGTATCTCGTGCTTAATTGTTGCCTGCTGAATGGTTTGGGGACACGGGAGAGTCAGTCGGAGGTTGTTTACCCAGGAAAAATAATAAATAACTGGAACACGGTGAGGGGGTGTTGGGTTTAAACAAGCTCGATCGGATCTCGGAAAACTGCGGGCCAACGAATTCATGTTCATGCATGAGTCACGTGATTATGCCGTGTAATTGCTGGAAGGAGTAGTGTTTTGAGTAAAAAAAAAATCTGATTTTTGACCCCAGTGACCCTATGATGACCTGTGACCTCAGTTTGGTCATGTGACATGTTGGGGCTGGACTACTGATACTTTTGACAAGGTTTGGTTGAAATCGGTCAAAATGTGTAGGAGCAATAGACAATGTCAACGTCTGTTACTAACTAACGGACTCACGGAGAGACACGACGATTAACAAAAATTGTAAAACATTTCCTTTTTTTTAAATGCATCTAATTTTCTGCAAATTTTATCACAAAAATGTTATGCCACGACATTTTAAATGAGACAAAAAAATCCAAAGACTCAATCAAGTGTATGCATTTTCTTTTAATTTAATTAGTAGATTCAATATTTTGTTTTGATTGCCCAAATTTGGCAGTGTTTTTTTAAATGAAACAACCTCGACAAGAATATTTTATTCCTGTCTTACATCAAGTTCAAAATCTTGATTTTTTTTTATAAATGTTGACATCACCCCAATCTCATCGCTCAGTATATTTGACCGAATCTGACTCGTTCCATTATCTCCACCAGCGAAGGGAAATTACTCACACAAAAAATACATGTAGGCTTTACCTCCCGAACAGGCCTATCAGTTTCAAGGTTGAGAAACCCGTGGTTTTTTTTTACAGTCACTGCAATGGGCACTTCACAATGGCTTTGAGCAAAGTGCTTTCTCAACCCTGGTTTATCTCTCCCCTGCCCCCCCCCCCCCCACCCAACAACAAAAAAGTGACACACTATCTGTCTGAATTCCTTGGGCTCCCAGAGATGGAAGCAAGATGACACATTTTGTCAGGTTATTCAACCTGAGAGATGTAGGCCACTCACAAAGGAACCACCAAGGGAAATATCTTCCTTCCTCTAAAATGCCTACTTGCTTAGTGAGCCTTCGGTCTCGGATGCTTTAAAGATGCGTGCCCCGTGCTCTTCACAAAATAGATGCTGTTCTTCTGTATGTTTTGTTTTAACGAAGAAAACTCCTTTTTTCCCTTCGATTTTGGGTGTCTGCAAACCTGTGGAAAAGGGCTTTAGTCTATGGTTTTGCACACAAATGAACCCGCCCTACAAGAGCCGAATTATTGTCGGCCGTAAATAATTCAAAGTTTGTACAAAAGAATTCAAGAATGAAACGTCAGAGGATTATTTTTTTCATTTGATGTCTCATTCAAAAGTGAATAACTTCTATGTTGCTAGGAAAAATAACAATTAGAAAAACAGATATATATTTTTTTCAAATTAACCCTCCTATGCAAACATACATTCTTTCAATCAGAATCAATCAAGTGACTGTTTTCACCAGTTAAGAGCTCCCAGTCACAGCCTACATAAAGCAGGATTGACTGGCTGTAACTGTTAATGTAACTTGATACAGCTGTACTTTGACTGTGGGTGACTGATAAGCCAGCTGTGCCTCCAGCTTCCTGCTTTTGTCTGTTGACTGAATTTGACTAGTCAGAGGGCTTGCTGGAAGTATGATCTGACTGAGTGTGACTAGCCTGTGTAAAAAACATGGCAGGGGAAGTGGATTTAATTTTTGACTGTCTGTGACTGTTTAAACAGTAGGAGGGTTAGCTGGAAATAGCACAGGAGTGCATTTTTAAGCGCTAAGCCAATGTTGGCAAAGTTGCCCTTTTTAGGCAGAGTTTTTGTTATTTATGTTCCTGAATTGTTTTTTTTACTAACTTGTTTGTAGCTTTTGCTGCCTAAAGCAGTTCAAGTTGCTTTAAAATTACTTTAAATGTCAATTTATATTCTTTGAGTATAAGACGAATGGAAAAAAATGTTGCACCCTGAAGCCACTTTTTTCTTCACATATCATCTCAATGAAGGTCATTCATTGCAAAAATGATAAGACATGAATCTGGGACTGCGAAATATTTCCAATTGTGTTAGGAAATACTTTCATTTGAAAATTGTCTTGACTCTCCATAGACTTTGTGCATGATCACAGATGTGGCGTCAGGTTGCAACATTTTTTTCCGAAGAATGCCTTCATTTTATTCTGTAAGTTTTAATTTACAAGCATCACTATTAGAAGGTTGCCTATTTTCATTGGCAATTTTGATTTGAAGTCATAACTTCAAATTAAATCACAGGTGTGTGACCCTTCACCAAATATAGATGCACACATAATTATTTCCCTATTAAAATTTGATATATCTGTACTGTAAGAACCATATGCACAATAAACTATATTGTTTGACTTTAATTAAGTTGTTTTATTGTTATTTTTTTGAATAGAAAATCAATTTGTTACACATCTGTAATAAAGACACTGGTCGAAATGAGAAAGAAATTTGCTGACCCTTGCTTTTGTTTTTGTGGTTGAAAGGGTTGAGATACTGTGTATTTGTTTTTTTTTCTCAATGAAGTGTTTTCTAATTAATTCTTTCAAGTTATTTATTGAGAGGAATTTTAGTTTTTCTTTGTATGATCAGTGTTACCTTAACTTTAAACCATTCATTCAATAAAGATACCACTCAGTGTTAATCTAACACTGCATGCAGTGTTAAACTAGCATTGGATGCGGTGTTAATCTAACATCAGAAAGTGTTAATCTAATGCCGCACAAAGTGCTAATCTAACACTGCACATGGTTTTAATCTAACCCATAATAGGTATTAATCTGACACTGCACATAATGTTAACCTAACACTCATAATGTTAATCTAACAATAATGTTAATCTTGCACTGCTTATGTTGTTAATCTTACTATGATCTTACACTGCGTGCAGTGTTAATCTTATACCACACAGTGTTAATTTTACACCACACAGTGTTAGTCTTACACCCCACAGTGTTAATCTATAATCAGAGTCATCAAGTCAGAGTTACCGAGTGTTGCTCCAAGTTCTTGCATCATTTACATTTCTTTACAAGCTGTATAGCTTAATAATTGACCGCGGCGAGGTGCGACAGATGGGCTATTTGCCTCGTTATGGTGATAAATGGCCCCTCTAGATGGACAACTTGCCCCGGTCAAATCCACGGCCCCTTGCCTAATAACACGGTCATAAGTTATGCGAGAGGAGGCTCAATGGCTATAACTCACCACCAAGGGGAAAAAAACACTGAAGACAGAAAAATGATCCTGCTCAGGTGCCATATGGCGTGTATATAGGACTGCAGTGACCAAATTGTGATGGTCTCATTTTTCGATGTGCTCCGAATCGAGGATATTTTGACAAATTTGAGTATAATCTCGCTAAATTGTGTTTTCCGCTAAGTTGTGCTTTCAAACAGCCATCTTTTCCTTATTTTTGTTTCGGGGAGGGGGTGTCGATAAAATTGGTGCCTGGATGAAAAACATATGCAAACGCGATATTGGTGTTGCATCTTCTGTACACCATGAATATATGGGTTAGTTGACCACTGACCATCGTTTAACACCATGGCCGATATCATATAATAGAGTTGCCTTCCTTGAAGACAGTCATATCTCTTATTGCACAAATAAGTTCATTTTATGTAAATTGGTCTCACTGTGACTCAGATGCAAAGCAACTGGAATTTATATCAACATCAGCAGCTTTTGTTGTTGCTAACAATTGTCACTGGAAACTTGCAAGAAATGCAAGGTTCTTTTCTCTTCTTGAAATGTAAAACATACGGCATTTCCTCATAAATGTTTTAATTCATTATAGTGTGAAAAAGGCATCGTAAAAAATACAGCTTCTATTAAAGAAAAAAATACGACTTAAGTTGTGCAAGTACGAAACAAATTAGCACAGAAATTGGACAATAACCGGCATTTCACAATCTCGCTGTCAGATGCTTGACACAAATTTTATGACCTAACCCAAGAGAAATCATTCATCTGTTGCGAGGATTTTTTTGAGGTCAGCAGAGCGGGCCGTACGGAGTACCGGGGCAATCAGAGCTAATAACCCCATCGGCTCAGAGGTTCGGCCCGCTGGATGACATTAACCCTCCCGTGAACCGGGGCCAGCTTGTATATGCGGCAACGATTCCTATTCCGTTTGACATATCGCCGTCCCTTGTCTCATAAAGAAATAGAGAGATAAGTATCTGCAATATGATACAACGTCCATGGTAGCTTGTGTAATACGACTAGATAGCTGCATTCATCTTGGATGAGATGGGAATAATAAGTTTGAAGTTTATATTTCACTCATAAAAAAATTAGATCGTTGTATTATAGATGCTTTGGGGCATAGTACGCGTTCCATTTACATAACTATCTGCTCGATCAAAAAGAACTACTCCATTTTTCAAAGTAAACAATCTTTGTAAAGTTCAGTTTTCACTTGTTTCTCAGATTCGTTTTCTCACATTTTCCATAACCGCCACATTTCCAAATTTAACATTTTAGTTTTTTTACAAAATCGCCCGCGAATATAGCTTATAAAAATTTGTGGTTTAAAAAAACTTAGATTTTAATCAGAATTTTAAGTTCATTGAGTTCGTTGGCAGACCGAAGGTTTTATTTATTTTTGAGTAGATTTGGTTATGATTAAAAACGACAACAATTTCAATCTTAGATTGAAGTCGCACTTATATATATTAAAAAAAAACCACAAAGAAAACTTGAGTTTCAATCGAAAAAGCGGAACGAGCTTCAATCTGCTTGAAAGCTTTCCCAGAAGATATAGTGGTCTTGAGTTACTCATAGAAATCACCTTCTTTACCCAAAAAATAATAAATTTCCCCCCATTCAGTATTGAGGTGTTCCCAATCCGTAGAGGATTGTTTGCTTCAGTTCGGATCGGTTTCAGTGTGAATGCCAAACCCATGAATCAAGAGATCACCGGGAGAGTGTAGTAATCCACTAGGGCATAATCTTGATACTCCGAGTCAAAGACAGCCAGTCACCCCTGACTCACCCCATTCATTGCTCCCTATTCATTTTTTTTGTTTCTGACTTAGAAAGAAGTATTCCTGACATATTTCAAAACCAAGAAATACCTGCACAGAACTGTGGCCCACGTTATAAATCACTTTCTCTTTGTGTGTGTATGGTCCACTTTCGAGATCTTTTGTTTTTGTTAAATAGGCCTACATACCACATTTTAAAGAGGGTTATTTCAAATCACTCTTAATATTATCTTGTATGTAGTGTTAAGCAAAATGTTTCACGTGGCTTTCCATAGCTGCTGCTAATATCGCATTCAAGTACATGTAGATCAAGTTAAGTTTAGATTATAAAACGCAGATTAATGATTATAAGTATGACACGCCAATTCTGTAAATTTTGGAATCTTAAATGAAAGCCTGCAAGGGATCTTTGCCGTTATTGAATTTAACATGTAAAGCAAATATTAAATATTCATGATTTCTGTTATCAAGCAAAGATTAAGATAAGCTTTTTTTACGAAGGGAAACTGAAATAAAAGAAATACATCTTCATTTATTGAATACTAAAGTAGTGTGTTTTCTTCGACTTCGAGATATAAAAACAGCCATGCTCCAAAAACTCTCGATACATCATATCGTCGGGGGATATAATTTATGATTTTATGGGAAGAGCGCGCGTTGTGTGTGCCCGCCTAAAACACGGACGAACGGCCACAATAATCCAGCGTGTCAAGAGAGAGTGCCATGGGGGTTAACTGACCGAGTTTTTCCAGGGCAAGCGCATCATATCACGGCTCTGGCGGTGGCTGCTCGGCTCGGAGCTTTGCGGGGTGTGTGGGCGCCCGGACAAAGAGAGTCGGGTTTCAAGATCGAAGAAGATGACGGGGGAAAAAGAAGAGAAATTGGCAGACATTTCTTTCTCGAGTTTGAGATTTCAGATGAAAGATTTTTGATAAATCCAAGGCTGTTTAACGTAATGCACGAATCTCAAAATGGCTCAACACAAATTTGCCTATAGCATCTTTGTAACACACTTGAGTATACAGTGTTTATACGTCGGTGAAGAGCAAAACCTAATACAATGTATTGATTTACAGCATCTTTGTCTCTAAAAGTCGAAATTAATTTGTCAAGACAATACCTTTAATGCTTTTTTAGCAGATTTTCTTGAGTCGTGTAGGCCTACTACAATTATTACAAAATGATATTATTTAGCATTTGCAAACATTCTTTCATTCGCTACCATCTAAAAAAAAAAAAGAAATCAAAGTCTTTAATTTTGCAGCCTCTTTCAGCCTTGAAAACCAGGACTTTTTAATTTTTAATTTTTTTTTTAAGCGGATACATTGTTTTGCAGCCTGAATATCCTGTTTGCTGCGGCTTGAAAATGGTGAATAATCCAGGCACCAGTTCCCATTAGCTGTTCCGCTTTTCAAATCAGCCTCGGTCTTTTCGCTACATACAGCAGGTGCTGAAGATACATTATTATGATTAATAAAATGTTTGACGAAACAAAGCCCCAAAATACCCTGTGAAAACCTAGTCATTTTCCCAGATATTGTAAGATATATTGTTCCCCTCGCCTCCCAACTGTTGTGTTTTCTAATTTTAGCCGGTTCCGCAGAGCCAAAGGCCCCTCAGGATGGATGATTGAAAACGTTGCAAATTACATTTTTACATCCTGTTTTTTTGTCACTACAAGCATAATTGCATTTACAAATTGTATATACCTTTATTTTGTCCATGTTCCGCCGCAATAAGAGATCCACGTGAAAGAAACATGCATTTCTGTCACACCGAGTATCGGTTGAAATCATTTCATATATCGAGAACATTTTGAACGAATTTCGCGATCCTCGTTATCTCAGGAAATATTTATTGAACACGAGAACGACGAAAAGGTAGCCATATGGTTTGAAAAAACTCATAACTTGCAAATTCACATAGTTTAGGACAGTTATATCTCATTTTAACATATATTTGTTAAAACGTCAAAACATTTTGTTGATGCGGTTATCAAAAAGTACTGGTAATCTGCCGCTCACTGTGGCCATATGCGCTCGTGAACTCTGTTTTATTGAAGCTGTTTTATCAAAACATCACAGCCGATAATGTTCACATGTGTTATGACCTTGCAAAGCGTGCGTAGCCATCCGATTGGAGTCTTATCTTCTGTATATATCGCAATCGCGACTGACAGATGAAATTACTTTTACTGATTAATAGCTACCGCGCAGCGTGAAAATCATACAATTTGACGAAAATTATTATACTTCGCGTCTGGCATGTACAATTATTTTGGTTGTTGGACTTCGTACTCTCTGCGGTATGGCCCATCGCAGGGTTCAATTTTAATGAACTACTGTATAGATTGTTTGCACTGCGGCCATCTTGGAGGTGTGTGCTTTTGTTCAGTTGGCATGCGCATGATTAGAGCTCTTGTGCGTTCATTGTTTATAAATTAACATAACGAAAACAAACCTGGAAGATCATGATGCTGACTGATATCGATGTACTCGTTAATGTAGGGAGGGTCAAAAAGAAAGTGACCTGGATTAATGTTTTTTCCCTTTAAAAAGCATAGATACCTAAGACAGTTTTACTTATTCCATTTGGTCGAGAGCCCGTCACGTGGCCGGTCTTAAACGGTTGATAAAACAGCAGACAGCAGGGCGGGGGGTACGAGCGAAGCTGGTCTTAAAGGGAATATACATCATTTGCTTTTGCTGTAATTTTCAGAAATGGATGGAATTGGGGGGTTGGAAATATAAAGCAAATATAGTTACACTGACTTTTTGGAGGTTTTGGGTTCGAAAATGCTATAAAAACCAAGAAAAACGATCATTTTCCTGTAGTCTGGTTCCCTGACTCCATAAAAGAAGAAACAGAGCAGTTAACATACATTAGGGAATTGTAAGGTCAGGGAACCAGTCTAGCTGGCTCGTACCCGTTCATAGGTTTGTAATCGATTGCAAACAAGTGCAATGGTCAATTGGGGCCAGTATTTGAAAAAAAGCCAGTTGTTTCCAACGCTGATCGGCCGATCAGCGTTGGAAATTGATACAAAAATACCACTTTTCTTGAAAATGACAGTATACCAGGTGCCATAATTTTACAGGATGCTTTAGACTGTCATTTACCAACATCCTATTAAGGTATTTCGCAAAAACTTGGTAGTTTTATTTTTCGATGTTTGCAAATGTTGTATATTCCCTTTAAGCACTTTTCCAGTGTCACATGAAATTTGGACTCCTGTGAAATCAGTCCCTTTTACCCTTTTATTGGTTGAACGTTCACAATCCTCGGTTAGGCATGCGCAATACTAGAGTGCGTATTTCATAGTCCTACATTCACGGAATGTTAAATGTTTTTAAAGCTATCCAGCTGATGAGAACCAGAGATTACACACAGCCATGCAAGTACAAATGGGATCTTAATGATTTGAGTCAAGAGGGAAACATTATTTTGTACTCTCAGATTTTGTGTTTGTATACTATGAGGAACAAATCAACTCTTTTGTGAAATGGTGTGATGGTGGTTTTTGTCTGTTTTCCTTTGCAAGTTTTCGTCCATTTATGGAGGTAGGAAAACCTTAGTGGTTCGTTGTATTTAAAAGGGTATTCATCAATGCGTATATCGGTAAATGGTCAGTGGTGGACAGCTGAATGTTGTGGTATTTGTATTCAAAAAGATATAACTAGTAAATAGAGTATGCAAATTGCGTGAAGTGTTCACAGTTACTCGTCAATTACGTGTACTTTATTCC
Organism: Patiria miniata; assembly: GCF_015706575.1. NCBI lineage: Eukaryota > Metazoa > Echinodermata > Asteroidea > Valvatida > Asterinidae > Patiria > Patiria miniata. The sequence goes on from NW_024037051.1 coordinate 15,328,907, forward strand.
TGTGTTATTTTTTTTTTCATTAAATGGAGCGAGCCACATCATTTTAAAGATTTTTTTCTAACTCGGTCACTTTCTGTTTATTAGGCAAAGACGTTTGCTAAGCACAAAAAGTATATGCTTATAGTAAACAAGGATGCAGCCAAAATTTGATTTTATACGTGTTGTATAAGTGTCTTAAGATTTTTTTTGATTAGAGCATAAATTTGCTAGGTTTTTTGGTCTGCTTAGCATACAAAAAAAATGAGGCCAGGGTAGGTGGTTTTTATTTTCATTAAGTAAACCTAGAGCTGCTGAGCTATTTAGAATTGCAGATTCAATTTCTGTGAACACTGAACAATTGCCTGGGTTATTTTTACCCGAGCAAGGGTGAAAACTGCAACTACCCAAAATTGGGCTGTGCTATAACCAATTGTTTCGATTAGAACTGCTGCTAAATTCAACCAAAACTTGTAGTCATGCAAGACCAAATTCAATTTGGTCTTGTATGACTACAAGTTTTGGTTGAATTTAACAGAAATTCTACCCCAAACAATTGGGTATATCACAACCACATTTTGAGTAGCTGCAGTTCTTACCCTGGCTTGGGTAAAATTAACCCAGGAAATTTTTTTCAGAGAATAAAAGGCCATTTTGTAGAATTTGTTGATTTATCTTAGCTTTTTTTTTTTTACAAGATGTGAAGGATGATGTTCAAGAAAAAAAACATTTTCTAATGACGCAGCTAAAAGTTCCTCCATATTACACCTACGTTATTTACGATTGAAATTCACATTTTTGATAGATATTATAATGCAGTGCCTAAATGTGCCACTTTTCCTTCGCTCATAATTTCAAGACCTTCCCGGGGGACAACGACAACGCGCAACGAGTTCGTCGCGAAAGAGGCCCCCTCAGCCGTGGAATGGCAACGGGAGTGAAGTGAGAATATCACCGCGGGGAAAAGAAGCGAACTCCGGTGATTAAACCAAGCACCTATCGCATCCGCGTACATCAGAAACACAGTAGAATTGACACATTATCTTGACACTTTAAAATGACAGGATTTTTTTGGGAAAAAAAAGGTGGAGAGATTTTGGAGTGATGTACGTGTTTAATAATACTTGGAATATTGAAAGATTAGTTTTGATATATTCTGATTTAAATGACTTACCTTTACGGTCCTGTTCAACCATTTTCCATTTTTTTCATAGAAAATTGTAGGAGTATACTCCCCATGAACGGTGGGTATTAGAGGTTACCCTTTTTGTATAAATAAAATGATACACTGCAAAGAGTCTAAAGGAAGGAGACAATGAATTGACAAACTGGTTATATACTGTTATGCGAGTTGAGACATAGTCTTGAATACCAGCCGTTCGAGATAAAAGGCTGGTTCATCATAGTTACACGCGAATTTCAGTGCGAAGCGAATTCGGTGGAGCTAACGGCTGGTTCGCCTGAAATTTCAGCTTTTAACGACGTGATAATCACTTCGCTTTCGCATTAAATTTGCGTGAATTATGAACCGGCCCGTATTCTTATCATTTTGTTTTTACCCAGGAGTCACTTTAATATTTTTTGTGTGGTTTTATTCAGCAAATTTACCAAGGTAATGCATTATAATGTGCGAATCGAGACACGTCTATGTACAGCGGCTGTTCTTTTTGGTGCCGAGTGGTCTTAATTGTTTGTGGCGCCGATTGACCGTTTGTTCGGGTCATTAATTTTCCAGTGCCGCGCAATAATTATGTCCCCATAATTATGGCGTATTTTCTATAATCTGTCATTGGACCGTTAAAGGTCGCGTGTCCTTACGGACCGCAGTGTTAATTGGTCATTTGCAAGAAAATGCCATAAAAAAGGCCCTGATCATAAAATTAAACGGATTTCTGCTGGCAGCTGGGTTTTTTTCTGAAAGGAAAATTGCCTTGCGGTTGGAGTTGGGCTTGTGCAGTTCTCCAGAATCGTAAATTCTCTCCACTGGTTTCTTCAAACCTGTCGGCTGCAATATTTTGGCGCTTTTGAAGAAATCCCCGGTTTCATTTATTAATACCGGAAATAAAATTATACGCGAAATGAACGAGCAGAAAAGAACATTTTATTTCAGGCTGTAATGATAGAGTTAAAAAAAAACACCCAGAATTTAGAACTAGTGTCGATGGACATATTAATATGGAGATTATTAAGTTTCAAATTAAGTATTAACAGATACGAAGATTACCCGATGCTGGAGTTATTATGTTTAACACAGGCATTAAATCATGCAGCTGAGCTGTGTATACATTAACCTAAATATACAGGGTGAGTAATAAAAACACGAAGCCCAAATGTCAGAGCCATTGTTTTAGTGAAGTTCTGCATGTAGCCCTTTAAAAATGTAGGATATTCGTAAACTTTCTGTTAGTACAAGAATCATTCAAATCACTCATGTACTTTTCAAGTTACGGAATTTTAAACACAACCACCGCTTTAAAGTTCTGTCCGCGGATCACAAAAAGGTAAGTGTTCTTTCAGCCGAACGAAAACAAATCACATAGGGATGTGTGTGAATTGTTTTCGTTTTGCTTAAAGAACGCGCACCTTTTTTGTGATCCGTGGACAGAACTTTAAAGCAGTGGTTGTGTTCAAAATTCCCTAACTTGAAAAGTACATGAGTGATTTAAATGATTCTTGTACTAAAAGAAAGCTTGTGAATTTGGCTTTCATATCCTAGATTTTCAAAGTGCTACATGCAGAACTTCACTAAAACAACAGTCCCGACATTTGGGTTTCGCTTTTTTTGACTTACCCTGTACAAATTGTAACCACAACTTGAATGTCGAAACTTGACAATTCGTGAATATTCATGATAATGTTTTTAATGAACAAAATAATACATTATACGGCTTATCTGAATACATTTTCAGTTGTATCACGTGGCTTATAAAATTAGCATAAGGTCACGTGGGTATAACATGACCTCCCAAGAAGAAGGAACTAATTTGGTGACAAGGGTGACCATACGGAATGGTAGTAGAGGAGAGTATCTTATTGAGGAGATCAAGAGATTGAAACGATGGACTTCGCATCTCACTGCCTCGGAGAGAGTCAGTTACATGGCTTATATTACGAGGCTTTTATTGCCTGATGTGAGCTAATTCGTGCAGGCATTCCTTTTATTAGATATCCAATCGCTGCTTTCAGCAATAGATGGGGGATCTTTCATTCTGCTCCTTCGGAAAGAGCATCCCTGCCGAAGGGACAAAAGTGCCAGACGCAGTCTAGGAATAAAGGAAAGGAATGAATGACGTCATGGATGGAAAAGTGTAAAATTGTGCACGTCAGTAGACGGGACACAAGACTGTGTTACATTAATGTTAACAGTGAGACTGATTTTTATTGTGTTATACTGAAGTTAGTAGCCATCGACATGAGATACGGTTTGCTGTGATCAGTCTTGTGCGCATCATAGTTGGGAACTTAACTTTCAACCAATGAACTTTAAGAACGGTAACGCTCACTTGTAAAGAACTGTCGCGCGGTATGGGAAACTGGTTCTGCCCACTGGCTAACTTTTAACCAATCAGAAGTGCCGGTCTGTTCCATTCACCACATCGGGGTTTACTTCCTACAATGTGTGACGTATACTCCATGTCAACCGCGCACAATGACCACACGGTATGGCCCCATAGCGTGTACAGAATGCCTGCCGCAACTACATGTAGCTACAAATCGATCAGAGCACAGTTTTGTGTAAGGATTATGTTCAGAACTACAAGATTCACCTGCCGGCCGTGTCCGCCTCCTTGTCTGTGTGTGTCTGTCAGTTTCCTGTTTTCGTTCATGTCTTTCCACATGACTGTGTTTCATCATTACGAGGGCAGTCCGCATCAGAAATATGAGCCGCGCCACTGTTCATGCATATACCGCGTGTTCAATGAAAATTCGATCGTATTTCTGTCCCGACAGAAACAAGGCTGGTGTGTTCAAGTTTCTGGCAAAGCTATCTGAATCAGAGTATGGAAATTAATAAACTGGGTGTATTTTATGAGTCTCACATTCATTATTTTTTTCTCCCCACCCGCCCACTTTTTTCCCCTGCTTTGTCCCTGACAAACACCACCCACACACCCCACGCAATAGCCGCCGTGTACCGGGGTGTTAGAATCGCAGAGGTGCTCTGCACTCGTAACGGAGCCTGGCGAGTTTTGCTCGCAACCTTCCTTCACGGGTAACCGGCCGATGTTCAGTTTACGCACCGCTGCCTCATCGAGTGATCAGTTCGTTTTGTTTTGTCCCGCTCTCAGTCGTCCTTCTATACCTGATCCCCAACGGCTGATTGATGCCCCAGTCATATATTTTGCACTTTTAGCAATCAGGATGGTTTGTGGAAAGTACATGTTACGTCTCAATGACGTTTGATATCTTTTTTTTTTGGTATGGACCTCAAGCATAACAGTCCTACTAGGTGAGGCAAACCTGGCTGTAAGGTTCAATTGAACTACGAAATGTATTAAACCTTAGACTTCCGTATTACCGTACCCTGGTGCAAAACCAATGGTGCTGTCCAGCCCTGTGCGTTGCGGATCTCCCAGTGTTTGTATCTTTTGAATCCGGTGTGGCAATCCAGAGGTCGCGGGTTCATATCCCGCCGTCAGTCAACTATTGTTTGTCCAACCTGATCGTGGTTTAATTTGATGATAAGTAATTTGGCTGAAATGAAACGTGGCGATTTGACGAAAGCTGGCCATTGGGGGTACAAAACAGCCGTCGGCTGCTCCGTCGGAGAGTGCGAATCAGTTCTCATCGAGCGGTCCCGTCCGCTCATCGCCTCGGCGGCACACGGCGCGTAGACTACTACTAGTCGGCCAACACGGATTTCTATCAGCGGCCCGCGCGTCACACACGCAGGGAGAAGCTCGCTCTCGCAAGCAAATCCAGGGTCACCGCTGAGGCACGAGTATCGACGGGACCGTACGGGTCGGCAAAGTACAGGCAATGGTTCGTTAACCTCAGCAGAAGGGAAAAGGGGAGAGGTGTAGGGGGAGGCAAGAGAAGGGAGGCTCAGGACGGGCTCTATTTACCACGGATTTGCTTCTGTAATACAATATTACGAAATAGTTGCAAGGGATGCAAGATACGGAGTTCAAAAACGGACACATTTCCCACTCCCCTAATGTAATGGCATGTCTGGGAAGAGTGGCGAGGGAGTGAATGTGTGCTGTTATGTTCATCGTATCTTTCGTTATCCAGGTCATGGAAGGCAGACAGGGATCATAGAGCCGGCTGGGGTAACATCTCACGCCTCCTAAACAATAGGTAATGATAAACCCACTGACTATATACCCGGGGTGCAACCTATGTTCCCCAATACCTATTTTCCCCCGGAATACCTATGTTCCCCAACCCTAACCCTAGTCTGAGTATCACCCGTTATCCACAGAGCCAAGTCTCCTGAAAAATTTGGTAGTCTACAAGACTACCATAATCCTAAGGATTTTGGGGAACATCGGGTAGACCCCCTATATACCACTCCAGGAAGGCTATCAATTCTATCACGAAGGCCCCCTTCCATGGCGAAAGCATTGTGCTACTGCTAGCTATTGTTAAGATAATCCGCCATGGGGCAGTTGCTTTGTACAATAGGGTACACATTGGTTTCTCCATAACAATTGAAGGGGCCCTCGTGCGTGTATTAGTGATCACGCGTACATGATCGAAAAACAACACTTCAATTTGTGATGTGCACAGATGATTGCCGATTCCCCGTCTTCCCTGTGTATTTTTTGGTCAAGAATTATAGTGTTTCACTTTAATGCATTAAACCAAATGTTCGTGCCTTCACAACGTGAAACGAGATTACGAGGACTTGTACGTGTTCAATGCATGTCGCCATTGAATCTGGACCGAGTTTGGAAGACCTTTCTGGTTAAAAAAAATTGCTATATCGCAGGTGTATTTCTATCGCAACTTTTCAAAAACAAAATAACCAGCCTTCAGTTCTTCCCTAGTTTTGTCACCGAGATTAGATCAGATTGTGTCCACCCTGATGTGGGACTTAAACGCATGCCGTTCACACGAACGCCAAGCCCGTTTCAAGGCCATCAAAGGAAAAGGCGGAAGTTCAGCGTACCAAACTTCACACGTTAGACACGTGTTTGATAAATCAGGCGCGAACGGACGTGGGCACCAGCGATAACTGCCAACACATTGAACAAGTAGTAAACCGCCGTGTACCAAGCCGTTCAGTCTTTTTCAAAACAGGTGTCTTACCAAGCCAATAATTAATTGCGAAAACGTGGTTATGCGGCGTCAGGGCACCTTTCTTTCTTTCACCTTGATGCTTTATTCATTTCGTTCGTTAATGACACATAGCTTTGTAATCGTAATTTGATCTGAAGTAGGGGAATTTGGGAATCTCGCACGCTTGGCGTGTCGCCGCTGCACTTGACGCGGACCAAGGCCGGTTAATCCGTGCGAGTGTGCAGACAAGGAGAGCTCCCAAGCCATCGGCGCCAAATTTGACAAATTGCAAACCTTGCGATAGGTGGCCATCACGAGTGAAGCAGCGAAGGACGAATTGCACAACCTTTAAACTTGCACTATTTTAGCAGGGTACAAGGATATACGGTGAGTTTAGTGCAGAACATAATCTTGAGCTCGATACAGCCTTGTCAAGTTCAGCAAAGTCATAAACACCTCTGTATATCTCTATGCCATTTTGGGCATATTGGATTCACCATACTTTGAAGGATAGAGACAAGTGAAAAGGAACGGACAATTTTATGAAATATGCAAATCACGAAAAGGTAGAGAATGTGATTGGAGAATAGTTTCATATCGTCGTCCAATCATGTAGTCGAACGTCACTGCTTATCGAACGGTTCGACTTTTATATGGCCACCACCCGAGCATTTTGTCGGCACAGATTTGAACTCGTTTTCTGAGGCAATTCAAGCGGCGTCAAAGCAGCCCATTACTCTTTAATATTTCTAGCTGCGGGCAGCAGCTCAACAACTGTTCGTGTCTCTCTGGTAGTTGGTTCGTTGGTTAGTTAGTAACAAACGTCAGCAACAGCCTTGCATGGTAGTCCTGGAAAATTGGGTCACTAGGGTAAAAAACCTGATGTTTGTACCATGGAGGAAGAACTGAACACACTACTCCAGAAGAAATGACATGGCACATCACGTCACCATGCATGAACTCAACTGCGTTTGTCCGCAGCTTCCGAGATCATGAGCTTGTTTTCACACAGACCGACGTCATCTGATACATAGCTTTTTACAGTACATGTCATTACTCATTTAGTATTTAGTCTTTAATGTAATGACGTGGACACCATAAATACACCCGAATTCTTGCCGCACCCGCCTTGGTCCGTACGTACTACGCTGATGCGACCGCGGTCGGCATCAGGAAGTGTTGCCTTATTACAAGAAATACACAGACGATGACGTCATTTGAGTCCACATTTAGCCGACATTATAATGGTGGCCGGCCGCCCCGACCTTTTGTGGGCGATTACGGTCGAGCGTAACAGTGCGCTTCTCTGAATCTGCGGTGGGTGGACCAAAGGGTAATAATATTATATTGTGCTCTTCATACAATTCAAGTTGAACGGGAAAAAGGGACTCAAAAATGGGACGATTATATTTCTTATTTTCGACTGACGTCATATCTATAAAAATAGTACCACCGATGTTTCGTTTCCAACTGGTTATTGCTTTAATTTTCATAATAATTTCGTGTCTTGACATTTTAATTTGTTTTATACGTTCAATTTTGTTGTTTATTTTTAACGACTGAACTTGGAACTCAAAACAGACACAAAGTGTAATTTGTTTTTGACAAGCACACTCTTTGGAATACATCAACGTCAGAAGTTTGCGTCACTTTTCTTCCATTACTTGATACAAGTTGCTATATTCTTTACATCGACTGTATACGAAATCGTCCTGGTTTTTAAGGTCTGGCATGAGCATCTAGGCCTACATGTCACTTGGTGGTTGGTCGGTATGTCTGTCTGCTGTCTGTCTGTTCTAACCATACCCCTTGATGTGGGGTGATGTTCCTTTCAGGACACATCACCTCACTATTTTTACATGATAGAAAAACATCACCCCAGAAGAGAATCTTTAGAAAAAAAAGGATAAAGGGAACGCAATGCCATCACCCCACAATTCCGTCTGGCCGACACGTCCCTCTGTCTGTCTGTCTGTCTGTCTGTCTGTCTGTCCCCGATAATTAACCAAAAGTGCTCCATAATTATGTGGCATGGGCGTCACATTTTTGGGCGTCGCATTTTTCAGCTCTGGCAGGGATCATTTTGATCGATTTCATGCAAGACTTCCATGCAAGACTTCTTGCAACACAGCCAGAGCTTGTGCACTCGCACTTGTTTTTTTGTGTGTGTGTGTGTGTCTAAACATAGACATTATTTATATTATGACTTGGAAAGACATTATGCAAATAATCCGAAAATATCCTTGACACGCCTGCAGATTGCGTGAATATCAACATCTACATTGAAGCTACGGTCACGTTTTGTTTAAAGGGAATGTACAACATTTGCTTTTGCTGCAATTTTCAGAAATAAATGGATTTAGAGGATTAGTGTGTTAAAGCAAATATTGTTGAAATGACTTTTTTCACGTTTTGGGCTTGTAGATGCTGGAAAAGAACAAGAAAACCAATCATGTTCTTGCAGTCTGGTTCCCTGACCCCACTTAAGATGAAACGGAGCAATTATAGACTTGGGGAATTGTAAGGTCAGAAAATCAGTCTAGCAGACTTGTACCCCTTCACAGGTGTGTAATCAATTGCAAAGAAAACGCGAAATAACTAATTATGAAAATTCGGAGCAGTTTTTGAAAAATAGCCAGTTTTCTCCAACGCTGGTCGGCCAACAAGCGTCAGAAAAATACAACTTTTCTTGAAAATGTCAGCACACCAGGAGCCACGAAAATAATGTCATTCCCTAACAGTCCAGTAAGGTATTTCGTGATAATTTGATCATTTCGTTTTGTGATGTTTGCAAATGTTGTATCTTCCCTTTAAGAATTTATTTATGGCTAACCATGGAGGAATAAGAACATATTCCTGCATGGGCTAACCATTGATTATTGTGCACAAGATTTTGGGCCTACGTGCATAATAGTACTTGGGGGGAACATGACGATTGTGTTCCTGGCAATCTGTGCTGCACATAGCGTGATTGCATTGAGCACAGTCGGTCATAGACCTGGCATTTTGTCACCATTTTTTGTTCTCAATTTGACCTTGCATGACCCGAATTTTACGGAATGAATCCGGAAAAGACCTTGGTGAAATGTGGTGCCATTCGGGCTCGGCGGATTGTTCAATCGTTGAAAAGGCAAAAACATCAATGCTCAATGTTACAGCATATTGCTATAAAGCAATTCATTTGCACAAACACAAGGATACTTCCGCATTGTGGTCCGATTTGTGCTGGTTGCGGGGCCCGCATAGTGTATCCACCTGCCACGAACTTGGACCAATCGCGAATACGACTTGCTAATTTTTATTATAATGAGGCGCCGAGTCGAACCAATCAGCGCCGGCAATTAAATGGGTCAGGGGTAACGAACTTGAAGCCAGCACTGCATGCAATCCTATTCATAATAAAGCGAGCACATGTGTAGCGCGACAGAGAAACCGCACGTCAGTACACATGCACGCAGGCAAACTCGTGCGAAGCCGCTTGGATTTTTTTAAGACCGGTAAACTCCACATTTTCCTCTCGTTTTCTCATCTTTGCTGTGGCCGCAAAGTTCCCGAATATCGGACCTTGGAGGTGCATACACCGTGCTGGGTAAGCAGGCCGTTTTTACAAGCCGTTTCTCGGGGTGTTTTTGGAGGGAAATGGTGTGTTTCTGTGTGGGTTAATCTGGTTGCGAGTTTTGTTTTGGGGGTGCAGATTACATCCACATGAAGTGAAGGCCAATGACACTATGTACGCGGCGCGCGAGAGTCGAGGAGTGCAGTGTGCTTGCTTGACGGGGGGAGTGAGGCATTGCACTCGGCCTAATCATGTTGCGCTACCCGCTGCATGCACGCATCGTTCTTTGCTTAAATCTCAATTATTCGCCAAATTCTGTGAGGTATTTCTTTTTCTCTCTGTGCTTCAAAAATTGAATAATTTTGGTAGTTAAATTTACAGTTCTGAGGGGATAAATGTCAATTTTGCAATTTTATGATTTAGTAAATTTTAAGAACAATGTATTTTAATGTAGTTGTAGAGAAATTGTTAACTGTTTTGTTTACAATTTAGCTTTTGTATGAGGTTTCAACCTGGGCTTAGATGTAAACACATGATTTCACTTCTAAAGAAACTGTTTGATTTACCTCATGTTTTCTATTTTTTAAAGGAAAAAAACAACTTTCTAATGTGTACACAAAAAAATGAAATCATCAGGAAAACTGTGCATTATAAAATTTGCAAGTGATTTTTTGAAAATGTTTTCAAGGCCTTTATTTCATTGAAAAATAATCAGTTGATGGTCGTAGTTCAAGTCATCAATAACAATGTATCATTTAATTACTTTACTGATGACAATTCACCTTGGGCAGCAAATTCAGTTTTCCATTAATTTAGACTCTACGTGTGTACGAGGCGATGCGAGGATAACGAAAGTAATTTAAACTGCTAATAAACAGCGATGATATATGATGTAATTAAGTGTGTAATTATTTCAAGGTATCTTCATGTTATCTATTAATACAACAAGACAGTCAATTAGCAAAGAATGTGGCATCCTGACTCCACTTCTGTGGCTGTGTACAAAGTCTATGGAGAGTTGAGTGCATTTTGCAAAGTATTTTTAACAAAATTGGAAATGTCTCTCAGTCCCACAAATTAATGTCTTGTGCAGTGACTGATCATTGAGTTAAAATATAATGAAAAAAAGTGGCGTCAGGATGCAGAATTCTTTCCGTAAATTCTAAGAATTCCTCTTCATTAAAAACCATTTCCACTACTTTGTGCAAGCCAGTGTGCTGTTTTTGTCCCTGTTTTTTTGTTGTGGGGGATGCCACCTACCTCCAACTCCAAGATGCCACAATGTATTAATAGGCGTGTGTGTAAAGGATGATTAGCGCTGTTATATAACACACTCCCACACACTCAAGGTTGAGTGTTCTCCAGCATGGCTTAAGCAACCCTTTCCAGGTATCCATTATTGACAACTTTATTGGAATTCAATTCACCGGGCCTGTAAAACTGCCAAGGTCGTTCCTGAAGCCCCCACACCCATTAACACTGTCAATATTGCCTGCACATGTCACATGCACAATACATGTAATGCTCAAGATTATTGAACCCACTTGTGCATTCTGTGGTCAGCTGGACGGTACTTGTTATTAGTATGGTCAGTGGTCACTTGGTCCAGTTATTACACGGTCATTCAGTGAAGTGAGTGGTTGAGAGACATCACTGAAGAGGTGGTCATATAGAAACGATCTTGCAATTTAACATGCAGTTTAATATCCTACATCTCAACCAAATCTGACGATTGATTGAATCTTGTTTTTTTTTTAAATTCTTGTGACAAAATTTGGAAAATGAGAATTTGACATATTTGCACAGGTAGGTGTATCAAAACTCTCTTGATATCTGTCAACGCAAAATCTGAAACTGGCGTTCAGTAGGGCCTATGGGCCTTAAAGTTGGCAAATTTTGTCTTGTTCCCTGAATGTATTTCATAAATTGTGAACTGTTGAATGGGATTGTGCCAGACTATTCACTATAGCGTCACTTTTATTTTTTATTTAAATGTGGCTTAAAACATGAGAGTACGTTTAATCACATATTTTACATTATTCATCAGAGCAGACTGGTATTTATATGTAACGTCATTGCTTTCATTTCTCTACACAAGTTCCAAAAATGAAGATTTTACCTCACTCTCAATCCAATATGGCCGACTCGTGAATAAGGCCCATTGTTGATTGAGGGATAAGGTTATCATGTGTCTGTGACGATTAATACATAAATTCTCATGATTCGGGCAAAGTAACATACATGTACATGTGTGTCTGTATATTAATACATGTACACTGCATTAGCGAACACTCACTCCACTGCCTAAACCTTTCATTGTGTGAAAAATAATTGTATTGAAGGATTTATAAGTATTTTTCATTGAACATGCAAAGGTGTTTTTATAAGTTTTTTTTTATTTTTACATTTAAGGAACCACTAACAAGTTAACGAATAGGAAATGTTGAATGTTTTAACAAGCTAACGAATGGGAAATTTTAAAAGTTGAAAGAAAATATTTCCACAGAGGTGCTTTGGCCTGGATTTTTTTTTATAAATTTGGTGAACTGAAGTGAAGAGTTTAACCCAAATCCCCAAAGAGTTTATTTTGGGTAAAGTACCACTTGCTACATAGTACTACAAAAGTTATGTTTGCAGGTACCCAAATACTAGAAAATACTATGCCCACTTATATATGGAAGCACTGCATACTACAGTTTACTACTATAAGTATTTTGTAGCTTTAGGTGAGGTTAGGGTTATAATACAATGTTCTAATTGTTAATGTAACTCAAACAAATGATTGTGTTTTTTTGGTATTTTTTCTTTAGGTTAACAGTTTTTATCGGGGCCTACATGTAACTCTGTGGTGCGTTTAATCGGATATGGCACCGATGCAAAGCAAGTCCACGTCACAATCCACCGAACCATCTTCACCATCCATGCCGCTATCGTCCTGCGACTGCCCGGAAAGAATGAAAGAGGGCAGCATCTTGTACAGTCTGCTGTCGTCCAGTACCCACGAGGCCATGGACACCGACAGCAGCAGCAACAACAGCAGCAACGCCGCCAGTGCAGCAACACCCACCGACAGAAGGTATCCCACCGGTATCCCGTCCGTCTCGCAGGCCGTCAACCAGGCCCTGTGGCGGCGAGCCAACAGCGCCCTCATCCCACCCACCGTCATCACACTCAAACACCACGAGATCATCTGCCAGCAGGCCGCCCAGCTCTTGCTCAAAACGGTGGACTTTGTCAGGAATTTACCGTCCTGCCAGCGGTTGTGCCCGCACGACCGCATCACGCTGTTCCAGCACTGCTGGGCCGAACTCCTAGTCTTGATGATGACGCAGTACCGATTCCACTTTGAGACGGAGGACGTGGACTTTGATTTTGGCATGGACAGTAGCAGCAGCAGCAGCGGGAGCGGCGATTCGCAGACGTGCCACCACTGTCACGGTCACACCAGCGAGAACATGCTCCTGCGATGCCTGGTGGCGCTGCAAGGCATCCCCACGCAATCGGACATTCACATGATGGAGTGCTTCTTCAGTAAATGTGAATTGATGGGACTGGACGATAAGGAATACGCGTATCTGAAAATGACGATTCTGTTCAATCCAGGTAAGTCGGATTGATTACCTATCAAGAGCTGGAATGAACAACAGTGAAAGTTGTCAGTGTAAACTTTCACTATTGTTCCTTGAGTTGTGGTGTTTGTACAGCTTCAGTGCATTGAAACTGATGCAAAGTTAGGATGAAAGGAAATCTTCTCTCCGACAATGTCTTTTTTACAGAGTTTCTGTTTCTCTAAATACCTGGAATTTCTTGCACAACAAGTGTCCTTTGCAATCTCTGACCAGTGCCTTACACATGTATGAATTTTCCCCCTCTGCATTTAAGATATTAATTTTGTGACATGTTCCTTGCGTCAATACAACATTTGCAAACATCAAAAAACAAAACTACCAAATTATTGTGAAATACCTTACTGGACTGTTAGTGAATGACAGTAGCATCCTGTACTATCATGGCACAATTTCCAACTGGCTATTTTCAAATACCTCCATAATTGCTCTGTTGCATCTTAAGGTGTGGTCAGGGATCAGACTACAGGAACATGATTGTTTTTTTTTGGTTTTTCCAGCATATACATGTAGGAACACAAAACTTTAAACAAGTCAATGTAACAATATTTGCTATAAAGTACTAACCCCGTATCCATCCATTTCTGAAAATTACCGCAAAAATGTTGTATGTTCACTTTAAGAAGTTAGGATGTTCAATATATTTTCTTATACGGGGCAAAGAGCTTTTGTCAACCCAGCAGATACATGAGTCTGAAGTGTTTCAGCCAGTAGTTTGAAAACAAACCCAGCATCTTCCAAATGTGCAAATTAATTATAATTTTTTTTCTCTCATCATTGAGGTGACGGCACCCAATTCTTGTCAAATTTTTAAAAGCCTTTTTCTTTCCCTGGCCCAATTTTTGATCAGAGACTCAAATTTTTTTTTAAAAGTGCGCGAGATTGGTTCAAGGACTTGAGTGATTCAGCCATTCAGTGTTCTCTTCGTCTGGTCCTGAGTTTTACAAACTCCACACGCACATTTAGTTGGGCTGCTCTTTCACAACCAATTCTGTGCCTGCACAATGGCAGGCTTTTGGTAAAATGGGTCGTGAAAATGGTTCCTTTTGATTGCTGGCGCCGGAGCGAATGATTTGGTCTTTTGTTCGTAAAATTGTGTGTGTCATGAGCATTCATTCAGGACGTGAATAGAGAAGTGCACGTGCCCTGCTTCTATAACAAATATGTTTGTCATGTTTGTGTGTCTAAAATCTACATTTTTATGTAGGTCTGTTTAACTAGCCATTTTAATTCAACCCTCCCCCGAACCCTGTAAACCAGCCATCTCTCCATTTGAAGTTTAAAAGAAAATTAGAAGACAGTTTTGTGTTTTGTACGTACATCGTGTATTGGCTTGGAACATCAATTTTTTGGCTTGTACAGTAGTCCTCCGTTTGGTTTCAAGAAAGTTTTCATCAAAAGTACAAACACCGAATTGAAATTGAGTGTATATGCTGTACTAGGTTCATACACTGGTGTCCTTTTCCCTCTATTTTTAAGATTGTTTCCACTACTCACTCACAGGATCTCTCTGTCACTCCATTTACCACCCCATCTGTCAATTGTTCAGCATCGATACCCTTCCCTTTTCTCTACGATCCCGGCTTGCACGATGCAAGAACCTCGCCCGACTCTGAGAAAGCTCGACAGTGCATTGTCCTCACTCGACACTGATCCTTGCAGTTTTGTCATCTTTGTCTGAGCCCCACTGTCTTGCAAGACGATCTGTCCATTTGTCCCCTACCTACCTTCCCCCCCCCCTTTCTTCCACTCCTATCTCAAGATGCTAGAAACGTCAACGCCACTTTTTCCCCATCCCACCACGTCCCGGGCAAAAGTACACTTAGAGGGGTCAGCGTACTTCGTCTCAGGTCACGCTGATATTGATTTCTGATTGAGATGGTGTTCCCATCTTCGGCCATTAATGCGTCTTTATTTAGCCGCTCACTTTATACAGAGTGCAGTGGAACCGAGCGTGTGAACCGCTTCATTTGTTTCAAAGGGTTGCGCACCTTCCGAGTGGAAATTCTTTGATCATAAATTTTAATCAAGGGGAGAAACAAAGGGGTGGGGAGGGGAGATGATGGCAAAGTAAAACAAAATGACTGCATAGTGTTCGTGTGATCATTTAGATGAACATACGTACATTGAAATCAGCTAAAACTGAACCGTTCATCATGCTAAAAGAAGAGCTTATTTCATCAGATATATAATTTTAAATGTACAAGTTACATTTCAATTTGTATTCCACAACTTTCCTAGTTTTGACTATCTTACATGTACATACTCGGAGTTTACATTTCTTTTTTTGTTCAAGACCAAACTAGTGTGTATGCAACACTTCCAAATTTGAACCTGAAAATCAAACCGATTTTGTCAGTGTGGGTTGATAGTGCAGATGGCTTGTTGTGTTATCCAAATTGTCTCGTTGACTCTTACCACCTGTTTGTCAAATTGACCAATCAGATGCCACTCTGTTTTCTTGGTCCTTGGCCCAGAATGGCACCCTGTGTCGGAGGTTTGAACTTGACTTGAACTTGCTCTGACAGGGTGTACTTGTGTCATTAGTGTATGGAATTGCAATGTCTAGATCCCAGTAGTAACACAAAAAAACACCATGTCTAAAATACTTCATTATATAAAAACGCGCTTGGAAGTTCTCCTAGTTTATGAATGTCGATGTTTTACAATACTTCTGTCATTTACTGCAAATCCGTTAGAGCTGACAAAAACGAGAGCATGTAAACAAAGGGCTGGATAGCCCAATTGGTAGGGTGCTGATTCCTGTACAGTGATCTAAAAATCAAAGTTTGTTTGTGTTAATTTTTTTCCAACTACATGTTGTAAATTAGTGGTACAGCTTAATTTGTCTGACAGTTTTCTTTTGAAATTGCCCAATTTTTGTTTCTTTTGAAATTGCCCCATTTTTGAAATATTCTTTTGGAGCAGTTCCTCATGATTTTCTCCATGTATTTCTTCGATGAGGTCATACTCTTCAAAGGACAACTCAAATTATTCATCATTCCCTCCGGGGAGCAGACGGTGTTCCTTAGAATGTATTTCTTCCTGTGAATGTATTTCGGCGGTAGAGTTTGCAGTGAGTAAGCCGAGATGACAGGAAGCTCAAGCAATATGAAAGTTCCTCTGAAGTCAGTCGTCATTCTGTACCTGAAATTCTGTATAAATTGTACCTTGTCTTTCCAATTCTTTGTGTAATACTCTGCAAGATCCTCTATCTTCGTTTTCCAATTCAAGACACTTGCACCGTGCTCATGTAGGTATTGCTCGTTGAAAAGATTGATATGAAAAGCAAATTATGACACTGAGGATTGAAATGTTAGCCAATGCTGATACTTTCAAAGTGACTTTTGAACTCTGATCTTTAAAAAAAATGGTATACATGTAAACACAAGTCTTTTGAAAAGCGACGGCATTGTATCTTTCAGGGCTCAACTGGATCTGGCAGCTAAGTGTAAATTGACATTAGGGTTTGGTTGGTGGGGTTCATGTCTTCTCACAGGCTGCACTTTTATCTATTTGGGTCAGTGCCTGCTGTGAAACTGGAACAAACCCCCGCTTTGGGTATTGATTGGCATCCCTGGCCGTTGCCTTGTAATGATTACCTGACGCGTAATACGCAAGAACGCATTGCAATATTGGTTTAATCCCGGCGTATCACCAGCTCCCCTTCTCGGTCTCCCTCTCTTCCTTTTCCCCCTTGTTTTGTCGGTGGACAAGCCTCTCGCGCGCCGCTGCACAATCCAGCACTCGGGATTGACTGCGCTCCAGCATCTGTCAGCTCTAAAGACTGCCACCCACTGTCCGCGACCCCGAGCTCGCTTGCACTTTTTCTTTTCCCCCTAACCTCCCCCCTCCAGTTCAAAGCCGACAAACGGTGATGATGCCGATGCCGCGCTCCGCGCTCGTCGGCGTGGTCGGGAGATGAATGTCCTTGAAGTCAAGCAGAAGAAATTCCAAGGTGAAAAACGGCGGAGGTCCCAATCTCTAAAGGCACATTTTGTCTGCTTGAATTGCTTATTATATCAATTTTTATTGCAACCTTGAAGCCAGTTGGCGCACACGGAGGAGTGCATTGGGGTGGCGGCCTTGTTGTGGAAGCGAGAGAGGGAACTGTCGATGCTGTGTCAAGTCGAACTCTGAAGGGGGCAGGCGAAAACAAACAAAAAAGAAAAGAAATGGAAAACTGCCAGCTGATTTGCTGGCAGAAGTGGCAGGTTGCAAAGTTGGATTGAAGAAAAAGTTCTTGAGTCCTGAAAAAGTTGGATTGATAATTATCTTTGTCATGAGACATACAGCCAACTTACCGGATTTGGTAACAACTCGTGATCTGATATGGATGGTAATCTCATTAGGCCCTACATGTTGTAAATTTAACGGTAGTTTTTTTATGCCAACGACTTTTTTCAAGAAAGTCTTCAGTTACAGTCATGGTTCGACCTTAACTTTTTCACTAGCCAGCCGGGCTACTGAAACAGACTCTTAACTAGCCTGCGGGCACTTTCACCCGCCCGCATGTTTCTCTTTTATGTCTCATAAACAACAATGTGCATACATGTAAAACGTGTATCCTGAGGCAATCGTGTCAGTTTTTTAATAATAACAGTTAATAAAATAAAACACGAATTGATACAGGTTTGCTTTCTGAATTAAATGATTTATTTCTTCCTGTCATTTCCTCTTCACCATAGCCCAGCTGGGCTTCTTAAAAAATAGTTTGACAAGCCCGCTGCTATTTCGACTAGTATTTGGCTAGCCTGCTGCTGCTAGTGTCAAACCCTAGTCATACTTATACATAACTGTACAGAAAATGCAGAGCCAGCCTCACCTACTCCATTTGCACTTCAAAAAAACAAAACTTATAGTGTGAAGCAAAACAAAATGCTTGCTCTTTGCTGCACCCTTGCTTACAATGTAGGAGTAAAGCGTCTTGCCTGAGGACACCGGGAACATCATCTCCAAGAGTCCCCAGCCCGCACACATATTAATCCATTTCATTTTCTTATGAAGGACAGAGTTGGATGACTTCATAGCAGGGGGGGGGGGGGGGGCTAGGGCAGGCCATTGTACATCTTAGTAATAAATGTCACATTTGAAGAGCTTAATTATTTCCAATTTATAAGGTCAAGTGATGATTTTTGGGCGGTTGAGTGGAAATAGGTCGGGCGTGAAGTTGCGTCAGCTGATGAGTTGCGAACTTGCGAATGATACAAGTACCTATATAATACAAGTTGATTTACCCGTTCACAGATCGGGAAGGGCGTATTTCTGTTGGGGTTGAAAATGTGGGGAGTTAAATGTAAATGGGGGATTTAGTTGAGAAGACATGCAGAAAACGATCTGTGGTGCGATCAAGGCAATTTCTGACCGCTGTAGTAAAACCAATTGTTTGAGCAAAAGATCATCTTTTAAACATCATTTTCGAGTTGGATCAGCTATTCAGAGCAATAGAATCATTATAGTTGGCTAAAATTGTTATTCGGGGAAAACAAAGTGTGTTAAATGTCAGATAGTGTGGCTGTTGTGTGTGTTGGAAAAAAAGAAAGAAAAATTGGACATCTGTGTGCATGTTCTCATCTGGATTAAGAAACCTTTGACAATGTGGTCTACGCACAAATTGTAAATTGATTTTCCGCCCTTTTTGCGCGTCGAAAAGTGCAAGTACACTCTGCACTTTATAGACATATCGGGGAAAGCACTCGGCGTGCGGTTGTGCATTTGTGCACGAAACAAGGTTTTGTAAACGGGGGATTGATTTTTTTGCGTCTGCAAAGGTTCACGAACATTCATGAATCACACAATGTGCAGTTTCTTATCTCAGGTTTTTTTGGCCCGATTGTACTAGGATTAAACTTTGTTTCGGTTCGTTGTGTTTTCCCACCCTCGTTTTGTTTCAGTGGATTTCAGTTGTTTCCTCCATTGCGTTAAGACAACTCCAGAGTGGTAGTCCTTAAAAAAAAAACCAATGAACCAACCGAAATCATTTTTGTTATGTCTATCTGTTTACATCAAATGTATTTTTTGTTCATGGCTTTTGTTTTATCCAAACATACATTGGCAAATCTGGGTTATAATAATCAAAATCTAGTGTAAATACCTACCTGCATGTGTACGTATGGTCCACGTACATGTGTATGGTGTAGCATATTTTTTAACGATAAACGATAAACTTTCATCAGAAAGTCCCCCTGCCAATTTTAGAGAGGCTATAAATTTTGTGTAGCATTTTGCAGTGGCGCTTCTGTGGGGGAAAGGGGGGGGGGGGTGATCTTTGCGAATGTCACCAGGGATCACATGTTAACCCAGATAAGTGTTAACATTAACGCTGAAAGCTTTGTCCCAAGTGTCAGGGTTCGGAGACAAGGGAAGGCTTAATTTAGTACTTCGGAAAACACAGACGCGTACATGTCTGAAACCTTCCCCGCAATCTTGCGAGACCACGTGAGGGCTGAACGTACATGTACATGTATCTTTGCAAGACTGCATGCACATGTACATCTACATACCGGTATGTACAATGTACTCTGTGTTATCATCAGTGAAACTCAATTGTGAATGTGCTGTGGTTCTGAAGACTATCCAACAGAATCGTGGGAAACAAAGCAAGGGAGGGGGCACATGTACATGTACTTGTAACCCTCTGAGTCACTTGAGGGCATCTGATCTCTCCCCCTCCCCTCCCCCCCCCCCTCACTCCCCCTATCCACTGCTTTAAATCATGGTTCTAGCCAGAAAATGTTGCTTGGCAATTTGATGTGCTGAGCCAAAAGCAGAGAGCAGCCATCCAGGAGGAGTTTTATGCACAATGTACAAAATGTAGTAGCTCCCATGAAACTTGGGATGGTAATTAACATGTTCTTGCTAGCACAGAGGTTTAATAGCACAGTTGTATGCATTATAAGCTCGATGAAATCATCCCTCGGGTCACGAGTGTTTTGCTGTTTGTAACACAAACCGGTTGTAAACATGTACAGAGTCTGACATTGGGAAAGGTACATGTATGTGAACATGTAGTCACAATTTGAACTTGAACTTTGACCTGTTATGTTGCATTTTACCAGCTACTGATCAGCCACAAACATGTACACAATGTACATGTATGAAGTTAGCTATCATGAGTACCATAATCATCTACATTACAAAACATACAGACTAGGTACTAGAAATATACAATACATAGGCCTAATGTGGGTACAACAATGTAAATATTATTGTGGCTTTTTTTTTTTTTTTTTTGACTAGACATGTTCTGCTCCCAAAATAGCCCTCTCCGCTCATTCCAGCATTGTTGATCACTTACCAATTACAAACACAAATTCAGTATTCACTATTCATTGCCGTGTGCCTTCGGGTCATTTTTCACTCTCTAAAATAGCCCTGACCTGGCCAGCTAGCCTCCATTGAGGGGTAAAGGTCGTCTTTTGTCCAGCGACCGGCCGGGGGACTCTTTCAGCGACAGCGCTATAATAATAAAAGAGCTACGACCGAAATGAACTTGACCGGGCAAAGCAAAACACTCAGCGATCTGTTTGATCACAATTGACTGTTTTTCAGGTGATTTGAGTTCTGTGGGTAAACAGAATTTGCATGTACATGTTTGATACAATTTACAAAATGGGAATAGAAAACCTTGCACTTTGCAGGGCCGTAGTCAGCCTGGTTGAAGGGAAGGGTTGTGTTTACAATGAAGTGGACCTTTTCATGTCTTATAAACAGTTGATTACGCATGGAAATACACATTAGAGTAAACACATTAGAGTAAAACTCAAATGTCAATCGCGAGGAAAAAGAGGACCTGCAGCCGCCCCCTACCACCCCCTGCCTACGAGCCTGCTTTGGTGTTTTCCTCCATATTTTGTTTATGATTCAGCTTTGTTTTTCTGCCATGCACAGCAACAAAATGGTTGTGTCTTTACTTGTGCTATTTAACTGAAATAATCATCTTTTTGAAATATACTTACAACTGTACCTGTGTTTCTATATGTACAGTGTAGTTGTGAGGGTCAGCTTTGTGGTCGATGACTAAGAGTGTTCTTCATTTTTTAATTTAAATACAATTTGAATTTTAGCATTGTCTGATGCTGTTGGAGAAAAAAACCACTGGCGTTGACATTGTTACCATTTTTTGGAGTGCAATTTTTGGGGAGGCTTTTATTGTTGTTTTTTGTTTTTGTAAGGCTTTCTTTCAACAGATCCCTATTAATCCAGCAAAAAAAAACCAAGAGACAAAATTTAAAATGTTGAGCAGTAATTGCCTATAATTTTTCACCCACGGTTTTTGTACATGGTCTGGGGCCCTGTTTTGAAAATGCTGTTTGAATTACGTGGACAGGCGCAGGAAAGCATGCAGGGCCGACCCCAGTCTGCTGCTGACATGCAGCTGGAGTCTGGGCAGTCCTTGTCCGTTCTCGGGGGTCACTGACTGCTCCTGAATTAGAACCTACCATCTCAACACCCCTTTCAAATAATTAAACCCGGAATCGAAAATAAATTTTCTTTAAAAAACAAAAAAAAAACGGCGTGACGGCCTTGAAGGCTGTTGCATTATATATACATGTTTTTTTCAACCTCCCCCAAACGTTGTTTGCCAGCATGCCCTGTTAGCGAGTGTCTTTTGTGGCCGCTCTGTTTATCTGTCACCCTGCCTTTTGTTCAAGTTCAAGTGTAGTGGACACCCCCGCCAGCCTAGTGGTAGCGGCTCGCCTGCGCAGCCTTGAGGAGCGCGGGGTCATCCACCGTTGCTGATCAATCGGGTGTTCTAGATTACGAAGCCCAAACCCGAGAGAGGCTGGCCCCACCATTCAGGGTTGAAACGTTCAAGGAAAAATGCAAATGAGGGATGCAAGGCAGCTGCAGTGGCATACAGCACTGCGACCGGCCGCATTTAGCCTCACGATGCATCTCAACGTACCTATTGCTCAGTCTCGCTGCGCAGGTTGTAGCGAATCGCAAGAGGGCCACTGCTTTTTTTTTTTTTTTTACCTTTTTTTTCTCTCAGAAAATGGCTGAATTCTATTCTGTGAATTGGCGCAGTGGAGGGTGAAAAGGGGACCAAGTTGGGAATTTCAGGGGGATTTTCCGGCCACGTTTGCATTGTTCTGTTGAACTTAGTATATGGGGGTGGAATTCTATAAATATGACGTGAACAAACAGCATTTTGATATCCTCAGGGCTATGAATTAAATGGGATAACAGTTTGGTTGGAATCAAACAAACGAAGTGAGCAAGATGGGCATAGTTTGTACATGTCTGATGTTTCATATCGGAACACGGGTGATAAATTTCAGCACAGATCTAAAGATAGCAAATGAAACAGACTGTAAAATAAAAAAATGTGCTACATGATGTCACAATTGATAACCTCAAGATAACAGTGGTCAAAGCAGACTCCGAACAATTTTGCCCGAAGATAAACACCCACCATTCCTCAAAATTGCCGGCTGTTGAGTGAATCTGTGCCGTGCGTGCGTGATTCACTGCCATTGCGACCTCACAGCCAATCCCGACATGACAAGGGTTGAGGACGCTGGAGCTTTGCCGTTTATTGCATTTTATTTATTCCCAGCCTTGATTGAGGCTAATAATAAGCATTTAGACTGTTCAGTGGATAAGTGCATGAATGCGGGCCAAGGTTAGGGTCAAAGTTACAGTCTCAATTTTGTTTTAGGTACATGTACTTGGCATTGCATCAAATTGTATTGAATCCTAACCCTGCTGAATCCAACATGATCCAACTATATCATAAATCTGGAAGAGCCTGTAGGATTGAGCAGTAAACCCATTGTACAAATGTACATGTACATATTCAGAGTCCGATTCTGTTGGGCACTGATAAATAACGCCAAGTTGGACTCTGTAGGATCCAGCAGACAACTAATAATTAGGCGCAGTTGGATTCTGTTGGATTGAGGAGGAAGTATCCGTTGGACTCTGGTGGATTTAGCAGGGTAGTCCTGAGCAACCCTAAGGGGGTTAGGTTTCATTTATGTAAACTCGGGCATGCACCTTTTCCTCGGATGGCGCTGATTTCCTCCTTTTTTTGTACTTCTGTTGAATGCCATTACAAATTAAAAAACGCTGTTCAAAGTCTTGCATAGTTTGGAATTTCTTCGTTTTTTTCTTCTAAATTCCCAGTTGCATGCCTGTAAACTGTAAAAAAAAAGAAGGGTTTAGCAGTTCTCTAACTGGGATTTAATTAATATTAGGAATCTTAGATGATGTGCAACGAATTTCGAAAGGCTTTATTATTTCATTCATGTTATTACACCACAAAACATTTTGTATGAAACGATCAGAAGATCAACAAATATAGAACACTTATAAATCACAACAAAAGATTCATTTACTAATATTAGTTGAATTGAATACATTAATTAGTGCTGTTCAATGTGATAAGTGGAGCTTCTTAGTCACTTTCTGTATTAACAGAACCACCCCGCAAATTTATTTGGAATTCTTTGTTTGTGTGTGTGTGTGTTGAAACTATTAACGAGGCGTATTCATGTTTGCAATTTATGTTTAATGAGCCTGTTCCCCATTAAAATTTAACAGCCAAAATTGGCCATTGTGAAGAAGATGCAGACAGGATCTGTTTCTTGATTGAGGCCAGGAGGAGGAACAAGGGCGATTTTTTATTATTTAATTGCCGGATTTAAACAGTACAATTAGAAGTGGACAATGAAGCCATTGTGCCCTGACGTACAAATTAGACGAGGGATTACTTTCCAAAACACTGGCGCCGCAGTTTATTATCGAGGCACAAACCATGATACAATCCTGCCAGGGTTCTCAATTTACATGTAGGCAGCAAATTACCAGCCATCAATTCAAGTCCTGTTGGTTCTTTGTAACAAAAAAATAATAAATAGGGAAAGATCAGCTTCACTCCCCTCCCTGGCTAGAGAATCCGAGTTATTTGTGCGGTAATTAGAACCGTGCTGCGCCATTCAACAAGCTGGATATTGATTACCCTTGTGTTGTCACAATGTGGGGCTCTTCAAGTCTACTTAACCATACACTCTTCTACGATTTAATGGTTGGTTAAAGCGGTACAAAAGTGTGGCATTGCTAGAATGACCACACTAATGGTCAGTTGTAATTGGTCTCGTACCTAATACCTGGACTTATTATTTGGCTTGATGTTAATTGTCCAGGCCGTTATTTTACGGGGACCCTGGCCTGGGTTCTTTTGTGTCCTAGGTTGACTGACCAGGGCCCATGACTGTCCGGCCGTGTTTGTTGACCAGACCAGCTGTTGGCACTGGTCAGCCTTGGTTGACCCAGTTACCTAGGGGTCATTTGAGGACGGGGCCTGGTCAGGCTGGCCTGGCCTGGGGAAAGTCCTGCTGGTCGCTGGTCGGCAGCTGTGCCAGCACAGATCCCTGTTCATTATCGGCCTAGCAGTTTGGGTCTCTAATCACTTAAAAGGGTCTGACATGATGAGTGCTGGCAGGTTAGGGGGAGCACACAGCCCAAGCCCTGGCCTGAGATTCCACGCATGGAGAGGAGATCAGACCTAATTTGTTTCCCCTGAAAGCGTGGGCTTGTAATAATTTTCAAACAAATCAAACAAATATTATTCACCAGTCTTCCTATTATTATGAAGAAAACAATTGTTTGTAATTTTATAAGGATTTTCTGTTCTCATTCAAATTTAACTGGAGCATTACAAAAAAGAGCAGTTTTATTTAGGCCCAGAATAACTATGTTGGATTTACAGTTTATTCTAATTCCAGGATTTTAGTCCAATTTGAAATTGCCCGAAACTCGTCCAGACACACTACTGTGGATTACATATAATTTTATGTTAATGTTTATTTTTTTTTACCAGGCTTTTTTTTTTTTTTTACCGACATGCAGATGCAATGTTAATAGATTATTAGCCTGTTTAATGAAGCTGGTTTTATTGTCGGGTCCGTGGGAGTTCCAGTTGCAGATACACGTAGCAGACCTGTATTTTTTTAACTGGGTCGCTTGTCAATTACGTCTAGATCAGATTTCCAGAGATTATTACAGTGTTTGAGGTAAACAGGAAGGTTTGTGGTCTAAACCATGGGCACACCTGGAAAAAGAAAATTATAAATAGTAGATCACGCCATTAGGGTTTGCATACAGTAACATCATGGAGTGCGGTCCCGTTTGTCAGCGTAATGCGACGGTGTATACAAGTTCATGACAATGGCCGTATCAGCCTTGACATGACAGTGAAATTTTACAGTTTGAAATATTGATGTCTAAAATGTCCTTGCAGGAGATTTTGTTTTGTGTGCCATTTTCAAATATTCATGACTTTGTTCGAGTTGAGTGGATTAACAGTGTTCCTACATCCAAGGCCTGTTTTATACAATGTACAAGTAGCTGAAATTCTTTTTGTGTGCGTGTATGTTATTATGTAGTTGTACAACTGCATACAACTCCGAAAATCAATTTACGAGCACTGGAAACCACAGGCACATTTTACGTAAGCACCATCGGTATTAGAATTTTCAATAATCCAATATCGAGAATATTCGATATATGGATTATCCCAGGTAAAAGTTCAAGACCATAAAGATCATACTTTGATTTAAAAACCAAAACAAAAAAAAGCAATTGTAAGTCCCAATTTTCCACAGCTTTCTGTGGAGTGTATATATTGCTAAAACTTTTTAAACAATTCTCAGCACCGAGAGTTTGTCCAGAACGGGCGGTTTCTTTTGACGTTTTACATTGGGCGAGACCGCGAATTCCAGCGAACGCAGAGCACAAAGCGACGCCGCTTGGCATTTCGCGATTTGTTTATATTTTGAGTCCAAGCACAACTTGCCACTGAGTTTTATTTCATTATACAGCAAACGTTAAACACAAAGTAAAAGCACAAACAGGAGATTTATATGACGATAATCTGACACATTTTCGATATTTTTGATATCATTCCTCAATATCAAAAATTGCAATATTTTTTTAAAATTGTTATCGGCGATATCAATATCAAAATAATATCGAATAATCAAGTAATATCAATATATCGACGGTGTTAATTTATGGAGAAAACAAATTGGGGCAGTTTTTGTTTATTTCATCATAAAAAATCAATGAAAACATGATCTACATGTATGTGATGCTAGAATGCTTGTTGAGTCGATGGAGAAATTCATTGGACAATCATCACACCAATTTACGATTGGCAGGAAACGTTTTTTGAACCAATTCATCAATGAATTATTCACACCTAAATTGAGCCATCCTGTCCAGTTTCATACGGTATGACCGTTCCCAAATGAAATATTAATTAACAAGGCTTTTTTCCTTTTCTTTCCAATCTACAAAATGTACATACATGTATGTGCAGAATCTACAGTGTCTCCTGAGCACAAATCTGCAAGTACAAAGCCTGTGGCAATTAATGTGGTTTTTCCTGTGACATTTAAGAGTTTGAGATGCGAGATAAGAAAGGAAGCCAATATTGCATTCTGAATGTCAAACCTTTTACAGACATCTTTAGTTATGTACTTCTGAAACTACGTGTGTAAACGTTATTGGTCCATTTGTCTCAATGAGCATTTTCATAACTGCTCTTTTCTTTTTAATCTGATTGATTGCCTTTATCGCGAGACTAATGCTGATTGCAAGAAGAATATTACAAAAAGCACTCAGAATAATATCATTTTTGTCTGCCCTGTGTGGTGTAGTTCCTCCCCCCCCCCAAGTCTTGTCAGAAGCAAGTCCATGAACTTGTCGGGATAATGTCATTGTCCTCGGAGCGATACCCAGCAGGTTTTTTTTCCAGGCCAAGGCCACAGCCCGCCAAGTGACTAACTGGAGAACCACCGAAAATAAACCCAAGCAGCGGGGGAGGAGGGTAGTAGCTGAGTGGAACAAACAAGGCGGAGAGTGAGTGGGACTTGTGATTGGTGGGAAAGAAGTGGGATTGGGGGGGGGGGGGGAATAGCTACTGTTGGTGTCATGGATCAGAAGATAGAGGGCGCACTTTTAATGAGAATGGAAAGTGTTCACGGCTAGCTGAGGCAAACATGTATGCATGGTTGCCAACTTTGAGTTTAAAAGCTGAGCGTGAGAATTAGGCGATGGAACTTGATCAGAACGAGCGTGAAGCGTAAAGCCCTATAACGGCGTGGGGAGTGCCCAGGAAAATTTTGTATTCTAGACGCTCTGTGGTGCGATCTGAGGCAATTTCTTACCACTTAAACCTATTATTTATTTTTTTTAGCAAAAGATCATCATTCAAAAAACATCATTTTCAAGTTTAAGTCAATTATTTATATATTTTTTTTAGCGTGAGAAATCCCATGCGGGCGTGAGATCATGAGAATAACCTGAAATGCGTGAGTCTCGCGCTCAATGCGTGAGAGTTGGCAGGCCAGTGTACGTGTAGTGTCGTCGTTTGTACATCCTGTCAGGATAGAGGGTGCATTTTGGTTCGTGGGGAATGGAAGGAAATAGGTCAATATTCATGTCACGCTTAGGACATTTTGTGCATTGCTGCTGCTTTCAGGATTTGAAAGAACGGATTTGTTGGAGTCACAGTTTTTTTTTTTTTTTCATTTACGCGAATATAATAGCAAACTACATGTACGTGTACAAGAAGTTTCCTATTCTTCACTTTAGAATAGTTCGTCTCAGTGTGGAAATGGCATTCCATACACATACCTCTCTAATTCATGACATGTATCATGAAATATTCATAATGCAGCATCTCCACGTACCGCAAGTGGTTGCGATCTCGGTGGGACATACAAATGGATCAACTGCACGAAATTAATATGCGGGTGCATGTACGACAAGGGTAGAACTACATGAAAGTAGGCCAGGTTATTCCTTGGGTTCACGACAGGATATTTGAGCAACGTGTACATTTAGGCCGACATCGCGTCCCGCGCACCACAGTGGTCTCTCAGTTTCAGATGGCAAACAAGAAATTACAATTACAGTTATTCATGTGAGATGATGCATCGTTTAAGGATAGGAAGAAATTATTTTAAAGTGGTCCAAGACTGCGTATGTGTCGCCGCCTTGTTCTAATCAAAACCCACATCCTGGATTATCCTTGTAGGAACCCAGAGTTTGCTCTGGCTTCGGAAGGTGTGCATCGGCTGTGCCACATGTACAAATGTAAGTGGGTCACTCAGCTTATCAGCCAGACTGCTTACAAAATTGTGCCAGCATGCGTCATTTCCACGATTGTGTTCAGACCAGCGCCCCGGCCCCCACTTTTATTTTCTATGTTCTGTCCACAAACACATTTTCACATCCTCAGTAAAGATGTTGTGAGCAATCATCACTTGGAGCCTTGAACTGACCCAGTTACGCCTATTCACAATGGCCCGACCAAACGTCTTCAAGGTCATGCACACACTGGCAACGAAGAAAGGGGGAGAATTATTGATGGAAATATTTCATCGCCCAGTCTAAGCGCTGTGTATCTTTTTTAAGTCTTTGTTGTATTTCGAGGCTCCGTAGTCTAATTTCTAGCATGGATGACGGATTTTAATGACCAAAAGTCTAGCGGTCCCTTGACAATGGGGAAGGTCTCGTTGTTGAAACGAAACCAGAAGAAAAAAAAGCAACTCAAAGAGCTCTCTGTTAAAATGAATGTCCATTTATACACCAAAAACGTCAATTTTGCTTTCATGAACTTGACAAAATTAAAGCTATTTCCTGTCAGTTTGCGTATTTCAATTTACAACCCATCGGTCATATTTTTGAAGACTTCTTTTCTCTCTCAAGTTTCCAGTTGGCGGGTTTTTCATAATGAGAACGGTAATAGTTTACTGACAACTGTATCTGGGTGATCGATAAACACGGAGACTGAATGGTGTATTTACAAAGGGATCAGCTGTACCACATGCACGTAGGCCATATTGGTAACACAAAAGACAACATAAACTGTGTCTATATGTGATCAAATTCAATGATGAATAGCACTTCTTGCAAGAATTATGCTGCTCGTTGTACTCGGAAGATCATATTTGGGTCTGGTCCAGTGGAAAAGTTTTTAAACTTAGGATTGAAAAGTTTTTAAAAAAACAAAAAAACTGAAACAGCAACTGAAAAAATAAGAGAGTCCTGTCTCGAGAAGCATCACTTTAGCATTGTCAACAGCCCGACCACTCCATTCTAATCGAGCAATTGTTGTCAACAACCCAAGAAGTTGATTCTGTATTTCCTCCCAATTAGCAGCTCTCCCTGTGTCATTCCCTTCCCCTCCCACCCCGGCGATTGTTCCCATGACCCTGACCCCCCTAACCCTGACTGAGACCCGCCACTCCCTCATTAAAAAAAAAACCCTCATCCCAGTCAGCTTATTGGATATCCTCATCGAGGAAAGTTACAAGTTACTTAGTAAACTTGACCTGCATGAGACCTCGTCAGAAGGCGTCCCCACTCAAGGACAAATTGATTGGTTTTAAAACCCCCCTTCCCCCAATACCTCGTTACAAGCTAGTAAAGCCAGCCCTAGAAAGGCTGGACGGAAAAACCATGTAATTTTGGGGGACGTCTGAAGATCTGTGACTCAATTTCGTTTCCGACACGGTCCATTGTCGGGAAGCATGTTAACCCTGGGTGGATTACCCGTGCAGATGCTCCTAATCCCTCCCCCTGTCGGCCGAAATTAGAGGCTAGAGAGGGGAAAACAGGTCCAGACATCCCACTGCTGCCACTATTACGCAAACTCTGCCAACTCCTGTCTTGATATCGTGTTGGTTTGATCATAGGCTTGTGGGTTCGAGTCCAGCCCGGTATTACGGTGAGTGTGCCCTTGAGCAAGGCGCTTTGTCACTCCTTGCTTCTTTCCACCCAGGAGTAGATGGGTATCTGTGAGGGCAGTGTTGGTTACTGTCACTGTGAGAGGTTGATTACAGCCAAAAGTGCCGAAATGGCTGCGTACTGGCTGTGTATGCTCCCCAGGGAGTTGAGAAGGTTTCAGGAGTGTTTGCCTGTTGAACAGGGTAAATAATAATTGTAAAGCGCTTTGATACCCTGTAATATAAATGCCATTTATTATTATTTTTATAGGTGGTAAAAGTTTGTAGAAAGTTTAGTTGTCGGGAGGACCCCTGAAGCCCAAATCCTGGTCCCATGCGTGGCCAGAGCATCGTTCCCCTTCAGGTGTTGGAAACAGTCGTATTCTCATGTATAACGTGACAAAATAGACCTTTATCATGCTGCCACCATTTCAGCCATGTTCCCTGTATCCATTAATTATAAGCAATGAATGATAACGTTTTTGTACAAAAAGGAGCCGGACTATTTTTCCTTCCAGCCTTGCTTTGGTTACGTTGATACGAATGGGAACAAAATCAAGATGGCTGCAACATGATAATGGTCTATAGAGCTTGCTCTTCTTCATCATACCATGCACTCTTTCAATTTTTAATAGCACCCTACAGGCTAAACATGGAGTGAATGAAAGACAATTAGACGGCAACCAGTTGTAACTGTAACACAGTCGATTTCATGCAAAAAAATAAAATCTGTACAGAATCTGTCTAGTATACTCACATGTTTCCGTGTTCACATACTCTTCATACCTTGTTATGTATGCAACATGTACATTCAGTTCTTAGGTTTTTTTTAACCAAATTTTGGTAATGAAAAAATACAACAAAAACAACCAAGTCTGAATTTACATTAATACTTTATCAGCAATGCACAGTGTTAATTTGCATGGCTACCGTATGTGAAGGATCTAAACAAAATCGGACCTTCCATTAATGTTGTAATGACAGTTCCGGGATCATACCTTCCTACATTATTCATCAAAGGACATTTGCAACATCATCATTGATCATGTTGCGCAGACATGATTTATGCTAATTCAAGGCCTTTGATTAGATGTGCCAATAGATATATATATACAGCTAAATGTATTTTAGGCTTTGTGACGCCGCACAGTTTGCGCTGCTTGTTGTTGTTGCTTTTCGTTTAGATTGGATGCCCGTGAGGTAATCTTCCCCGCAGATGTTTTATCCATCCTGTTGCCCATGACTCTTTCTATTTTTGAGCTGGGTGTTTTTTTCCCGAGACCAAATAAGTCATGGCTTTGCAGTTTTCCTGGAAATTGGCGGGTGGCGTGGCAGGGGTTCACGGCAAATCTCGGTCCCGGCGCAACCGAGTATGGAGAAATTGGGAAATTCAAGTCGCATAAATGTTTATCACCCATGCAGATGCCGGTTTCTGTTTCCTGTGTGAACAAGCAATACTGATCATTTTCACTAATTGTCTTCTCCTGAAGACATACGGAGCATACTGTCCAAAATGTCATGTTGAAATACCACTTCTCTTCAGAACCACACAGTTTAATACAAAAATTGATTTGATTACAATGTGCTACTGCAAACCTTACACATCTTTTTCACTACTTTTTTTTTTCAGTTTAAAATTTGAAAAATAAATCTTAATTTCAGTTTATCCGTGAGTGCAAAGTCTAAAAAGTCTGCTTGATATTTCAAGATTTTGAGCTTAATTGTTAAATGAAAATGATTCACAAGGATGCAACTTTTGTTACTTATAATCTCCAATCTGGTTTGTGACAAGAAAAACTGAGTACCGTCCAGTTTTTCTAAGGACATACAAAATCTTTCTCTAAAAAATCTGTGAAATTTTGACTTGTTGCCTTTGAATTGAATCCGAAGTAACAAATTTGCCCAAGGGAAACTCCTTTTGAAATTGAATCTTTCTGTCAAGTTTGACACCCAAAAAATACAGCTAAAGTGTTTTTCTCTGAATATTGTAAAGTATTTTGGGGTAAAAAAATGATCCAGGAAACTTGATGTCATCGTTTTTATAAAAATAGCTGATTATGTCACCCTCAAGTGGGCTTGGGTTTCACAGCACCCCTCTCTGGAAAGTAGTCTGTCCCAGTGGCATCGACCGTGACTGTTAACTTTGCACAGAGCACACTGACTAGGAGTGTGTGGTTCATGGTCACTCGTTGCGTATGTTGGCACCATCTGAGCGCGCTCAGCATGCCCGTGACGTCAGTGCCTGTCGGTGCAGCGTTACAGAAATAGCATTTTTTGGGTATTGTCCCCGCGGAGTCTCTCAAAGTAATCCGCCATTACGGAGAAGTCCCATTTTTATGTCTGTGTGCTAAAAGTGTTTGCTCTTGAATAGAGGAGTGATTGTGACTTATTCAATGGATGGGATTATTTTTTTTTACCTAAATATAACTTCCAGCTTGAACAGCTGTGTGAGGTTTTCCCACGAAAAAAATGTATGTCATTTTGAATTTGAATTTGTTACAGAGAAAAGTCTTGAGAAAAAGGTAAATATGTATTGTACAGAGGAAATGCAGCCGAAAATGTGATTAGGTTTATGGATTGGGATGCAAGGAAAGAATTACAGGATTTAACAAATTTGAGTATTCAGAAAATATGGTAATCTGAAAAGACCATTTTGCTAAAATCCCTTGCATAATTTTAAAACACAGTTTCAGAAATCTCGTGTTTTTGTCTTTGTAGTATGAAATGTACTTGAACTGTCCCATACATGTAGATACCGAAACTCATCGAATATCGTTTCAGTGTGTTTTGCTTTGTGATTTTTTTTCTTCCGTTGCACTGAACTTGTTGACATGTTTACCAACATATTTTGTTTGTTTTCTTGTGGCTTTGTGCTTAACAGAAATTGGTTTACTTTACAAGTATGCCTATTTGCTAAACTATGTATTTAAAGCTAATTTGAAAACTGGAATGGTACTTAAGTTTGTGCACTAATTTGTTTGTTGACTCGTTGTGCAATGAAATGAATATCTAAAAAAAAAAAAAAAAACGATTGAATTGCTAAAAAAAAAAAAAATGCAATGAAACCACTCTACTGTAGCGAAATCACAACTGCTGATTTCCTTACATTATTTTAGAAAGCCATTTCATTTTGCGGTCTTTATTCTATCCTCCTGCTAAATCCAATTTTTTTTTTTTTGAACCTTGAAAAGATCTGAAGCCAGCGCTGCTGTTCTGTTTAAACCTCAATGCCATTGTCAAAACCCCGTCTGTGATGTGTGCTAATGAAGCTCACTGTGTCACTCATTGCCAGGCAATGGTGGAGCCAGCGGGGCCGACGTGCCAAGGCCAAAGCCATCATACACCAGGAAGATTCTGTCAAAAGAGATAGTTGTTTGATTTGACAAACTGACTGCTCGGCCTTTTTTTTCCCCCTTACTCTCCCCGAGGCCATTGAAGCAAAGTGAAAGACAGAGAGCTAGCTGTCGGATCCCGATGGCCTTGAGGTTGGCCTAGATTTGTCCATTGCCGTTTCTGAAGCACCCCCCCCCCCCCCATATCAACCAACCATGAAGCTGCTACTTGAGAGATCCGTTTTTCTTAGAACATCTTAATGGGCCATGTAGGGAGCCTTTGCTTGGATAGCAATGAATTATTCGAAATTGCCTTTTTTTCAATGAATTGTTCGAAATTGCCTTTTTTTGTTGTTGAGGGTTTTCTCATTTCATCTATACGTAATGACAGTTTGTTATGCAACCCTGGCCCCAATTTCATGGCCTCGCTAACTGTACACATGTGTCATTTCAGAACCGTCTCTTATTTTTGATCATGTGGAAATGGAATAAAAAACATTGTGTAAGACTAGGCCAAGGTCGATGTTGCCCGCTTAATTTTTATGGGTCACGGTCAGAAAGGGAAATACAGAATACAAGGAATGAGTCAGTCCGTTTATGATGAAAACAATATCTCATCAGACATCAATGCATTATGCTGTTTTGATAGTGACAAGTTGACGAGGGTACATTTTTTCCCCCAAATAATATCGATTTAAACTTCAGTCTTTCTGGACAAATCAAAGTCTAATGCAAGAATTTGGGGTTTTGTTGGGGGGCAAAGTCATGGACTTGGCCTTCTTGGCTTTTAGAATATGCTTGGTATTTCATTGAAGTATGTATGGTATTTCTTGTTTTCAAAATTGAAATTATGCCTGTTGTTTATCAATGCATCCATGCAACCGCTTTGTTTCAAAACTGAATTGAATTTGTGTCCATGATCAAAATAAATGCGATAACGATCTCACACCGGCACTGAACAAGATTCCCCTCGGAGCAGGAATGCCCGATCCTATCACCCGGCCCTGGTGGAATACTCACACCATACTGATTGGCCCAATTCTCAAGGTCAGTCGTGCCAAAGGTTGGACGGAGGACACATCAGTCTTGTCCCGTCTTGGAAGAAACCAGGTTTTGTTATTTGCTCAACTGCTGACATGTTGACATCTTGCGCGTTTCAGAAAACAGCTGTAAGCTGGGTTCGGAACAGTCCGGGAAAAATACAGTCAATCATTTGAAAAGGATTTTGGAAAGTTTTGCATGTAATATGCATGACTTGTGGTTTAAATAAAGGTAAAACATATACAAAAACAAAAAAAAAACTACCAAATTATTAGAAATACAAAATGTACCTTACTTGACTGTAAGTGAATAATAGTCTCCAGCATCCTGTGAAATCATGGCACCTGGTGTGATGTCATTTTCAAGAAAGTGGAATTTTTGTATCAATTTCCAACGATGGTCAGCCGACCATTATGTTTATGGTTAACATTAACATTTCATCTCAGAATTGGAACAACAACAGTTTGGATTCATGCGGTTGAACATTTTCCAAAAAAAATTCATTTGACTTGTTGAGCTCTCGATAGGCCGAGTCTTGACAGATATAATGCATTGTGTACTGGCACAGGACAAGAGAGGGCGCTGTTGAAGGAAAGCAGAGTGATGGTCAAGATGTTGGGCACTGCTGGAAATGTAAAGTACATTTATCAGTGTCATTGGTGAAACATAGGCATAGTTGCCTCAGTTGCCAAATTTAATCCTCCTCATCTCCTGTTAGCAGATGTGATCTAGATTCTTGCCCTTTTTTTTAAACCCGACATTTAAATACCTCCTTCAGACCTCGACTTTCCAATTAAACTTTACCCGAGATCAACACAAAAAAAACTAGAAATTGTCCATTTGTCCATGGCCTACATTTGGTTCCAGCATTTTAAAGTAATTTATTAGCCCAGTTTTCATTGACGACAATGTTTTTGATACATTCAGGTAAAGGGGGCGTGTAGGCATCAATAAAAGTGGTTCATGTCTTCGTCCTTGCGGACTAACAATGGCCGCAAAATGAGCAGTGTGGATAATTTCTCCCGTTGGCAGTCCAATATATTTCCCTCATCACTCCAACCTCGTTTTCTTCCTCTAGCTGTGGTCCCAAGGTGAAAATGATCTCGTGCTCCTTCATATTGTTTTCTTCTTTTTGGACGGACCAAAAGAAAATTGGGATGACTGGGTAAATTTGATTTGCTGTTTCCGTGAAGGAGAGGCTAAACCTTCTCATTTTTTGTCTTTCGTTTTTAGTCGTCGCTTCTTATTTTTGAAACGTTACTCTTGTTT
This sequence comes from Patiria miniata, assembly GCF_015706575.1. Lineage (NCBI taxonomy): Eukaryota > Metazoa > Echinodermata > Asteroidea > Valvatida > Asterinidae > Patiria > Patiria miniata. The sequence goes on from NW_024037051.1 coordinate 15,364,674, forward strand.
TGCCAGTGTTCCCTTGCCCTACATTCCGCTGTTTACGTGATGCTGGCTCCTTTGTCCCCATTGTTCCCGCCGTGGAATTTAAAACGGTCCAATATCCTAATCTGCGTTGGCGAACAAAAGCCGAGTCGGGCACCTTGACCGTTTTTTTTCTCTCAGAGTCAGAGTCACCGCATTTATTATCTGTCTTAAATTCAATTTCCTCCGTTTGGGGGGAAATTTCACTTAAGACTCCAGCCTTGATCTTTTGCTGAAAATTGTCATTATATCAGCATCCCTTTTTTCTTCTTCTTTCTTTCTTGTTGAAGATGATTTCATTGGCCCACATCTTCTGTCTTGTACCCTGTATTCATAGCTTCTATTATTGACTTTGTCAACTTTTTGGGGGTCGATTTCCATGCTTGCAATTTTTTTTTTACCAATTTTAGCTTTTCAGTCTGTGTTGCTGACTGAGCTCCACCTATCTAATACCCCATCAGCTTAAAAAGGACGTCCTTTTTTAGTTTGAAACTGTAGCCTTTCAATCTGAAATGAATGATAACCTTTCCTTCTCTGATACTGTGCAGTTCCTTTTCCTGCTGAAAAAATGTCTGGCCAATTTCACGGGAAAAACTCACTGGTTCATTTGACCGATTTTGTCCCACCCCCTCCCCCCACGCACAGATGTAAATTATAAAACCCAATACCTCACCAGCACATGCTAAATGCTTTATAGCTCACAGGCTCATGAATCATTTACAGCCAATTTTATCTTCTGTGTTCCTTCAAGTTGGGCAATGTCTCGGAGGAATAACATGCACATGCAGGGCAAACTTAATTACGACATAAGTGTTCATCAAGTGCAAACTTAAAACACTCTAGGGTACTATCCCGGGGCTTGACTTTTAGCCTTTATCCATGTTTAGGGGCCAGTTTTTTCCCAATGATTATTAAAATACAATAGTTTTATCTTGGTATTTTGGCAGGGATTTCGGCATATAGGATGGAGTGGTTTTTTGGGTCTAGTTGAAATAGTCTGCCAATTCTGCAATTTTAATGTTTCGTTTGGATGAGCTTTTCCCCCTCGCCAAATAAGCAGATCGTTTTGTTTGTATGACAATGTGAATGTCATTCTCAAAAGATTTCTGTGTTCACCAGACTGACGAGTCCCCAGGCGAACTGAACAGAAACAGAAATAAATGTTGTGAACAAGGATTAAAAAAAAAAAAAAATGGCTAAATACCTCACTAGTGCTGCATTTACATCCCAAGGTTATCTTTAGTGCAATTTCATTTTCTCATGCACTTCACAGAAGAATAACCGAAAATCAATTACAAGCATTTGACACTGTACTTCGTTTCTCCTGTCAGTCGTCATGCTTAGCGAAGCTGGCAGTGTGTGGGGGAAAATGGGTTAAGTATTCGTGACGTTTGATATACGTGCTCAACCTGCGTTAAAAAATATGGCATGATCAGATGCGATCGAACAGCACGACAAACTCGCTTCTGTTACCATAGTCACATAAACCTTTCCAAATACTGTACACAACTGATTTTTTTTGGGGGGGGGGAGGTTGGCATTGGATTCCTTTACTGTTTCAATAACTCTGAGACCACGTCCTTCGCCCGCCCTCAGAAAATGAAAGCATGACGGAATTTCCGATTTGTGTCTTTTGAGCTGAGAGGTGTAAAGACCTTGGCTTATGATGCGCTCGTAGCTAAGCCAGGAGTGTTTTCACGGTCATCGATGCATCCTTGGCCCAAGATCTTGTTAGCCAATTTTTATTTTCTCCCCGTATATACACGCCTTTTTTTTTTTTACTTTCTTTTCTCTTTTTTCCCAAGCCACCACAATTCAGGGCCTTCTTGGTTTTGTTTCATTATGTGATTAAAACTGTGGCGTGTTCATCACCTTGTGCTCTCCTTGCGTAACGACACAATTTTTGTTTTAATCAGCTTCGGCAATTCGCTCTGACCAGCCCGGCATTCTTAACTTGATTGAAAAATCGCCATTTTGAACCTCGCATGTTTAATGGGCGTGATTCAGTGACTTGCAATTTTTGGGTAGACGGGTAAGATCCAGTCTCTGTTTTCCATCGAAATAAACTTTCAGAAGTTGTGTAGAAAATTCACAACGGCTTTCTTTTATCGTACTTGACCTCTTGTTTGTAAAACTGAAATTTAAAAAAAAAGCAAATCTTCTTGTTAACCCTTGTGGCTCAGATTATACCTACATGAACATTGGGTCATTGTCTGATTTCAGATGTTGCAACAATTAACACTACAATTTTTTTTTGTTGAAACAGAAGTTATAGGTACACGTACTTAACCATGTGCCACAAATGGAAAAGAACTTTTTCACAAATGAAGCTTTTGATAGATCAACCCTAAAGCCCACCTCAATCCTCCAAAATCCTCCTGGCAGTTTTGGAGGATTTTGGAGGATTGAGGATGAATGGTGTTTGGGAAACATGAGGATTTTGAAGGATTGAGGATGAATGGTGTTGAAGCACATGAGGATTTTGGAGGATTGAGAATGAATTGTGTTTAAAGAGGAGGAGGATTTTGGAGGATTGAGATGAATGGTGTTTGAAGAGGAGGATTTTGGAGGATTGAGGCCCTGGGTATCCTTCATTTAAACATAAGTGCACAGTTTTGGAGGATTTTGGAGGATCGAGGATGGTTCCTAGCAAAAAGGGCCTAGGGGGTTAGGATTGCTACACTCTCCAAAGCACTTCAGTATTTGCACATTTTGCTTGTAAAGTCAATGGCCTGTAAGAGAGCAAGGGTTACACTGTAGTCACCCTTGCCCCGGCTCTTTAGTGATATCTCTTACCACATTGTCAGGATTGATGCCGAATTTAGGCGTAAAAAGCACAAGAGGGGAAATGTCGAGACTTCCTCAATAGTCCTCCCATCAGCGAGCACACATCCTTGACACCCTAGCCCAAGGAAATTGAGAATTACACCTTAAGCATGACCGATTTGTGTAATCTTAAGCTGAGCTGGCTCCGCCCATTCCCCCCCCCCCCCCACATCAGTGCTGTAGGGGGGGAAATATGGATTGTAAATGGTGGATTGAAACGGGTGGTTGGGGTGGTTAACCGGCCCTTTGCCTTTCATCTGACAATGGTGTTTTTCGAAGATTACTGGAAAGAAATTCCAAAGCCCACATTGTAGTAGTATCCTGAAATAAAGGTCGTACAGTGGACCCATTGCAAATTTAAATGTACTGCTTCAAGACTTGGTCTCTCAAACAGAGAGGGTCCCTTCGCACAGCCAGCCACCCCTCCCCCTTCCTCAACCCCTCCTCCTTCAACCCCTCCTCACCCCCTCCTGTAGAAATGTCTTAAATTACATGTAGACTTCAAATCTTCAGCCACCCCCTTTAAAACAAAATCCTATATATAGGCCTTCCAAAACTGTCCCTAAATCCTATTGGATTTGTGCAGAGATCATTGAGGGCGCTCTTTATTCCCAACAGAAATTGTTTTATGTCTCTATAATTACTCAACTTTGTTGTCCATACATAAGTGCACTTGGACACAATTTCATTTTCTCACCACCCCGTTCTGTCTAATTGGCAGCTTCGCTAGTTAGGAGATTTCATGTGAAACTCAGCTCCTCTTGGCGGGCATGCAACTTTTCCTCGGATCCGCTGATTTCCTCGTTTTTTATGTCTCACGAATGCCATTACAAATTGAAAAACACTGTACAAAGTCTTGCGTGGTTTGAAATTTCCTTGTTTTTTTTCTAAATTCCCAGTTGCATACCCGTCTTGAGGAATTTGTTTTTTTTTCATTTATAACTTGGCATGTGGTTTTTCCAATATCCCGACTTAGGTGAGTTATTATTTTTTGTAAATTTTTTTTTTTTCTTTTTCTTTCCCCAACACATTAAATAGAATGCAAGATGAACAAATTGATTCCAAGGCACAAAAAGACTTCAATAAAACCCCCAAACCGTAGCGAAAATTGGCGCCGGGTATTTTGTTTTTTAGGTTACATTACCATGAAGAGGAAGTTTCCATTAAAAAAAAACAGACATGAGTGTTTTGTCTGAAACTAGATCAAGGCCTTCTGTCGCAGACTCCGGTTTCAACTGCACTTGGCTGGAGTTTTCATCATGAACAAATTAACAATAGCAGGCGCAGCCACTGGTTCAAGGCCGGCGCTGTGAATATTTGCAACCTCGAAGCCGGAAAGATGGGGAAAATATTATGTGGTCTGTGTTCTGAACGTTATACTGGGAACCTATTGGTTCTGTGCGGGGAAAATCACAGATTAAATTTCATTTGCAGAAACGCCTCCTTTGTCGTTAAGGAGAATTGAGAAGTTGAAAAAAAAAAAAAAAAAGTGCATGGTTCTCAAAATTGCCATCCAATACAAAGGATTTTTTTTTTTTTAAAGATTGTTTTTTTTTTTAAAGTAAACAAGCCATAACTAGCTTAAACGAATGTAATGAAAGAAGTTTCAAGTTTACCAGACTATTTACAGATTATAATTAACTGTATAATCCCTGAGGAGTTTTTCCTTGTAGCACTTTCAGTCCCTTTTCCCTGAAATCCAACAAAAAAAATCCCTAGACTTGTTGTTGAATGCATTGTGGATGGTTTCACTGGCCAGAGCAGTTCAACAGAGGGCAGCAGACAGATATTTAGACATGCTTGACTGAGAAATTTCTGAGAGCAGCTCCATGGTTTTCTGCACATGTATGTACATGTACATTTTCCCTGTAATAAAACAAGGAGACAAACTTGAGCAGTAAAGAAACATGAAGGATTCAGATATACATATTCCTACATGTAATAATCGCGAATGTTTTGGCAATGTGTTGCATACAAAACGTTCACATCCATCTGTAGTAAGCCGTACGTGTCATAAAATTTGACCGAAGAACATTTCTGGTGATCAAATTATACTGTTGAGGTTAAGAATAGTTCAACTACATATGGCATTGCATTGTAAATGTACATGAATTGGGATTAGGAATATCATCACAGTGGCTGGAAAAATACTGCATCATCATCCCTGATAAAAAAAATGTGTGAATATTTTTTCCCATGTTTTCTAGCATCAACAAGTGGCTACGTGTGAAAATCTCTTTTGTGGTTGGCAAAAAACTTGTCGTAATTCAACATTTTGGGGAAGAATTATATTTAGCTTTTCCCGTATTTCATATTGCACTGTATTCCTCTGATTGCATATTTAAGCATTTTCTTGCCAAGTAATTGAACATGTGCTGTCACCAGTCAAAACAGAAATGTAAGTTGCCCCACGTCCAAATTTCTAGTAAAAAAAAGAGAGCAAAAACAAGTAAACCAAAATGGAACTGAAACTAAAAAAGTGGTAAATAAGAAACAGACAATTGAAAACAGTAAATAAAAACATGTTTAAAGCCACAAAGCACATTCTATCTTGGTCATTATGGCATTATCACAATGCTCGAGTGATCATGTTGTTTCATGGTAAGATGGCCCACTCATTATTTCTCAGTATTTTTCCGTGGGTGTTCGTATTGTAGTTCTTGCTGGCACTGACTTGTTTTTGCCATGTGTAATGTGGCCTTGTTGATCTGTTGCCCCCCCCCCTTAAAAAATGAAGCAAACAACGCACAGTCTCCGGTGTTTGTTGCCTAATTAGTGTCCAACTAATAACGAATCACTCAGGAATCATTTTAAGGTTTGGTCCAGTTCATTACGCCCGACCGACTGACCGGCGGAACATACTGCATGCATATATTGCATTGCATGTCCATTAGCAACACATTTTGCAAGGCCATTTTGGGGGAGAGCTGAAAGCGGTGTTACATAATGCATCCCACGCAACCAAACACAGCCTACAAACACATACTAGATGTCCCAAGGTTAAATTCATGAAAGGTTTTCTCTCTTCCGTTTATCAAAGGGATATATTCATGAGCATGCACAATGGACTATGTTGTTGCATCATGCAAAAAAAATGTTGGAATGTTGACTTTGTCACAGTATTCAATCATAAAAGTTGGCACCTTTTTTTTCTTCTTTTGGCTCTAGTCTTTTATCATCCATAGCCTAGGGCCATGGTTTCGATTTTATATTTACACAACTGGGGAATTTCCCCCCCCCCCTTTCACAATTTCATTTTAAAATTTTCAAGGCTTAATATCTCACAGTAGCCAGATATTCATTCGGCATGCGTGGCCTTCAGTGCAGTGAGTCAAAAGTCCTGCCCATTCCATTGGCTGATAGTTGGCATTCCTTTCCAGTAAACCCCGCCCACTTTCATTGTGCTTGGCCAATCAGTGGCTTCAGGGATGACTTGTTGCCAAGGTGAGCCTCCAGATGAATGACAGTAGTAGTGACTGGTCAGTGTCCTGCAGTCACCATCAGGGCCAGATAGTAATTATCATGCAAATCATCTCCAGTAACTAGGATATCTTTGTTGTTGTTTTTTCCCTCCCAAATACTCCCCGCTGAAATTTCAACCTTGGAAGGAGATCACTGAATTAAGATGACCAACCTTAGTCAAACAAGTATATTACATAGATGGCCAGTGTGTGGTCTATCAGGCAAATTCTCCCCTAACTAGTGTCACACATGGGTGGATCTAGATCAGCCCGAACTAATGAATAATTCATCAAGGACACATGAGGACTCTTGATCTGTGCGTGGTTACGGAGCCCTCTCATTGGATAACAGTGATACATCCTGTGGCTTATTACCTGGCTCACCACCAAGTATTGCTGCATAACCCGCTCCACCAGTCAAACTCACTGGACGGTCGTGTGGAACTCTTGTCCCATTAATATCATCGGACAGGCTGTACACAGATACCTATTGTGCCGCACATACGTGTAGCAGCGCACGTGGGCAGTTTTCAAAGCTTGTGTCACAACTGAGTTTTCACATGTTTCTTCAGGCGCTGGCTTGGTGTTGAACCAGTTTGGTAAAACCACAATTGAACAGTGGAGCGTGTTGGATTCTTAGCTGGCTGTTTTTCCCGTCACTTTGTTCTGCAATTCTGTATTGGGCAACAACTTTCTGCGTCCTGTCTACCTACAAGCCACCCATGTACATCTGTCATCACTCTGTCACAAGCCATCATACAGTGGGATAACTATCATCAAGTCTGTCTGCAAACTTGCAACACAAGAGCCTAACATTTGTACCAAATCTCCGCTACAAGGAAAGAAAGAGTTGTTGCAACTGGATTATTGGCATCAACCATCAAACCGAGTTTCAGCCATCGCATCTGAGCAGAATTACTCTGGTGAGATTCTGACTGTTTTCTTGTGGGAGCAGCGTAACCCTGACACCCCTCCTGAGATGTACATCATGTCTGATGCCTACGTTGAGTCCAGTCAGCCCCTCAACCTCGTCCAGCCGTCCAAGAGCAAAGCCAAGATGATGGCCCGAGCCGCGGCTGCGGCCACGCAGTGGTCAGCGGTCCACCACGTCGACTCCGGCTGCCACTGTCCGCAGATAGACTCAAAGAGCTCCATCTTGTACCGACTGCTAACGGACAGTTACTACAACGGGGCTCCCTGCTCCTGCACCAGCCCCCACTGCCTCAACGGTCTACCGAGCCCCAGAGAGAGCAAACTGAAGATACTCCTGGAGGAATCGAAGAAACAGGCCGTGCAATCATAGCAAGAGACAATTCCTCATTCGGAGAGAGAGAGAGAGAGACAGTTTGTAGTGACTATCAAACCAGTCATGCTTTGAGTATGTACATGTATTTATTTATCATTATTTATTGGTTGCATTCGACTTGAAATCGTGTGCAGCGACATCCCCACCATTTAACTTGTTGTGTTTTAATGAATGTTTGATGGAGAATTAATTTAAATATATTAATATAGGAAGAAAAGAAGCTTGTATATATGGTTATTAAAGCAAAGAGTTTATGGTACAAGTATACCTGTTGGTTGTGGATAAAAGACAACTTTTCTTGTTTCGTTTTGGTTAAGTTCTGTTCTTCAAATTCTGACAATGTTTCCAAAGTGAATGAGAATACGCTCACTTGTTTCAAACTGTGTCAATGCACTCGTTGATAGTTTTTTGAGTTTTTGCTTCAGATTTGGGAGACGACACTACACTGTCTCAAAGTTCTTTACTAAAAATACTTTGTTTAATTTGACTCGGTATTTTAAAAATGTCTACTCACATTGAGTACAAAATGTCTTCTTTTTTTTAGTAGTACATGCACCACACATCGTCAGAACTGTTGTGTTAATGCCTTTAAGAACCCACGGCAATTTTGTTCTCAATTTTGGTGTTTAATCTGAACATTTCTACACAGGCATAGAAGGCCTAACATGTGCATCGTGTTCTGTTTTGTCACAAGTTAATTTGCCAAGTTTGTTTTATTTCTGTGGTTCCAGAAAACAACTTCAACTAGGCAAAAGCTGACATTTAAAACAACTTTAATGGTTATATTAATGTTCATCCACTAAACTAAAGCATCTTCCCACTGTTTGATGTACAGTGTACAGGTTTTGCTGTTAAGCAATGCATGCGCAGCTGTATGTCCATCGAAGAAAAAAACAGTTTATTTTTGTTTGGCTGTTTTTGCCAGAATTGTTACTTTCTTGAAAATTCGACTGCTTAACAGTCTGGTGAGCATATTCAATTGTGATCTTAACAAAGTAATACATTCATGTTCCCTCTTTGCCTACGCGCACAAAAGGAATGTTTGGGGGGTAGTTCCGGGGTATTTTGTCTGGTTTTCTGGGAACAGTGATCCTTTTGTTGATTTGTGGCACATCGTGGAACATTTTTAACTTCATGTACAAACAACACATTTTCATGTGCCAGACTGTGAAACTTACAGATCACTCTAGTTATTAATAGCATTTATGTTTACCCCATTTGTTCCCTTTTTTAATGGATTCAGTGTGTACTGAAGTTCTCAATTTAAAAAAAAATTGACAATATCTAGCGACGATATCAACTTTGTTTACATCCATGTTTATATACGTAGATTCACATTATTAGTTGTAATATTTTCTTAACTAAACATTCATTGTTCTTTGTAATATCTGATGACTGCCCCCAAAAATTACAAAAAAAGTAAAAGGCCTTACACCCCTGTAATTGCAAAACCAAACAAACAATTGCATTTTTTGAGACATGATTTAGAAATTTTCTCTGAAAAGGCTTCAAACTCATGTCGAAATCTGACGAAAAGCTTATTTTCCCCACTAATTGTCAAAATATCTCGAAGGATCATATTTCTGTTGATGGCAATTACCTTAATGGAAATTGTGTCTGATCGTGTGACTTCGTGTCCATGCAAAAAACAATTTAGTAAAATGGTTGGTCTTTTTCCCACCGTGTTCTCTATTATGTTTGAACCGGGCTTTTCTGTTTCATTTTCTTTCCTAGTTGTCTCGAGGACATAAACCACTGTATGTCAGTTCAGATTTTTTACAAATGACTGGGTTTTTGTAACAAACATCGGGATGCATGTGAATATTATAAAAAGTGAACATTAAAAAGATCAAACATTTGACGAAATAAAAGTTGGGCTGAAAAGAGTTTATTTTGATTTAGTTGTTCAGTGTTACATGTACAGAGGAATTGATACTTCTTTTTAAAGTTTTTTAAAGCGAACTTTGAATACTTTTTTATTTCCCCCCCCCCCCCCTGTTTTTCTTTGATATCTCTCAATGTTCATGCGTCATGGTTTCATCTAAAAGAAATAAATTTTGCATTGCATTGAATTGAATTGAATGAAATAATTAAAAACCCTGTTAAAAAAAATACCTCAAATAATTTTGGAATCACAACAATGAAACTCTCACTGCCTCTAATGTTGAAACAAAGTAATTTTTTTTGCCATGTAATTTAGACAAAGACGACCATGAATGCTAAATAAAGACAAGGATCTTTGTGTTGTTTTGGGGTTTCAGCAGAACCGAAAATACAGCCCGGCCTTGCCAGTAATGACTAGCACAAGTCTGGATGGCCTTGCGCAGAAATCAGACGGCCCTTATTATTTTTTTTTATGCGCCCTGCAGTAATCAACATCTGGCCTTGTTGTTAGCGTAGCTGGGACTAACAGTAATGACCTTGGCAGGCTGACGTCCTTGAGTGCTTCATCGTCCTTGGAAGAGAGAGAGAGTCAGCCATGTGTTTTTTCCCTCCCTTTCTATTTTTCTAAAACATTATTTTTTCTTTCTGTCTATGGGAACAAGGTTGTCCTTGCTTGTGCCTGCCTCTGATTGGTTCCCTCGTCCGAGGCCAGCCCCGGTTGACCAATCACGGAGCAGGACTCAGGGACGGGGCATTGATTTACCGGTTGTTGCATTTTGTTGTTTTTTTTGGTTGGCATTCGTTCCCATCCCTCGGTGTATTTTTAGTGTCCGCTCACTCCGCGCGCCGCGCTTGTTTGGACTGTTTCAGGCAAGCGTGAGTAAGCCTAGCCCCGTGTTTGTACATCTCGGTTGTTAGAACAGTTTGGCCTTGGTTTGATGGGAGTAAAAACAGCAGGGGTTATTGGTAATCTTAGTCAGGGGATGAATCCCCGAGAGCAAGTTTATGGGCTCCCCGGGGAACAATGCATAGAAATAATTTGATTTTGAGTAGCATATGTTTGTTTTTGTCCATTGCCACGCAAGTCAATCATAATCATTGTCAGTGGGTTTTTAATTTCCTCATCTGCTGACTGTATCAGATGAAATTCTAAACAGAAATCGGAATAGATTTTTTAAATTTTTCAGCATTCCTTCCAATTTTGTTTCAAAAAAAAAATTAGAAATTCAGCCAGGTAATTCTACCTCTGGATATTGACTAACATGGAATAATCTGACCATAGAGCAATGCCACCCCAATGGGGGCTGAGAGTTGCTGAAGACTGTAAAACTTTATCCTCTATCTCCTGACTCGCATTTTGTGCCTGCTTTCATTTTGTCCCTCAAGTTCGCCAGGAACAAGCAATATCCCCAATATAACGTGAGTTAACAAAGAAGGTTTTTTTCAAGGGTCTACAGTTTTCAAAGAGTGGTCTCTTTTATGTTTCTACTAGGTTGTCCTTCGTGTGTGTGTGTGTGTGGGGGGGGGGGGGTGTGATAGACCGTTGAGGTTAGTCCATCGTGCGTGCAGGGCCCAGACAATGCACACAATGCGCACCAGTGTGCAGCATCTTCTTGAAATTAATCACTTGAAATTAATTAGTCATGGTACCACACCATGCTTAATTAGACACACAAGATGTACGACCGGGCTGCAGCAATAATGGATCATCTGTTTATTCTTCTTTCTTTCTTATTTTTTGTTTAATCGTGACACTCGGCGAATGACGCACAGGGATGACATGATGGGTAAACATTTGTGCTATGCACTGAGTAACATTGGACAGTTGATTGACAGACTCTTTCGGCATGGGCGTCGCCAGGATTTTTTCTTGGGGGGGGGGGCAAAGCACATTTTTTCCCAAAAAAATCCCTATTTTTTCCCAGCATTTTCCCAATTGATCATTTTTGGAGGGTGGAAAGGGATATTTGCCCCCCCCCCCCACCACCCATTAAATTAGCAAATATTAAATATGATTTCGCCCCTCTTTTTCTTTTTCTTTTTCCTTTTTTTGTGTTTTTTTTGTGGTGCTCGTCAAGGGGGGGGGGAGACAAGCCCCCCCCCCCCCTCGTGATGCCCATGTCCTTCGGTATCTCAATAAAGCATTGTTTGATTCAGGTCAGAAGCGACATGTCTAATGACAAAAGATCTGATTTTGTGATTGAAATTGACGTCGCTTCCTCAAAAGACTGAGATTTTGGGATTTCTCATTTGTTATTTGATCAAATGCATGTATCGCATCTTTCCAATTCAAAGTTGTAACCTTAACATGTGTTAAGTCTGAGATTTGGATGATTTTCCTCTGAAATGAGAGAGATAAACATTCTTTCATAGGAAAATCTGAAAGCTTTAGCCTTTAACATATGGCATCATCATGATGAATGAAACTGTTTTTTTTTTTTGGTTCCTATATTTCTAGATGAACAAATGTGTTGTGGAAACAAACAAAATAATAACAGTGCACATTCGTTAATATCTGTCTCTGTTCTGTTTCTCTGTTTGTGTACAGATATTCCAGGCTTGGTAGACCCCGCTATGGTGGAGACCCTTCAGAGCGAGGCCCAGCTGCGTCTGAGCGAGTACGTGGCGGCCACGCGGCCCCGGGACCCCTTGCGCTTTGCCCGGGTCCTGCTCAGTCTTCCCCCGCTGCGCAACATCCGCTCCCGCGTCATCAGCCAGCTCTTCTTCCGGGAGCTGATCGGCGGGGTGCCCATGGAGGACCTGCTGGAGCAGATGATGACGGCGCACTGAGGACATCACGAAGGGGGACTCGACGTCCTCGTTTCCTTCCCCTGACGTCCTCTGTTGAGACGCGACGCTCTGGAGAAAAATCAGAGATTCATTCCAATGAGCGTTGGCAAGATGGCCATCTTGGGTTTGATGATTATTTATTTATTTGGGGCTATGACCTCCCAGACATGTTTCTATAGATGATGCATTTTTTGTTTAATCCTGCAGAAAGGAGGATATTTTTAAGAACACTGCTGTATTTCACTGTATTTCTTCAGGTTGATTTCTTGAAAAGTGTTAGCCATCCTGTGCCAACCTGTAGGTAGTCAACAACAATATCAACTCAGTAGAGAGTTGCACATCATATACTTTGATGAAAGACAGCCTAGGTTCTGAAAGTTCTCAATTTGTTTCCATGAAAATTATTTTTAAAAAAACAAAAAAAAATAGAACTTTAGACGGAAAAGGAAACCAATAAAGTTTGTAACTGGGAGGTCAAGTGTCGCAAACCCAAGCTGTGCAAATTTCAAAACTCATTGGAATATATGCCAACTTTGAAGCCACCGAGTTTAATGACCAACATTTGTTACTTGAATTTAATTTAAAAAAAAATAACAACAAAAACAAATTGGAAGATACAAATGTGTACAAACTGCAAAGTGGAATTCATATTTTATGTGTATAACAAAATTGTATCCTGCATTAATAATAGGGGGGAAGGAACTGGTTGGCCAGTCTATCATGTTCAATGTCATGTGAGAAATCTAAGATTGTAAAATCAGAGTTATTGCACAATGGTAATCCAAGAAAAAAATATGAGCACTCAAAACAAAACCACCTAAATGGAAAAACTGGGGAATTTGTTACCATTTTACTGAACGCAGTATTTTTTTTAATCGTGCATACTGTCGTCACATTATTGCATCCCTTTTGGATAGTAACCAGTTTGTTGTGTTGCACTTACGGTTGAGTTCAATAAGCCCGTTTGGTGTTTCAACTGTGCGTGCGTTGCGCACAATGATATGGGTCACATGTCATTCGGGATAATCAAATGCTCTTCGAAGGTGCATGAACGCGCAAGGAGACGATCGCGAGACGCTCGCGCGTTAATTACAAGCAGAATGGGTATTCGCCTAACATCGTGTAACATCGCGTCAGTGATTTTATCCTGAATGACCTTTGACCTGGACTACGTCATCGAGACACCGAACTGGCTTAATACATGTACTTTACTCATGCTTTTGCTGCACATAAGGACCAGGAAATGCAAAATGATCATAAATGTTTCAATTATTTAACCAAGTTGGTTCTAACAAAAAAAAATCCTGCAAAACCCACCGTTTAATTAATGTAGCTCTCTTTACTCAATGCTCGTTATTCAAAGCAGACCAATTTACAGAATATATTTGCTAGAGAAAAAATAGAGATGTTCCACGTGTTCACTGAGCTTAATCATGGAAATTTAATTTGTTTTGTTTTGAAGTATTTGTCGTACACGCATAGTATTACAATTGTTTTTTGAGATACAAATCGCTGATTTTGATTTGATTTGATTTGATTGTATCAGATTCAAAAAAAAAGAAGAAGAAGAAAACTTAAGATGCTAACATTTATCTTTCAGAAGGTAAACAGAAGTCTAGATTGCAGCTGGTTCATCAGTCACCTCATTTGAAATTTTAACTTTGGGAAAGATTGTTGCATCCTGACGCCACTTTTTTTCATCGTATATTATCTCAATGATGGTCAGTCATTGCACAAAAATGTCGAAAAGGCATGAATCTGGGACTGAGAAACATTTCCATTTTCCAATTTTGTTGAGAACATACTTTGAAAATGCAGTCGACTCTCCATAGACTTTGCACACGACGAAAGAAGTGGCGTCTGGATACTACTTTCTTTCCCGACTTTTTTTTTGGGGGGGGGGATGATGAGGAATCTTTGAAAATTTGGCTTTGGAAATCTATGCATACAGGTGATTTTAGAAAATGTTTATTTATTGATAGGGCCGTCAGAAGACAGGCTGCCGTATACTGTACAGTAAGACTACTCGATCTCTCCCACCTAAAGTTGTAATCAAGGCAAGCGATATGTACAGAGTTTTTAAAGTATTTGGAGTTTCTCAGAAAAAAAAAGTAAAACAGAGGATTACTTGATTAGTGTATGTATTTCGTGTTGTGTGTAATTGTTGTTTTGGTCCGTTTTTTTTGTTTCAAATGGCTTAAAAGTCAGTGTTGTGCCAGTGTGGTCTGTGATGCTGTGATGATGACACTGTTCAAAATAGTGCCGTAATTTAAATTTAGGTAAAATATCTGGCTCAACGTTTACTCAGTGCCAGCAGGTTTCTAGTTACTAGAGATGCCGTACAGATTTGGAAGTAAAAGGAAGTCACATAATTGCTTTCTGGCTTTTTGTTTTAAATGTTTGTTTGTTCACATGTTAAATTGCAGCTTGACATGTTTCCACTTCCGTTTGAGTTCAGACTACACACAGAACTTCTCGTTAATTATATTATGTTGTGAAGCAGATAATTTGAACAACAGGAAATGCACTGTGGCCTTGTCAGTGAACGCAAGGTTTTTCCCTTCGTCACCATGGTGACAGTAAAGAGATAAAAAAAATACAAGGGACACTGCAGTGACGATGTTCAGATATTGTTGTCGTAAAATGTGTGATTAGACAGATTTGTTTCACTCATAGATTCTGCTTTTTCCACATGTTTTTACTTATCTTATTCAAATTCAAGAATTCACGATTGTTACATATTCCGTCAGCAATATGCCGCATTTTGTATAAGACGCTTTGCGATGTTTCAGTTTTGTTTTGCTTTCATATTTAGTAAAAAAAAAAACATCCAGTGTGTTGCTTGGAAAACGTTTCGAAATTGAAAGATGTTTTCAAAAGTAATGAGTCTTAATAAAAAAGTATTGAGAAAGTTCCAAAAAGGGGACAGTTGTAAAAAGGAAGTGTTGTGGGTTATTTATAAACCCAGATTATTTATTGCGATTAGTAAAGACTATTTATGATTGGAGGAAAAAAGTTAGTAAAAAATAATCAACAATTCTGCTCAATGCCTTATTTTTATGTTTGTGTTTACAGTACAATGGAGTAGATACGCAAGACTTACAGAAACGTTTCTTGTATCACAAATGGATCAAAAGTTATTCTTCATTTTTTAGTACGTGTAAGATGCAGATTTTGTGTTTGAAAGCAAAGTAGGAAAGAGAACATGTCCTTTTACTGAAATATCGCTGCAGGCTTAAGACTAAGAGAACAATAATATTCCAAAATGGAGGGAATGAGGAAAAGATTGAGCGATAATAGTTCTCGAGTCAAGAAAGAAAAAAAAATCAGAACAGATATTTTTTTGTTGTTTAAACACCTGAGCCTCACTGAAATACTGCTTGTTTATTGTTTGTAGTTGTATTAATGAAACACAGATTATAGTGTATAAATATTTAAACTTAAGATTTTTTGCATTTTCCCCCGTTGTTAACAAAGACTTTCTGTGTTTGTTCGCCTGTAAATAAGTTCGAGAAGAGAATAGTTGGTTGTTTGTTTGTTCATATTTATTAACTTCACTTTGTCAACATTTATACTTTTACAAGACTCTACAAATGCACACCATAGTTTGTTTTTCAATGTCCTTTTTTTGTCAACTTTGTTATGAACCAGCAGAAATGGAATGGAGGAAATCAAGGTATCGCTTAAGTGGGTTGGGGGGGGGGGGAGGTGTTGATACACTCTTGTTCCCCATCTTTCCTGAATCTGGGTTACTGAACTAGAAGAGTCAAGATGCAATATTCAAGGCAAGATGACAGGTAGAATTCCCCACACACTCTCGACTATTAATCATTAACCAAGTACAGATAATTTATTTCTTGAATCGGGTACAGGTTAGTAGTGCTCTGATGCCCCCCCCCCCCCTTCAGCTTGTTTGATAATAATTTTCCCTTTCTCATAAAACTAAGATCCC
The DNA here is from genome assembly GCF_015706575.1 of Patiria miniata. Taxonomy (NCBI): domain Eukaryota; kingdom Metazoa; phylum Echinodermata; class Asteroidea; order Valvatida; family Asterinidae; genus Patiria; species Patiria miniata. The sequence goes on from NW_024037051.1 coordinate 15,380,908, forward strand.
TATTTTCAAGTTCAAAAAAGAAGACAAAGTCATTTGTAAATACGTAGCACTAGTTCAAACTAGTTCAATAGTATATTGGACTTTTAAACATAAAAGTATTGTCTGTAATAACTCAGTAATTTTTTTTTTATTTCTTATTTTTGAAATCACTTCGTGATGTAACAGCCAAACAAGGCGAGATCCTGTTGCTTAAGGGAAAACCATTTGATTGGTTGATCACTGTGGATTTTGTTTACTTTTTTTGTGCAAACAGAAATTCTTGTGTCTGCGTGTTGTTGTAAGGCTTTATTCTTTGTGTCGTTGGTGAAAAATAAAATCAGACAACAGAACTGTACAAAACAAGAACTTGACTCTTGTGCTTGTTAAAGTTGCTGTTCATGTCATAGCTTATTGCCATACATGGTTCCTCCCCCACCCCTAAAAAAGTGCACTGCAGATAACCTTTAATTTCTCAAAAACTACTTAACTTGATAATTTCATCTTGATGGAGCATATTAATTATACTCTTGTGTATAATCAGTGAAAATGCCATGGAAATCCGTTCTTGCAAACTAGAGATCTAACAGATTGTAAAAGGCTGCATCAGATTGTCATGGGCCTTTTTACTCGGATGTAAATGAAGCTAACTGTGTAAATTCCATCCCGTTGGAATGGGTGAAAAACCTATAGCCATTTATAATATGTTAGATTTCTGGTGTGCATCAACGGAGTTCCTTGGCTTTTTTAACTGAATATACACACAGAGTGTAAATGATATGCTCCACCCAAGATGAAATACTCATGCTAAGTAGTTTTTGAGCAATTAAAGGATATCTGCTTGCACAACTTTTTGGGGACACCCTGTATTGCGTGCAGTGTGGGGAATTTTCTGTTAGAACAATTGGGAAAGACAAAACGGGTCTCTTTATTGGGGCTCTTTTTTGGGGGGGGGGGAGGCGACACAAACACGGTTAACTCCATTTCTACCTGACAAGAAGCCTATTTGAGTTGCATGATACCAAAACTATCAAATTGTGCACGTGTCGACCAAAATTTGGATATCGTTGTGATTTGAAATTGGGCAGAAGTTATCTCTATACACAAATGATTACATTGCTGGCAGTGAGAGTCATCTTTTGTTCTACGTCGTGTGGGTGATGTGCGCATGCGGGAACTTCAAGGACAAGTGATATTTTTTACCACAGACCCTTTTTGCTCTGCTATAGGTACGTACGCCATGTTAAAAACAAACCAAGCTAGTTTTCCTTCATGATGTCAGTAAAATTATTAATCTTATGTTTCATATGATTTTCCTAAACTTTCTTGTTTCCAAAATGGAACATTATTTAAAATTACTTCCGGCTTCTTCGAACAATCGGTGACTGGGGTAAAACCGCGCAGGAATTCAAACAAAATGGCCGACACGTTTGAGGAGTGCCAATTTCAAGTTCTCGTCTTCAGGACAAAAGTGAATTCGCCATTTTCTCTCCGTTTGTTATAGTTTTATTATTTGACTAGTCATGAATACTAGGCCAAAAACAGCAACAGTGCCTGACACACTTTGCATACATGACTGGCCTTGACGGTAAGTTTATTGTACTCTTTTTTTAATTAACTGAGACCATCGGTTGTTCGAATTTCAGATTAATGACGGTATACTGCATCTAGTAATCAACCATGGCCTAATTTTGTAATGGGGCAATTGACTTTCCCACTAAGTGTCACTTGTATGCATGATGGGCATAGAAACCTGGATAGTGTTGGCATCATGTAATGTATTAATGGGTTTTTCTATGAAGTTATCTGGACTGTATTTATAATTTAATGAGCGAAAAATGAGTTCTCTTTCTGTGTAGAAAATGCATGAAAATAATTGGGCCTAGGCCCTAAATCCCGGCATTCGCCGACAAAATGCGCGATTTAGGCCTGTAGTGGAGTCCCCTAACGTGGCGCACTTCGGCGTTTCCCCCAACTTTCCTCACAGTGTTGCCAAACGTCTTTGTTGAGAAACTTCAAATTCATTGATTCAGTTAAACAATGATACTTTACCTGCATAACGCTTGCTGTTGAGCCTTTCGTGAACAGTTTCAGTGTCATGAAATTAAGTCCAAAATTCAAAAGCGGTGGCGTCCGGAAATTGGGCACAAATTTGGCTGTGTGTTCCCTAATGTGGCGCAGTTGAGTAAATCCCAAGTTTAAACATTTAAACATTTCTTTAAAGTTGATAAATTCTGATAAACCATTATTTATCTCTACTTACATACGCAACAAGAAATTTGTCAGAAAATTATTTCATTTTTGGGCGCATTTTCAAAGGGTTCACTGTGCACTTTGAAAATAAAATCAGAAAATCATGCCAAAATGTATTTCTCTGCTGACTTTGTAACGGGTAGGTAAACTCACGATTTATGAAAGGGAATGAATAGAGCTTGATGAAATTTCACTTACTGTGAAATTTCACGAGAAACTTTTGCTCTAGCAAGGCGCTTGAGGCGAAAAATCAAAGTGCGCCACGTTTAGGGGCCGCGCCTCGTTAGGGAACATCAACAATAGACCGTATGTGTATAGCAGCCATCTTAGAGGGCAAAGCCTTTGTTTGGCTGGGATGCGCATGAGTGAACCTTTTGCGCATTCGTTGTTACTGAAATAAAATGACAAAAGATGCCCTCTAAGATGGCCGCTATACGCATTAAGGTCTATAGGTAACTTTCCGAGTATAAACAATGTGAGTGACATTACTATCCGAACAGAACTGAGAAAATAAATAGTGATTGAACATACACTTCTGAATGTGCATTATGTTGTCTCACATTACTGTAGCTGTATCTATGTATAGAAGGTCAGCATAAAGTATAGACGTAGTCTGTACACGTATGCACAACCTACACGTGACGCATCACATGAGCCTTATGCGTTAATTGTGGCCTTGGTTGCCAGTGATAGGGAAAATATGTAATATCTGGGTCAGGCTAGTGCAAACACTGCGATAACATCCTCGTGGCCGCGTGGCCTCCTGATACGCCATCTAAACATGACAACATAATGGTTGCAAACTTGCTGACACAATTTTCCACCGATTGATGGGTCTTATTTGTTGACTTATCGAAGAAAAATCCTTGCCCGCGTTTTAATCTGATGTAGGCCCTATAATGTTTGTTGTGACATGACGTTCTCATGAAAAAAATGTCATTTATATTTTCTACTAGTGGATAGAGAGTTGTGGTCTTCAATCCATGTTCTTGCCTCATCTCCGAAATATGACAAAGTTAGGGATCCATAATTGAAAGGTCTTGCCGTGAATGGCCGAGTTATCATTAAGACCCCTTAACTCCGGCATTCAATTGGATTTTCGGACACCTAGTCCTAGTACTCTGTTGTTGAAGCATGGAGGAAGGAATAGCGTGGCGTGTTATATAATCCTGATAAATCAATTTCTTTTTATGCAAAAGCAAATCCTCACACGACCATGTTAATTTTATTAAATTATAAAATATCTGGTCAAGTTGCCTTGAGTTTTCTTGATGATATGGCTGTTTCTTGCCCTTACATTTTGTTAATGAGATACGGTTCCATTTGACCTTGCATAATAACAACCATAGCCGACAGCTTGTGTCCTTGCGAATCAGTTACGGTGGCCTCGCCCAGAAATTCTCGGTTTCTTGCCAAACGCTGTCTGATGAAACCCCGCCTTTATTTGTTGTGTGCGAAGGTCGCCTGTTGTTTCATGGCGTCTAGACTTGCTCAAGTCGTACCACTGCTCTCCTTTTCGTGTATGTTTTTGCGTATAATGATGATACATGTACATGTACATGTATACAACGTGACACTCTACAAGGGCCTATGTTTTTATGGATTTGTGTGTGAATTCTGTGCCATGATAGCTCACCACAGATATAGGTTTGCTGTCTTTTATTTCTGTTGTGATTTCTTGTTGAAAATGTAACTCGCACCGGATTATCCCCTCAGTACTGCAAGTTATTGGAGGAAAATATTCCCAAAAATACCCTGGACGCCTATCTATAGTATCATGGGCGGCTTGCCCCCCGAAATCATATTGTTGTTAATTTAATGGGTTGGGGGCAAAATGTCCCTGTCCACCCTCAGAAAAAAAATGTGCTTTACCCCCCTCTAGAAAAAAATGTTGGCGACGCCCATGTATAGTATTATGTAACTCTTTACAGAGCCACGTCGTTCCACGTCTCCGTACAAATGCCGAACATACTTCTACAAGTTTAGCAAACACTGAGCAAGGTCGTCTATAGCTGCGGCAAAAAGAAACCGGTTCCAACTCGGCCTTCGAGTTCCCGCGCGTTTTTTATTTGCAGTTCGTATATTCCGGGTCGATTCATGGGAGCATTTCCCCATTATCTGCTCTTATGTAATACACGGATGATTCAATGATTATTTTTATTCATAAAAAGACCTCACCTTTGTACTCCAATTCGGGTTCCGGGAAATTGTTCTGTTTCGGCCGCGCTGAGGTCCTTTGTGGGGGAAAAGTTGAAGCCGTGTGTGCGTATGTTTGGTGACTCGCATGACTTCAAGCGTACCTCGGAAATTGAAGACCCAAGGAATTGAAATTCCCCTCTATGGTTTATTAAATGTTACTTTTTGAAGTCTTACAAAGCACTTAATAACCTCATTGATCTTACTCCTCCATGCCAACCTTTCCTATTTCTTTGCTGTTTTTCCTCTTGTTTGATGATGAAAAAGTGGTGCATAAAGTACGGCAGATATATATGCCTTTGATGATACAAGCATGTCATTTGGAACACAATCAGAGTATAAGACTGATATTTGGCAACATAGGGCCATCGAAGATCAACCCTTAATATAGGTACCAGCAATGGTAGCCATTTTGAAAATTTTGAAAATTGGTTGTTAATTCCACCTATATATATTTTTTTTTCAAAGGATTAATTTGCGATGGCCCCATGGGCGTCAATCGGTTAGTCAATACACTGTGTTAACCGCGACTTAATTCCTTAACAATTTCTTACATACATTGATTGACATATTCAACTGTTTAACTGAGGAAAAGAGAACTGATTGCATGAATTGAACTGAGTGAATGGAACTGGAATGAACAATGCACTGAAATGAGTTGACGATTTACAGTAAAGAACTGCTCATGGGACAGTGCTTATACTGTGAGAAATACTTATGAAAAAAAATTGAAGGGAACATTTTAGTCATGTATTCTCAGAAATGAAAATGACTGGATGGGCAATTACACCTCAAGGCAATGGTCTAGTAACTTGGCTTGTACCGAGAAACTTTCGATGTCAGATGACCAATAACTTGGAATCATTATGTAAGGGTTGACAGGCTGTGGGCAGCAATCAAGGCCATTAAAATAGCCCTACCACACAGGCACATTGTGTGGATGTATGTGCAAGGGAAACTATGAGTCATTACGATTAGTAGTTATTTACAGGAATGATAAATGTGAAAAAAATGATAAATCCAGATATATTTATTTATCGTTTGATAAAAACTATAAATAAAGAGTGATGCGAATTGATAATTGATTATCTAAAAACGCTACATCTTATGTGCTGCACTTAATAAAAGCAGTAAATAGTAATTGATTTTAAGTACAGCTTCCAAACCGTTTCCATTTCTCAGTCGTCTATCCCTATTTTCCATTTAAAAAAACCCAGTATATATTCAGTTAATTTTTGGCACTCAATTTCAGTCACAAGCAGGGTCATGCCTGTGTTTTATAACTCCATGGTACAACTTTACATTGGTCCACATGCAGACTGGGACCTTGAGTGCTGGAAAACATGCAACACAAATCAAGCCAACTTTACTCACTCTTTAGCCAGCGAAATTCTCCAAAATTTTCATGGACAAAGACATGGTCCTCAGTATTTTACCAACCAAGTTTGAAGACTCAATTCAATTTTTAAAGGCGACTTTTCTTCAGTATTTTGCACTTGAGAGGGACATCAAGTGATTTCAAAATGAGGCTGAAGACTAGACTGTTACATGTCCTACCATGGTCCAACTGTTTGAAGAGACTGACCTCTTCGTTCTTTGTTATTGGTCTGGTGGCTGACTAATGAGAAATGTGTAGAAATAGAGAGTAGTACCAGACGTGCCAGATGTTTCATTTGCCACAGTTGATTGATGCAGTACTGAAGGGTTGTTGGACTGGTTGTTTCAGGTGCCAGTCTATTTTCTTGTTTTGCATGTTGTCATTACCTTATGTTTCGGGACTCCCATACACAGTAGTCCCAAATTTTGTGGACTAGTCTACATGTAGGCCTAATTAGTTTTTGTGTGGCAAATTGCCAAAGTAATGTTTGGTCCTCTTGGAAAAAGGTGTTATATAATCAGTCAAAAGTATACATGTCCCCAATGTAAAAATGGTAATCCAGTGTAGCATGTGTCGTTGTGTTTTGGTCTCGCCATCGCATCGAGACAATAGTCTCACTTCCATTTGTTTTACCTGTACGCAATTAGTGGACGGACAAAAATTAGTAATTACTATAGGATGTTGTGACCAATGCAGACAGCGCTGCATTGATGCAATACGCGTCACTCAAGGACAAACGATTTGCCTTGTTTATCGCGTGGATCGATCACAACATTTTACTGGAGCCTCTCCGACCTTAAAGCGGATGTCTGCTCAAGGATGCCTGGGGCTGCAATAATGATATATGTTGTGATATTTTTGGATTATATATGTATTATCTCTATTCGTATACAATACATTACGCAAAGGGTTTAACTGGGCACACATTAAAAATGCAAATGCTTTACACGCAAGGTATCAGTCGGAAAGAAATGTCCCTGTCTTAACTTTTTATTTTCAGTGTAAATAATAATTTGGGCATTTGAGGGTTTTTTCCCTTCAATATTTGGCCGTCCTTTGATACAAAATTAATCCAACCGTTATTGAGAACCGTTTTTGAGAGTTCACACGATTTAAAAAGCATTAACCGGACAGGCATAAAAACAATGAAAAGGAAGCTTACTTTAAAAAAAAATGCGTCATTATTATTTTGTTTCATTTTTTTTTTAGTTAACTGTTGACAAAACCTTCGACAGATTAACCGAATAAAGACGCTCAGATAGTTCCTCTATTGTCATATATTATCTTTAACAATAATGGCCTGCGTTAGGTAGGCCTACATGTTACTTTTGGAAAATGTGGCGCGGAACGGGTTCATCAACCCAGTATCATAACGCGCTACAAACGACCCTCAAAAACAAAAATCACTCAAGCTAAATGCTGAAGATAATATTTTTTTAATGGTCTTCAACCTGCTGGTCATTCTATTCTTATAACATACTTATATAAGAACACGGTTTTGAAAAGACCATCGAGTGTCTCTATAAATAAATCGCCAATTTTTATACAGGTATGCCACAGTTTATAAAAAAAAAAAATCATGGTCACCGACCTCGCCAGCTCGCTGATCCATGATGTTACTTTTAACTTTGCATTTTGTCTGTTTCAACATGGATTGAACATGTATTCAGCTGGCTCGTCATGTACTCATTAGCAATTACAGTTTGATCATAGACTCCCAAAGATAATGTTAATACAACTTTAAAGGGAAGATACAACATTTGCAAACATCAAAAAACGAAGTGATCAAGTTATCACGAAATAGTTACTGGATTGTAAGAGAATGACAATCTACTAATAAAGCATCCTGTAAAATCATGGCTCCTGGTGTGCCTCCAAATCCATTTATTTCTGAAAATTGCAGCAAAAGCAAATGTTGTACATTCCCTTTAATAATAGCAGAGTCACATTGGTCTACCAGCAACATTCATTATACGTTGTAATAGTGAAATCTGAGCATTTATTGCCCCCCCCCCCCGATTGCAAATCACGATTGCACACCAAAAGGGAGAAAATGGTATACACGAAGAAATCAGACAGAATGACCACGCCCCCCACATTCAGTCATCTAGCGTGGGTGAAGGATAATAAATCGAGCGAGAGCTTGGCAACCAGTCTAATTTTCAAGGCTTTTGTAAAAATAAGAAAGAAGAAAAAAAAAGGTAATCATAGAATTTACTTGGAGCCGGGACCCGTCGGCCATATTTTGTTTGCCCTTTCATTAAATTTCCTGGCCGGCAAGCTCAATTATCGCCGTTTAATTTGGTCGGCAAGGACGTATCGGGCGCGAACGACATCATGTAACTGTTTTGTAATAACGATAATGGCGCACCGTGGACTGGGTGATGTCATCAGCAATATTAATTGTGCTTTCATCACCTTGTTTGTTGTTCTCGCAAGGAAAGACCATTATGTCATCTCTTGTCTTATTTCGTTGTTGATTGATTTCAAACTTATTTGTGAACGGCTGATCGCTCCAAAGTGATTTATTAATCGTTTTGTTTTCCCGTAAACTACTTTCTACAGAAGACCGAAAGTTTCGATAATTTAAAACAGTATAAGGTTTCGTCCTTATACAGGAAGATTGAACACATTATGTACGATAAAGCATTTGTTTTAAACTCCATACCATTTAACTTTTAATGTAAACATGAGTTATTCACTGCATTGTGATATGCAAAACTTTACCTTGCATATCGCAAGTTCTGCGCTTCTATTGGCCACAAGTCGGATGACGTCACTAAGCAGTCCCCGTGGTTGGTTGGTTACCGGTTGTCACTCACTACACGACTTACAACCTTTTTCGTATAAAAAAATTCACTTTCATTTTTTGGGGGCCAAATGCCATGAAATTAATTTTCAAATGTTCAGCCAAGCTCAACACCCAAGGGTCACTAATAGAAACCCCAACCATTTCCCTAATTTCCATAACCCAATTTTGTTTTGCAAATCTAGAACGGAAAATACAATATTCTTCCCTTTAAGATTAATTTAAAGATAAAAGCCTTCACTTTCTTATCCTTGTATTTCATCAATTCCATTTAGACCTCTTAATTACTTCTAACCGTCAGATGACATCTTAATGGATAGCTTTTTTTTTGATGACTTGTGTCTCGAGGTATTTTGGATGTCCTTTTCCTCTCCAGGGAAATTGGAGAACTCGGTCTTCAAATCGCCACTGGCAACCTCGGCGGAATTTTGACATACGATCGCGCTCGACAGCGCATCTCCCCGTTTAACCTTGTTCTCATGTCTAGTCTTTATTGAACGCCCACGGACCGCGTACCGGGGGGACATTCATGTATCTTTGTCGTTATTTTGCAAAAGATGGCCACTGCAAATTTATCAGAAGGAAAAGCAAATTGAATTGGGAAGAAAACTAGACGATGATTGAGATGATGTATTGGTGTTATACACGGCAGTCGCGCGTCGTTGAATGGACGATTTATTGTGCGGATCTTGCAGCATCATCCCCTGTTCGCATCTGGGTCCACTTTCAAAGCGCAGCTAATTGTTGAGCAACTTGAGGTGCTCAGCTAATAATCGGGCGGGGAACCAGCCGCAAACCAAATACATTCCATGACTTTTTGGCTGGTAACCTGTCTTTGCAATAATGTATATTCTCGCATTAAATTGTTCGGTTCGTGAACACCATTAATACCAACTTTCTGGGAAGTATTTGTCTAAACGTGTAGTTCGTTCACCAACGTTGGACAAGAAGTTGAGCAACAATTGCCAACAATTTCTTCAGTACAGATGATGTTTTATTCATTTTCTTAATGTTTGCCCTTTCTTAATTCATGGATATATCAAATTAAAACGATCCATCAAAACAATTACGAAACCAAATCAGCAACTCGGTCTGCGAACCAGGTCACCGATTACCACATGATGCATAAAACAATCAGTGAAATCCACGATGCAAGATCTATACCGATGCAACAAAAAACGTGCTCCCAGGCGCCTTATCAAAAATTTACTCGCTTTACGGGCAAGCGGCAATTTTAGCACACCAACAAATTCTGTCAACCGGTTGAACACTTGAAATGGTGTCATCGACTTTCTCGACCTTGGCTTCTTGGGAGTGGGCCAGGACGAGTTTGACCACCGCGTCGCCAGGGTGATGACGCATGGAGAATATTCATTATTTTTATCTCTATAGGTGTGAACTCAAATGAGTCATCGAAAAACAACATCTCTCCCAAAAATACTCTCCCCGCGACACGGTCAGTCTTGGGTTACTAACCTCCGAACGGAAGATGCGAATCAGTCGCGATTGAGTTGACCTCACTTGCGTTCGATCAAGAAAATAATCACGTGGGCTTTCTCTTAACGACAAGCGGAAAGTACTGACGACTGGAAACAAGTTAATTGTGTCCATCCACGGTACGCTAAATAGTCAATCCCGGCAGCTTGTCAGGTAGCCCATAGGGGACGTCACTTTCTTTAATTTGGTGCCCCGGGAAAATCGCATTAAAAAAGGGAAAACAAGAAATTAATAAGACGACGCGATCACGTCCAATACATCGTGAAAACATTAATGACCTTTCGACAAATTTACGGCATAATTCACCACTTTTGAAGTGAAAAATGTGTTGTAAAGTTATTGGTAATATCGTAAAAGAAATCCGCGATGTTGTGAAGGAAATCCGCGATGTTGTGAAGGAAATCCGCGATGTTGTGAAGAAAGTCCGCGGTATATAGAAGGAAATCCGCGATGTCGTGAAGGAAATCCGCGATGTTGTGAAAGAAATCCGCGATGTTGTGAAGGAAATCCGCGATGTTGTGAAGGAAATCCGCGATGCTGCGAAGGAAATCCGCCAATGAAATCCGCGACGTTATGAATGAAATCTGCGATGTTGTGAAGGAAATTCGCGATGTTGTGAAGGAAATCCGCGATGTTGTGAAAGAAATCCGCGATGTTGTGAAGGAAATCCGCGATGCTGCGAAGGAAATCCGCCAATGAAATCCGCGACGTTATGAATGAAATCTGCGATGTTGTGAAGGAAATTCGCGATGTTGTGAAGGAAATCCGCGATGTTTTGAAGGAAATCCGCCAAGGAAATCTGCGATGTTGTGAATGAAATCCGTCAAGTTGTGAAGGAAATCCGCGATATTGCGGTGTCCTTCTTAGGCCATCGTATTACGGCTCAAGATCTTGTATTTTGGCCACAATTGGGTAAAAAAAGGCGGGTACCCATTTAATGTACCTTGTCGTTATGGATTAAAACCAAGCTGTGACATGTAATTCCATTAAGTCCTTGAACACGGAAAGTGTTAATGAAAGGAAGCTTCAATTTCCCAGACAATGATCTTAAATTTGCGAAAACCAGCAAAAGGAAATTAAGTTTTGAATGTGACCTTAGCAATTTGACCTCCGTATGCGCGCCCAGAAGAGTTGAAGTGCACTAATAATTTATCAGTGTTTCGAGTTTTTATTAGTCATGCGAAATTTACGACGCTAATTTGTGTGGACTTCCATTTTTTTTTCTGTTGTTAGTATCTACTGCCTGTCCATATGTCATCTCAGTGTTTGCAAGGCCAACGATCGTCGTAAAAATTCGTTCAAGGAGACAGGCGCTTAACGATATGAGTTGGGACAGTTTGACGAGCAGAGTGCACAGGTTGCCAGAAACTCTTATGCAGCACTGGACATTATATTTACAGGAAACAAAGCTAGCTTGAATAATATGCATGTACCTATCCAAGTATCGCTTTGAATTACCATGGCATACCTGCTTTGTAATTTCGGCATTGGTGATTCCAAATTGGTCGCAAATTTGTCAAGCTACAGGGTGGTGCAAAAAGAAGGAATTTCATTTTGACAGGAATTTAAACGTACCTACTTAACTTATTTCTTGTTTGTTTATAATGCAGTGAGGTATAGCTCTTTAACCATACGTGGTGAAAAATCGCAAGAATAGTGTTATTATGCTAATTTGAATACATGTCACCGAAATCACTGTTGTCCACGTGTAGGCCTATAGCCTAAGTCTAGTGTAGTGGCGTTGTTTTTTTGTCTTCACTCAGTCAAGCGGATGAAATAAAGCCGTCCGTGGACAAACGGGTTTGGCACATGAACATTTTCAGAGACAAAATATGCATTTGCAATCATTTTTTCGTCACTTATATTTAAAAGAGTCAATATTTTAATACCATTAAATTGAATGTTTATAAACATGCTCAACAAGTAGGTGAAATTGCTGTCAAAAGTGGGTTTCCTTCTTTTTGCACCACCCTGTAGATTCAGGGTTTTTTTGGTCAAAAACAAAACACGAATGTGTACTTACACTCATGAAGATTTAAACGTAAACAAAAAATTAACAGATAGTTTTCAGTTTGTGTGGTGATTTAATTTTTTTCTTCGGGGTATGAAATAGTTTAATCTTTTTTTTCTCATTAATTGAATCCGCGGTACATTCGATCCAATATCGAAATAAAAGTCTGTTGTTTGTGGATTACGGCAAACGTATTCATTTAGTTGGCTTTTGCGCATTGACATTGCCGTGCCACCGTCATTGTCTTGCAAGTTGACAATTCTGACAAACGAGCATGAAAAATGAAACAAGGATGCGCGTTTTTTTCTCGCATAATTCGACGACCGCCGAATCTGTTCCTCCATTAAGTCTGTAAATTATTCAGGGTAATCGAGGACGTGACCTTCATGAATAATTCATGACATTAAAAGACCCCACCATCTTGGGCGTCCTCGCGCTCGCTTCAACCTCGCTCCGGGCGCAATTCCCAGACCTTGCAATGTAACTGATCATATTTTTTTTTTGGGGGGGGGGACTCGAAACACTTGTGCCCCGATCCCCGTATACTTGAAGACCTTTTGAGGTCGGGCCGAGGATATATTTGGTGAATGAAAAACACCCACGAAACAGGAAAGATTTTACATAGGAAGTATGAATTAAACATGATTGTTATCTGAAGAACGCATGTTGCGCCTCTGTTATATGTGTACTTCTTGTCACGATAAACCGCTGTCAAATGCGTTCTTAGCACCACAAATTTCTGGGTTGAGTTTTGAAGTTTTCGAGTAAAGAAGGACTATATCCGGGAAAAAAATAATCATAAAACAGTCGTTATATAAATTGAAAACGGAAAAATAAATCAAAGCAAATCTGGTATAGGAACATCGATGATCTGTTTTAACGAATGGTAGTTTTCGTGCCTTTATTCACTAAACTGCTCGTCTTTAATATCTCGCGTGATGTTTTTTTCTTCAAAATTAATATTTTAACATTTTTCAAGGTTCAAAATTGATATCAAAATAGAACGAGTGGTTATGGCGTTTGAGTGCTTTTATAATTATCTCCAAATCGCACATATATTTTTTGTATGTAATGTGATTTTATTAGAGATGTTTAAAAATATCCGCCTAGAGGTATCCCGTTTTAAAATCTTGTCACGTACTAATCACCTGTCACAAATGTCGGAAGGAATTTGATTCAGGTGTTTCCACGTTCCGCCTATTGTTTCAATTCATCAACAGCTAATCCCCCTGATGATTTGTGCTTCCTGTGCCCTTCAGACTCGGGGAATTATACCCCAGTCGCCAGTCAGGCGTTGTTTTTTTGTGATTTCAAAATCCCCTCGAATTTGTCACCTGAAGTTTTTAGTCCAACGAACCTTATTTTAGCGAGACGCGTGGTTATGGCGCGTGGGTTACTCCTTTACCGACGCCAGGGGGAATTTACGCAGCTCAGCCCGCGTCGGACGGGCTGAGGCAACACCGGCCTCTGGTTCAAGGCTCAACACGGGACGTCAAGGGAAGTTGTTCGTTTTTATTTTTTGTCGGCGCCCATTCGGTTGCCAAAAACGACCTCGTCCTTGGTTGTGCTCGATGAGTGATTGTCTTTGTTCGTTCGCCTTGTAATTTCCCCTTGTCTGTTCAAATCAAAACATGATGCTTGAGAGGGATGATTGAACCATCTCGTTTGTTCATTCAATTATTTTTTTGTGGTTGTAAAGTTTTAATCGATTCAGTGATTCCATTATTGCAGCGTTCACTTGAGTTGCTATAGTTCTGAAAAAAAAAAAAATCGTTGCAAAGATATCGCGGTCATGTAATCGAAAAGCCCAGGTCCCCTCCACATTCTCACAATATTTTACTGTATTTTTGACACTTTTTTTATCAACACCTGTGGTACTGCAAAGATTCAAAAGAACTGAATTGAATCTAAGTTAAAACCAACATTCAGTGTGTTTTTATAACGGATGTGAGAGTGTTTTTGTTTATTGAGGGGGGGTTACAAGGGGCGTGGCTCGTGGAGCCGAGGAGGAGGATAGGTTGCATAAACGCTGTATAAAATGTGCCGAGATCAATTTCATGGTGTATATCTTAATGGTGTGATGCAAACTAGAGGCAATAGTCCGCCTCAAGGCCAGCGATCCAGCCTGTAGGGAGTCCCTGTCCCCAACCAACGGGGAGACAGTCCCACCCGCCTCAAGGCCACCGCACGCCTCGGACTACGGTCTGACAAGCCAAGCGAGACCGTGCTCCTCCTCCCTGGTTACACTGTCTGCTCTCCGTGGCGCCGTCACGCTACACACGCTGTAATCCTAAACTATGAGCCAACCACGCAAATGAGCACTCCGACCAGCCCTGTAAAATAGACAATAAATTTGTTCGGCATTACGCGTGGGCATTAATTAAAATTTCAGGAAATTTCGCAACAGTTTGCGATGGTTGAACCAAGCCAGTGCCTAATTTCGGTTTAGTTATTAATCCTTGCATTGTTTGAAATATCGATTGCAATGAACCTAGACATTTTGCGATGATCCGAAACAATCACAGATAATCGTGACTGAAAGTGATGTTATTTTTGGCAATTGAGTGAGATAACGGTGAAAAAAGGGTTTGTGGATTTTCCAAGGATTTCACTTCTCTCTGTCATTCATTTCCAATGTATTTATACTTCAGGTTTGCGTGATTTGAATAATGTGCGGGAACATAATTATGATCTCGAGGAAGCTATCTGTGGCATTGGCAGCAATCGTCGCTTTGAAATGTTCATGGCATGTCCACGGTCCAGCGGGTTTATCGCTGGCGAAGGGAGATCCCGTCCCGTATGCCTTCCCACGACCGTCATACATCAGCTATTATTGATGAAACAATGATAATTACTGTGCATAAGTCCTTGGAATTGACACAGGGTTATTGGTAGAATACGAAACAATGCGTTGCATGCTGGTTCTCTGCAGCACATACCACTGCACATGGGCTACTTTGAATGAGTTAGGCTATGGTTGTTTAGTTAATTACTAAAATCGAATACCATATTGGACCCGCACGAGTTAAACCCCAGACCATATTTCAAACACGTTGGCTTCTTTCTGTGTAAAAGAAAGTCCCAAAAATCATGTTTTCTCAGGCATCCACCCACTTTGGTTAAGGAAAAAAAGTCCCAACTCCTATATACTTATATAGGCTATTTTCCATACGTGTGGAGTTAAGCCCTTCTTCACCCAAGTTAAGGAATTCGACAGGCTAGCTGAATTATGAAAATATGAAACACTCGATGCTTCTGTGCGTGCATGGGCTTGTCGCAGGTAGGGGCTAGAGAGGGGCAGTCGGTCCTCTGAACTCTCTGTGACTGTTCGAAGTTTTGGGCTATTAATCCTGATTATCAGTTCCTTTTCCCCATTTCACTTTTTGGCTTTTGGTACCGGTAATTTCTCCTTTGAACTCTACATGTCGTCAATTTGCATAAATCAAACAAATTCTACCTTCAGAATTTTGAATGACATTTTTTCCTACCAAAAGTGGAAGTCCCATCTGCTGGTTTCCCTCGATCGAACTTGTTGACATCATGGTATGGCGCGCCGTGTCATGATTCAATTTGATATTTTTTGGTATAATTAGCCATCATTGTCCTCCAGGCTGGAGTGGGATGACGCAAAGTGCATGCAAACAAAACAATTAGGCCACCGGCGTAATGAAATTAAGCGATCTACTTGCCCACCATATTATTATTTAAAAAGAAAAAAAGAAAAAAATCGGGACGAGGAGTGCGTGCATGATGACTACGATCAAGGCTAGACCGTGGGCGTGGTGGCGCGGGAGGCTTTAGCAAACGGGCGCCCGGTCGACTACTCTCGCTCTGCCCGCTGGGGGATGAGACTCACCCGGAACAACGACGGGAAATGTTCAGCAAGAAATTATGGTGCTCAACGAGGAGTTGCAACTGAGCTTAGAGAAAAGATAGATGGTCTCTATTGTTGAGAGTCCAGACCTTGATTTCCAATGTGATAGGCTATTATCGTTCCAAATTACAAAAAAGCGCGTATATCCTTAGAAGATCGATAGACCAGTCTCTTGTCTGTGACCACTATACTAGTCTAGACCTTCATTTCCAGCACATTTCCTCGGAAAGTGAACTTGAATGTAGGGTTCTGACAGATCGGATACCAAATATATTTTGTACGCCATGTTCTTCTCTTTTTTAATTGATCTCTGCATGTAGTTCACCGAGAACCATCAATAAAGTTTATTAATTTTGAGCTCAGAATATTACAATTCATGTGTGAATCCTGTAGTTTCATTAAACAGCGTTTGTTTTGGTTCTAACAAAGAAAGAACTCGGTTAATATAAGACTGAATCACTGGAAAAAATCTTCAAAACGGTTTTGGCGATAATGTGACTCTTTCTCTGCGAGTCAAAAAGAAAGAAGCTTTATTATGGAAATTGTCAGCATATCCTGTTGTTTTACGTAGAACTGTTTTTAAAATCTGAATTAATGGCTGCTCCTCGATTAAAACTCGGTTGAAACAAATATTGCTGACTTGGAATTTGCGCTGTAAATTGTCTATTAATAACTTTATTGGCGTCCAGATGGTTTAAACAAAACTGCATTGCAATTGTATTTTTTGGCCGTTAGTAACGCCACGTCAATTCCTTTTCATCAGATCCCTAATGGCAGGCATCCATAAAATAACGACCACTTGACTTATTATGAACAATATTTTAATGACCGATTGACACGACGGTAAAAACCTTTGGTGAATACAGCTGCGTTTCGGATGAACTTGTACTTGGTGACGCGTTCTGGCCACTTGACCTTTCCAAAGGGTCAAGGCAGCGTCACGGGTCATCTACGAACGCAGTGTTCATTTTCAACCAGGAGAATTGCTCCGCGTGTCAGGAAAAATATTTTATTTATGACGTACAGTTTGTGATTGCCCTTCCTAATTGTCATTAGTTAAAGCAGTATAATGACGCGAGCTATAGTGCGTTTTAATTCATCACTTTACTGCAGATTAGGTTATTGAGACGAAGTGGATAATTTCGAAGTATCCCTAGTATGCTGGCGGTTGTTATTGGTTATTCATTGTAATAATAAAGCCATATGTTCCCAAACAATGCCCAGATTCGGAGATGCTTAGTTAGTGGCCTTAATTACACGAAACAATGTGTTATTCCGGAATGCTGTTTGCACGTAACTGGCCGAGCTTTCTGCACGCGAATCTGTACTTTTTGATCAATTTCATAATTATACCAACCTAAGTTTGCCTGATTTTTTACATAATCTCAATCGCAGATAACAAAAAACTCTTGGCTCCCACTCGTCCGTGTTTTAATCCAGCGAGTTTGTGATGAATAACATTTATCGAATTTGTTCAACATGCAGACAAGTCAATCTTCACAACGATTCACGTCCCCAGGGCATGACACGTGACCTTCAACTCCCCGACCTTAACAGCCTACTGCTGTTGAATGACTTACCCTCATTACACTCTGAACCATCTCTCTCCGTCTCTCTCTCTTCCCTACTTGACCTCAACTTGAGCTCGGGTCAGGGTTAAATCCATCAGCTGTCCAGCTAGATCAAAATCTTTCCTGACTGGTTTTGAATATTTTTTTTCTCTTCCTTCTTTGTTCTCTGTATTTAAACCAAGTTCAACGCAGATCTGTACGGCTTAGGGGCCGACAAAGTTAATTTATACAGAAGGTCAAACTGGGGTGCATTGCTTTTGCCTCTGCTCATTTCCCGTTTCATCTTTGATCAAAACGATCCAAGCCCTGGAAGGAACATCAACTACTTTAATCGTGTGGAGCTGCACAAAGATATATACATGTACTTTGGGTATTCTGAGTAGAAGAGTATTTGGTAGAGCCTCTTATACATATAGTTGGGGCCCTGCATGGATGTACGGCAGTCACTATAGGTCATAATCTCTTTTGAGATGTAAATGAGTTGTTTAACTTCTTGAAGAACGTTGGTCACAATATCCAGTGCCTGTACACTTTTTGGGGGAGACAATTCCCAAAAACTTGGTATAATGAATTAACCAACTATATTGGGTTCATTTCATACCAACTATTTGGTATGGTTATACCTAACTTTCTCAATAACTGTTTCCCTTAATTATCTAAATATAGTGGGGTTTTTTTTAGATTTAGTTGGCGATTTTAGCTAATTATGTAGTACTCTCAAAATAGAAACAACAACCTTATGGTAAGTCTTTTCCGTGCTTATTTTAGTTTGCCTGTTATTTACTGGTTAAGTCGAGCCGGGCACATGTGCTTGGTTTTTATGCATGGTCGCTCGCCCATTTGAAATACCATGGTTGAAAGCAGTACATTGCTGACCATTATCATGCATGATACATTGCATTTTCAGTAAAAATAGATACATGCATGAAACACTGAAGGTCACGAAGGAAAAAAATATCGCTGATTCAGTATACGTTTAATTAGCCATGACATTTCACATGACATACCAATTTTAAATGCTCATTATACCTGAGAGTACTGGACGTTTATTGTTAATACAGGTTAACAGCATTGGAAATATTTTGGTAAAATTGGAAATCATCATTTTGGATTTTTTTGGGTCATAAAATGAAGGAAATATTCTGAGACTTGGATTTATTAAGGTTATTTTCAAACTTCCTAATGTTCTCTGTTGAAACGGAAGAAAGGTAATATTTGTAGCAAAAAAATGCAGTTTTCTTCAAAAAACTTTTATATCTTTTACTTTTAAGGGTTAAAAAGGTACTTTCTGAACTAATCTCCTTCACGTTAATTTTGTTTGTTTGTTTATATTAAGTTATTCGGTTTTTTTAAATTTGATTTGTTTGTTTCTTTTTTAAATTTATTTATTCGTATGTTTTCAGTCTTAACCAAAATGAGAGCTTTGTTTATATTAAGTTATTAGGGTTTTTATGTATTTACTTGTTTGTTTCCTCTTTTGGGGTTTATTTATTTGTATGTTTTCAGTCTTAACCAAATATGAGCTTATTAGTTCACAACTATATGAAGATATAATATCAACCGTATAAGGTTAAGAAAGGCAGCAACAATTTTATAGCGCTTTGAGATTGTTGATACGATGGAAAGCGTATAAGCATGACAATAATTTATTGATTTAGTTATTTTTGAAGGACTATTCGGGCATGGAAATTATTCTGATTTTTGTTTGATAAAAATATTGTTGAACTGAGGTTGTATTCGTTGCATCCAACCAAGTTAGTCCAAGAAAATATTTGTATTAGCTTTGTCCCTCTTAAAACAACAATCATTCAAACTAGACACGCACATGGGTCAAATAATTTTAATCTTTTCTTCAGTTCTACCATACCAGCAAAAAAATTACACTACGGAATAAGACATGACTTGTTAAGGTATTGTATCGGGACGACTACGGATCTGTAGGAGGGGATGTACCAATTTTGTTGAGGGTAGGGAAGGTCATGTAGGTACGTAGGCAAGGCCAGGGTTCACGTTACATATCGAAAATCCGTAGAAAAAAAGGCTTATTTTCCACCATATGAAGCCCTTGATGGAACGACAGTGCGGATTCATGTCAACTTCATAACAAGTCATTAATTTTTGCTGGAAAAACAAGGAAACCAAAATGTTTCGAATTGTCTCCGGTGTAAGAAACCTACCAGCGGCGCAATGATGATAAACAGAATTGAGCAAACGAAAAACAACATTGTTTGCTTTCTAGAAGTATTGTTCCATTGAGAATCCGATTGTTTTGAAGTATATTTATTTAACGGCCAGTTTGCGAAAACGGTCTTTTTGAAAAGATTGATTTATGCATCCATATCAGTTGTTCAATTTTACCTTGCATTATTTGAAAACCTTAGCTGTTTGACCTATACGTTTCGAAGCTGAACTTTTTTTTGCAGTGCATTTAATATACCCTGTGTAGCCTAATTCGACCTGGTCAATTCAAGTGTATTTGTAAATGTGGTGTTTTTTTTATTTGAAAGTCGAAGACCTTTTTTGAAGTTATTGAAGTTGGCCTATTTTTGATAGTGTAACTACGGTTATGTACACAATTGGAGAAGGTGTTTGACCTCCAAAAGTACTATGGATTTTGGAAGTCCGTGCTGATATAGGACAGGTGATCCTCTACCGGGACAAAAGGCGGTCAACAGCCCACCGATTCATACGGCCAACAATCGCCCCTTTCATTGCCCGCGTCTTTGTGCCTGCATGCGCGCCCTACCTAAACTCACCACTAGAAGTGCCATTGACCGGGTCACAGCGACACGATGACCTAACCTAGCAATGACCCCGAGACCACCAAGTTCAATGCCAAACAGGTGGGATTAATTATCACCAATTTCGCTTCAGAACCTTTGCGTGAAGAAGAAGAACATAAATCATCGCAACTGGTCAAGCTAATTAATCTCCGTAGTTCCTGTCCTCGGCCGCGTGACACCGAGAAAACTCCCCGGGGAAAAGTGGCGTGATGGGGACGGTATATGGGTACGCACCAAGCCCGCTGGCTCGTGCCTCAGGCACGTGGCCTCTAACTAAAACAACCAGTCATTAACTTCAGCACCAATTACGGTCAAATTCTGTAAACATGTCCGTTGAGACGTGGTTTTTGTGCGGGAATTTGTTGAAGTTTTGACTTTTTTCCCCCGCGGTGATTGTAAAAGAAATTTGAGGGAAGTACTGTCTGACCTTCAGAGTCTATATGAAACGGGAACGAAATAACTTCAACAAAAATCACAGTGTCAGCCTGTGGAAAGGACTCTTCTTAAAGCCAAAAAAAAAAAATCAAACAAATCATACTTTCAATTAAATGATATTTTTCAATGCTTCAAGTAAAATTGCAAAAGAACACTCTGATATAAAATTTAACCGTCAGTTTCACTGGCGCAATATTTGACTTGATATAGTTTTTTTGCCAATGCGACTTAAAAAAAGATCATTGTTTTCAACTGCCAACGTTAGAACACAGTTGTTTTCGAATTTGGACCACTTACAACCTATTGACCTTCTTTTCCTTTCGTAAAAAAATACCCCCAACATCATCGCATACATCTTGTTGGAAGGATGAATATTTCTCTTCATTCTTTTTACAAGCCTTGAAATTCGATTGCAAGCGCGCGCAATGGCCGTGGCTTTTTTGATTCGAGGTTAGCAAAATACGCCTCGGTCGATGGCGCGGCCTCGTGCATATAACGCTGACAAAAAATTACTTGATGAAGGTTGTCTCGTATTATTTTTTTGTTTACCTCGAAATTGTCCGTGTTGGTTCGTGTGGCGAGGTGATGATATTTTGACTCATATCTGCCTCGAAATGGTTAATATTTCATATTTCTTGATGTAGAGAGATAGATATCATTTTTGCGAGAGAAAGACATTCATAAAATTGGTCTTCTGTGTAGTGGTCCAGTTGCATGATATTTCAGTTTGTTTTGCCGTGGCAGTGAATGTTTTTTTTATCAACCAATTTCTAATGATCATTGGAAATGGGTAATATAACAACGAACAAAATATTGTTCTAAATGTTTCATTTATTCTTCAACTTTGAATAAAGTTGGGTTTTTTTCTTTTGTTATTCTTCTGTAAAGTTTTTTCCACGGGCATTTTAATATGAGCCTCTTTTGGCTTCTGAAAATGCCCCCATATATTGGCGTACTCCTAATTCATGTCATTAATTTGTTTTTGTTTTCAATTAGTTCTTGATTATCTGTGATTTATATACTTGTTCTGTAATTGTTTACTGTCCTTTGATTTTCACCAATATGGAAATAAATGTCTAATAGAATAGAATAGAATTGAATTGAATTGATGTGTACTTACATTTTGCTTTTGTTATAGTCAGTCAGTAAATGTGAACTGATTTTGTTTTACTCGAAAAGTCCTCTTCTAAAACATCTGGTGAATCAAACGACCCACTTTAATAGTTTTCTCTTGAAGGTATATACTGACATTTTGAGAAATCCAACACTTCAGAAATTTAATTTAATTTCATCCAAACCATGGACTCCCTCTCCTGAACACTGCTTCTCCATTGCCAACTAATTAAATATCTTCTGGTCCTCCGAGCCGAAATATAGGTGCGGGGTAATTTAGGTAACAACTAAACGAATCCTTACAAAGAGACCTAGAATTACCATCGATCAAATTCCATTGTATCCTCCTATGAAAACAACACCACCATATATAATGTCACGGTCACGTTTTTTTTTCTTTTGGAGGTAACAAAAAATAGCATTCTTATTCGCTTACTGCGGTATATTCTATAGTTGGCCCTTTTTTCTTTCGATTTCCGGCCCGTGGCCTAATATAAACCAAACGGTTAGCCCGAGTGAAACGCGTATCGCTTTCGGTTGGGTTGCCGTGGCCTTGGCCTCAATTCGTTGCGTCCTTGCTGCTGTCGCACTGACCGCTTTGAATGGAACGGCACGCGCGTACGTCAGTCTCAAGTTCTAGGTTACGCGGGGAGGGATTTTAGCGACTCGGTGGGAGGTCGAGGGCGGTGTTTCATGCCGGCTTTTTAGACCTTTCTCAAGGATACTGGAAGCCAAAGTCAGTTTCACTTTCAACTGACAAGTGATGAATTTGAAGGAAATTAAGGCTTGAGCTGGAAAGGGATTATAAATATCGGTTGTGACAATTGTTTGAATTGTATTGACGATGGCAGTGATGCGTTGATGTCTTGATGACAATGACATCCACTAGTGACCAATCATGGCAGGCAATGTCATCCAAATGGAATGGTTGGGATGGCTCCATATCAACCTCGTCCCCAGGGTGTCGAGCAGTACGCGCCCACCACTACCTGCTCTATTGGAAACGGGGTTGGAAATAAAGTAAGCACTGGGGGCGAGGTTGGCTCTATATACATGTATAGTGGCGCACTTCAACGGATACACACGACACTCCACATGCAGCGTTGCAAAACATCTTTTTTTTTTTTTTACAAACTTAAAATTCACTCAGTTAAATACAGGTACTTTTACCTTTTAACAATTTCAGTGTCATTAAATTGAGTCCGAAATTAAAAAATGGCGGCCGGTGTCCGGAAATTGGGCACAGAATCGGCCGAGTGTTCCCTAACGTGGCGCACTTGAACAAATCTCAGAAAATCACAAGTTAACATTTAATTAAGATTTTTTTGTTGTTGTAAAGTTGACAAATTCTGATAAACGATTCTAATCTCCACTCATATACCCAACTCCATGTAAAAGTTTGTCAGAAACATATTTTCTTAGTTTTGGGCGCATTTAATTTAAAAGGAATCATTGTGCACTTCAAAATAAAATCGGAAAATCACGCAAATTAAAATATCTCCGCTTACTTTGTAACGGGTTGGTAAAGTTTAGTTTTATGAACAGGAATGTTTAGAGCTTGATGATGAAATTTCACTTACCGTGAAATTATAGGCAACACTTTTACTCTAGCAAGGCACTAGAGCCAGAGGCGAAAAATCTACGGTGCGCCATTTTACCCGAGTGAATTTAGTCCACAAAAAAAACGGGGAAGAAAGTAGTAATCTTATATTCATATAGGTGAAGAATAAAAAAAAATATGTTCCCATAATAATTAATATGACAAGGTTGGATAATGACACATTAAATAGCTACATTTCGCGACAATGACACACGTACCGTACCAAATTGCACTGTGCATTGAAAATTCAACTATCCGACATACAACAGCCGTCGGATTTGGCAAAAGCGCAGGGGATGATGGGATATATTCAAGATGGCGCAGCGCATGGCTGCGAGGAATTCGCAGCAGCGTGGAAAGAAACCGAAGCATTTTCACCACACCAGTGACAAGGCTCGTCACAAGCTTGAAGTCAAACGATGGAAACTGGAAGAGGAAGAGGCTAAGCGCCTTAAATCTCGATATGAAAGTGTGAGTGAAATGATAAAAATTGAAACATAATTGGTTGCCCAGTATCCGGACGCATATCGTTACCACGTGCATGATGATAATTGACATACGGGTGCATACATCGGCGCATCATACTTCATAGTGCGCATGCGCTGCACAGGGTGATTTTTTTTTTTTTTTTTTTTTTTAGAATTTGTATGTTGCCAAGAACATATCACTAATGTCACTTGTCAGTGTTTCTTGTGACATTTTGTAAGACTACATGTACTTAACATTAGGGTGTTTGGTCAAGTGATAAAAATATCGGGGACAAAACTCGCACACGAAACAAAACTTGAATGTGAAGAGCAAAATTATAGCTGATATACTAGCTAAGGAAAAAACACAAAACTAAGGTGTTATTACAAGTAATATCTTACAATTATAATGTTCAAAAAATGAAATAAAAAGAGTGTCTGGTTTTCAAGATATAGTGAAAAATTCAACACCATCGCGGCGACCGCCCGTGTACTCACATTGATTTTACGTGTACAAACGATGCGCCCTCCCACGCCCAAGTGGCGCAACTGTCAAATCGGAGCGCTTCGGCACTGCAACCGAAATTAGCCGAGCATGCGTTAGCAACCATAGAATCGCTTTCATTGGTCCAATCGAGACAGTTCTGACGTCTGCTCTGAATATTTAAAGCATTTTTAGGGCTATGGGTCTATAGGGGAATTCTTAACCAAACACCCTATTAACACTGCTTATTAAAGTTAAGCCAACAAATCCAATTTGAAAACGTTGAATTGGAAAAAAATGTTGTAACCAACCTGATGCCACTTCTGCGATTGTGTACAAAGTCTATGGAGAGTCAAGAACATTTTCTAAGTATTTCCTAACCAAATAGGAAATATTTGTCAGTCCAAGATTCCTGTCTTATCATCATTTTTGCAAAGAATGACCTTCATTAATATGATTTGAAGAAAAAAAGTGGCATCAGGTTGCAACATTTTTTTTCCTTAACGTTAATCATGTTAATGACTAGTTGAAGTATCGTCAGCATTCTGGGATTCTGAGATGCTTTTCAAATTGGTCATTACTCTCTTGAAACTAATTTCAAGAATTGAAGAAATGAAGGTTTTTAAACTCCACTCCCCCCCCCCCCCAACTACAATATTTTCTCTAATTGAAGTTTTAAAAACAAAGCTTTTGGGATTTGGATGGAAATAAGGATGGTATGTGTATTAATAAAATATCCAAATGATTTTGCCCATAGGGCAGTTAATTAACAGAAATGATTGCAAACTCATGTAAATCTTTCAATTTTGCCACAGAATTTGCAGAAACAAAAACCCTGTAAGCTGAAAATGAGCTGAAATTTTGTTGTACTGATTTCATACATTGCTTTGTTCAACATTTCAATATTACTGTAATAATGTAGGCCTACTTACTCTTTTAATAAATAGATTGACACAGAAAACATCAGCAGTTTCGATGACCTGCCGCTCTCTGTTAAAACGCAAGCTGGGCTGCGCATTGCCAACTACAAGGCACCCACGGAGATACAGCGAGCTACCGTAGGGCTGGCACTGCAGGGACATGACATACTAGGAGCAGCCAAGACGGGGTCCGGCAAGACTCTGGCATTCCTCATTCCTGTAAGTTACATGTAGACAGATATAACCCAAACTCCCTTGGCCTTTTTGCTAGGATGTAGCCTCAATCCTGCAAAATCCTCCATTATTTCTTGAATATGGCCCATGGAGGGGTGACCACTGCCTGAATCCTGCAAAATCCTGCGGCAGTGACTGTCAACATGTTGAGGCTTGGGCAGTGACATCCTGGAGCAGTACGGAGGATTTCAAGCATAATCCAGGCCTATATTTATGCATGGCTGAGCAAAAACAACACATGGTCTGGCCCAGGACCTTGACAAAGTGCATCCTATGAAATCAGTAACACACTTTTGCCATGTCACCTCGATCCTCCAAATTCCTCCACTTTGGCAAGGAGGATTTTGAAGGATTCAGGGCGGTTAGGGAAACTGCAATTTTCTCTACCTCAATTTTTTCCTGATTGTAGTTTTAGTAATTGACGGGTAGGGTTTTAAAAACAAACATGAAAATAGATTGGTTTGTTTTGGGGCCATTGTAGACGGTAGATTTATGGTGGTGGGAAGAGAGATAAAAAAAATTGGGGGGGGGGGAGTTTGGTGTATGTAACACCACATTCATTCCTCATGTTTCATTTTTATAGCAAGTGTTTATTTAGCTGTAAATGTATGCTGCTATCTCCTTGTTATTCTTGTGCAGTGTTAAAATGTACATGTACCGTACCTTTCACAATTTAACTGTATTGTAAATGCATTCAGTTGTTACTCAGAACTTAAAATGAAAGTCATCTTTAGCCACCTTTATAAGCACATTCTTAACATCGCCAGGCAAAAGGTTCACCTGTAAAAAGTTGTTGCAAGTTGTTGCATTTAGCAGCCAACTCAAGTACCCGTGATGCTGCATCTTGTTGCATTTAGCAGGGTAACTGCTCTTAGTACCAAGGCGATACAAGAGTATTTACTCTTGCAGTTTGTTGCATTTAGCAGGGTATCTGCTCATACTGCCAAGGCAAATTCAAGAGTATCAACTGTTGCAGTTTGTTGCATTTAGCAGGGTCACTGCTTGCCAAGGCTGGTATGCACTGTGTTCACTGCACAATGCAACATAATCCACTGTTGCAGTTTGTTGCATTTAGCAGGGGTCTCATTTGAGTTGACTTGGATATTGTTGCATTTTAATAGCAGGGTTCCTGAAGAATACCTGATGGGGATTAGGGTTATAGCACAAAACAGAGTTATCGTCTGAGTCATTTGAATTGTAAGACACTGTAGCTGTTGGGTACTTTTGGATTTAGCAAGCTGTCAGAGAAAAAAAAAACGTAGAGCTTTAAGTACTTGTAAAATACTGTAGTTATTCTTAAGTTGGATTTGAATGTAGGACTGAGTAGGCATGTGATTCTTCATTTATTGCAGGTGTTGGAGTGTCTTTACAGAAGCAGGTGGAGCAGAGTGGATGGGCTAGGTGCGCTCATCATATCCCCCACACGGGAGCTGGCTTACCAGACGTTCGAGGTGCTGTGCAAAGTGGGCAAGAAACATGACTTCTCTGCAGCTCTTATCATTGGAGGAAAGGTAAGCAATGATATCAGTCCAATCTCACTAAGCAGGAATCTCACTAAGCAGGCAACGTAATCAGAACAATTTCATGTCTCTGCTAAGCACAGAGGCTTTTGGTGCGAACAAGTATTAAACAACGCTAGCAAAATTCTGCACTTAGCCTGTAAGCACAGAATGATTAGCTCCGGCACGTATGCATGCGCTACCACCAAAATTCCTAGACTTTCCTGCTAAGTTAGCAGGATTTTTCGCTAACGGTAAGCAGAGCCATCAAGTTGGGCTCTGATTCCGAGGCCTTGTCCCACGCTAAGCTCCAATGCTTTAAGAAGTGTTAACATACAACATTTTGTTGACTGTAAGTGAACAGTGTATTGTGTTACACGTACATGTATGTAGAATCACCAAATTGGGTCTTTTTGTGTATTTTGTAGAATTACGTAACTGTTTTTTGTTGTAACCTTTCTTGAAATGTCCATCTAGTGCTTCCTGTTATCTGCCAGTATGGTAGCATAGTCCGCATTTATCAATTGACATGTTTACTGTATAAGTGCGTGTTGGCCTTGTTTTTCTAGTGTGATGTTTCACTTGCAGTTTTCTGCAGGATGTTAGGAAACTTTCGTGTAGAGCTGCTAATGAGGTTGACGTATATCGTGTCCTTGCTGTCCGTTTTCTTGGTGTTTTTTTGTAGATAGTGGTGGGAGAAATCAGAGATTTCATAATCACGTTATCCCAGGTTTTTTTCAAACCGAATAACGGATATTTGATTTCACCAGAACTTCCCATCCACCTCACAGACAATGCCAACAAAAAGTGACAAGTGAGGTGCCACATGGAATGCCCTCCCAATGACTGGGTATAGTTTGCAGGATTCAATGACCAATGGGCCTTTACAAAAAAACACTCCAGAGCTGTAAGGCCAAAAAAAAAAAGTCTCCGGTTTCTGGTATGGAGCTTGCCCAAAAAGTGGTGCGGCGACGCGGCTTTTTTTTTTTTTTTACCTGTTTTTTTTTTTTTTGGCTTCAAATGTCGGCTGATGACTGCAAATGGTGCCGACTAAACTTAGTGCAAATATATGGGAGTCCAGAGAGGCCACATGAAGCTTATTCTCGATCATAACCCCATCTAAAAACACGTTAAAATTGTGCAACAGCAGGATTCCAGTCAAACCAGTGAGTTTAGCGGTTTTGAGACATCATCTTGTATTGAAAAAAACACTTTTTCATTTTGCCGACGTGCATGGCTACGGCGACGCGCACGCATACCAGAAACCGGAGACTTTTTTTGTTTGGCCTAATGTAACTAATGTTGAAAAAAAAAAATGGATGGGAACTCTCTGATAAGTCGAATGGGCAGGCTGTTCATATACCAAGAAGACCACTAGCAAGTGAATGCAGTTACAATCAGAGACCATGGAGCAAATTGGAGGATGTTCCAGTTGTTTTCTTTTGCGTGTCTCACAAAAAGTGGAAGGCTAATTTTTGTTAAAGGTTGGTTTTGAATTCCTGGTTTCCTAAAATTGAAACCGAATAATGGAATTCAAACCGAATTTTAAAAAATCCGCCTTAAAATCCGACCACTTAGTGTCATTTTGTGAGAAGTACAGACATTGTATGCCGTATGTTTTATATAATGCTCTGATCTGACCACCTTGTTAAAACCTGGCTTCAGCCGTGTCACAAATTGCAAACTTTTCAACAACAGATGTAGCAGTTTTCTTTGATTAAAATGACCATGAGATGATGCCCAAAATACAGCCATATTATTTGAACTCGGTGTCGAACAATAAAAAGAGGATTGACAGTAATCCCTATTTAATGAGCGGCAGCTGCCTTGAAATGAGCAACTGTGCATGTAATTACCCATGTGAACAGCTAGCCTGCCCTAAACACATGTACTGACTTATAGGTGCTTTGTCCTGTCAGTTTAACAAGAATTACATTCATGTTTGAAAAGCTTTTGCTCAAATGAAGGGATCAAGAAATATACAGATGGTAAATCCGTGTACTTTCAGATAACAGCAGTCTTCATAGATGACATCCATTTACATGTATTAACCCTCCTTTTGTTTGATCAGTCACAAACAGTCAAAAAGTCAATCCTATTCCCCTACCATGCCTTTCACACAGGCTAGTCACCAACAGTCAGATCGTATTTCTCGTAGGCACTGTGACAGTCAAATTCCATCAACAGACAAAAGCAGGTGACTGGTAGGCACACCTGGCTTAAATCAATCCCCTACAGTCAAAGCATAGCTCTAATCAGGGTTTATGCTGTATCACAGCCAGTCAATCCTGCTTTATGAAGGCAGGGAGCACTCAATTATTAAAAACAGTCACTTGATTTATTTTGACTGCTGCCTAGCCTTGTTGAAATTGCCAGCTAGAGAGGGAGGGTTAAATTGCATTCAATTAAAAAAAAATTGAGGAATTTAATAAAAGTTTATCAAATGTACATACTTTGTATTTTTTCCCCTGGTAACATGATCACACTTCAGAATTGTTCTTCCTCATGTTTGAGCTTTGAATTGAAAGAAGACACTCCCAAACAAGCAATTTCAGGAGATGGCAGAAAAACTCTTTAGAATGTTGTCGGGGGGGGGGGGGTTGCTAATTAGGGACAGTAGACCGAATCCACAGTGCCTGAACCACTATGCCGATATTGCCGATATGAATGCTACAGCCTCACTGAAATAGCAGAAATGAAGAATCATTTTCCAATCTGCTGTTAAATTAAAGCCATGTACATGAACAGTACGCATGATTAGCTCAACACTAAGTAAATTGAGTAAATCTACAAAAATGAAGTCGTTAGTTACGCCAGCATATTTTACTCTGCTCATTTGGTCTGAACAACTGTTGCCATTTGATTGAACCCCCTACGACTGACTTCACGGATGGAAACAAACTAAGAGAAGCTGCGTCATGCAATGTGTATTCAGAAACTAAACCCTCTCATCCATCTTCGCTGGCAGTGAATAAGGTCGATTGTCCATTACAGTCAGTGTTAAATCTTGTTAAAATGTTACTCACATTCGCTGGCAGTCTTTTCACGGCGCAATTACAGTGCACAGTTGATTTACCAGCCTGTGGCACCACAATGCTTTCTCATACAAATTGGTTTGTTTAGCTAGTGAGACAAATCAAAGCTTTGCTGCATACACTGTAAGAGGAAAATGATGTGAACAATTTTATGGGGTTTTTTTTGGGGGGGAGGGAGGGGGCGTACATTTACAAAATGAACATTTTTAGCAAAAATGATGAAGAAAATGATGTTGGTTGTTAAGTGACAGTGGCTGACTAAAAAAAAATTTTTAGATTTTGAGTCAAGTTTTGTCAATAAGGACTAGAGCTGTGCATTGGAACAAGGTTCCCCGAGTACCTGCGCATGGATGTACCCATAACCAGTTTTACAAATAACTACATGTAAGTAACTTCTCAGACAATGAAAAAGAAAGGCTGTGAATGTCATACGTGGGGATTTTGTTTCAAATGAAAGCCAGGCTACACGGGAAAACAGAACGTAATTCATGTTTATGACACTTGCGAAAGTTGCAGTCTTCACAATAAAAGCTGTATCTTGCTGTTTTGACACACTGATGTGGCAGTATTATTGTGGGGACCTGTATGAAAATTTAATAAGGAAAAACTCAACTTTTCAACTTGTAATGGAACTTTTTTCCCATACTTGGAAATCATTTAATTAAGTCTAATTCCTAACTTGCTGACCTGTTAGAATCCATAAAAATCAATGTGACATTCTCCAAAATGTTGGGCCTTCGTGGTCCACGTAGAGTATTAATAGCGTCCCTGCATTGGATTTTGAAGCGCGTTCAAGCTTGCAAATCATACATAATTTTTGACCCTCTTTGTCTGCAGAAACACCCCTATTCTCAGTGCTTACCACTGTGTGCCTTAAAAAAAAAGGCTCAAAAGATTGTAAAAAAAAAAAGGCTCAAAAGATTGTGAAAAAAAGAAAGAATACGTTCTATTTGATTTTCTCGACATTGTCCAACATTACATGTAGGTACAGACATAATTCACTCAGTACGTCATCCGTGGCTCCGTTAATTGGCCTGGCCTCTTATCTGCGTCAAGACAAGAGCAAGCCTCATTTGAAAGTCTTAATTAGGTCCTTGAGGGAGATTTGCCATTGTTGAAAGTTCCACCGTCTGCTCATCAGGATATTAGAAGAAAAAAAACCTCATTAGGGTTAATACAGAGCTGCAAGTGGCCTTGATGCTAGACCCATTGTACACAGTTGATTTTGATTCCTTTCTGGGGTTTTTTTTTGGGGGGAAGAGATGTTCAGTCGACTCTCGTTATAACAAACTCGTTCGGACCTAGCCAAATTGTTTCTTATATCAGAATTGTGTATTAAGAGGAACATCAGTACCATTCATTGTGCACATAAATGCACAGTCGGGACCAAGGCTTTATGTTTTTTATAACCAGAATTTTGTATTAACAGAGTGTGTACTAACGAGAGTCGCCTGTAGTTAATGTAGGGGTGTCTGATTGTTACCTTCCTGGCGACAGCAAATGGTCAGTCTGACTGTTTATGCTGTAGCCCAGGCTTCTTTTGGGGGGGGGGGGGCAATTTATTATTTCTTGGACAAGGTTGAGGAGATTAGCGCAAGAGACACATGAAGGGATTTCAGCTTTGTTCTGTGTTGGGCCGTGGTCAGAGTTATGTCATTGCAATACGGGCACGAGCTGCCAATTCCATTAATGTGCCTGAATGATAACAATAGGATGATTTTTTGGAAGGTCCGTGCTCCGTAGACATGATGAACAGCTGCCGTTATAAGACAAGCAAAAATATTTAGGCAAATGCAAAAGATGTTTGGAACAACTTTCAAAGTTATGTATGTATTTAAACGAAATTAATGGGCTTTAAAAGACTACATTGCAAATGGTCTTTTCCCTGTCTGTCTTCGAGATTTACCCGAAAAGATGCAGAAGTCTTTTTTAAATTACTTACTAAATCTAGTGACATACAAAAGTTGTTCAGATAAAACACAAAGGCAGACCTAATAGGCGGGTTATAGTTTTCAAGTTGAACAAAGAAATTGACTTAAGTGGGGTTTGAACCACCAATCTAGGGCAGGATAGCTCAGTTGGTGGAGCACCGGAACAGTAATCCGAAGGTCACAGGTTCAAACCCCGCTCCAGTCAATTGCCTTGTTCAACTTTAAAGAAGTCATATCCGAAAAAGTTAAAATTGTATTCTTCAATGCATCAAAGCAAGCATTGTATTGTACATGTTATGTTTAAAACCGGTCAAGCACATATTTATTCCCATTCATACCTTTCGGTCAAAAGTCAAAATAAGTCAAAAATGGACAAAATTCCATCGATTTTGTTCAACAATTTTACTTGATGTTTTGTGAGACACCCCTCTGGCCATATCTATGGTTTGTGCCTCGTGACAGGCTCTCGACCAATAGGAACGGGTAAACTGTCTTAGGGATTAAGAATGATATCTAGATTTTCAAAAACCATTTGGATAGGCCTACAGATATTGATGGAGCATGAACGTTTCATGATACCCTCATGTTTGCAAAATCCGGCAAATAATACCTTTAACAGAATGACATCAAAAAAAAAAGTCAAGACATGGAATGTGTTTCCTTTCGACAGCTCCAATTGCCATGTATCATGATCATGTACCAATGCCCTTGACCGACGGCAGCTGTAATCACAAATAAACCGGTATGCTTGAATTAATGTGCCGTCCTTGATTTTTTTTTTCACGGCAATCATGCAGTCATTTTGTGCATGTTGACTCTAATGAGTTTGCAGGTGAAGCAAATGGCTATGACTAAGCTCAGCATCGGCTGTGTAACTCTCTTTTTTGCAAGGTCAAGTAAAAATAGGAATTTATAGGAGTACACGTTCTGTAGGTCACTAGTTTGCCATTTTGGGCAGAAAGGGACATTATTTATAGAACTAGAATTTGAAACAGAATTCTACATTAACAAAAATCCATACATGCTGAGTTTTAAAGAAGCCTTGAGAAATAAATAGACCTACATATTAAACAATTTCTGCAGCACCCGATTTCACGAAACTAATGATGCATCGCAGCGCTGCTGTGATGTGGCGCAGCTGCAACACGTCCTGCGATTTATTTTATAATACGCGTCGTTAGCGCAACGCATCGTAGGTGTATTTAAAGCACACGACGGTGACTGTATTTTATTCAGCATACAGTATATAGTCGTCTGATATTCAACAAAGAGTCGGCGGATCTCCTCGCGTAATGGCGGACATGTGATGCAGTCTTAAAGGAAAACAAGCTCGCGGTGGACTGTATATAGCTACCGGTACTTTGAAATTTCAACAGCAATATTCTAGGCTACTTCATTAATATTTCAATGCATTTTCCATTTACAACTTTACACACATTGTCTCGGTATTATACATGTAGTCTTGTTAATGTAAGTTTATGGCATAAAACTGGCTAAGAAAAGGATGCTTCTTACTTTGCGATGACCACTAGACACGTCGTAGCTTGCGACGTGTTTTAGGTCGTCAAGGAACTTACGATGCGTGAACAACACAACGCAACTTTCGTGAAATGGATCATACGACGCATCGTGTGTTGCAACGTGTTACGACGTGTTACTTGTGGTAACACGGGTTGCATTGCAACGCGTCGCAGCGCTTCATGAAATCGGGTGCAGGCTAACTACATGTATGACATTAAATAATGCTTGAATAGGGTAGGCTGAAAAGTCAAAAAGAAATATAGATTGTGTATGCGTACAGACGGGAGGGGTTGGGGGTTGGAACTATTGCTTGTGCCATGCGTAAAGGGAGAAGTGGGGGGTCTTTAAGTCAACAGTTCGTGCGTATACTTAATGGACAACCCCTTAGTGCTTTTGTTAATGCCCACATTCTGTCCTATTAAAGTTGTATGCCTCTATACTTAAAGCAAGAACCCACATATTGGCAAGGTGTTCCGGTTTATTTTGACAACAGTTTTTAGGGTTGATGTCCGAGGCAGGACGACCTTCAGTTCTTCCCCACAATGCCATCTGGCCAGTCACGGAGTGACTAAACCAAATTACATCAACAATCAATGATTCAATGAAAAAAAAGAAAGAAAAGGAATTAGTCCTGATGGTCTCTGCGTGGAGGGGAGGGGCGGGGCTAATCATAAACATGGAGGGATCGGATCCCTTTGTGTCAACTACGGCAGGTGCAGTCAAAGGGCGAACAAAGGGGGGCGAAGTGGGTCCAACAAAGGGCACTGGGTATTTACCCCTACCTCCTGTCCTTGAAGGCCCGTATTTATCATCATGGTATGTCGATTATGTAATTTTTTTTTTTTTTTCAATTACACCGAAGGAGTCAGAACAGGGACTAAAGGAGCTCCAAAGATAACCTTCGATCTTCTTCAAAGACTGAGAACATTCCTGGGGACTGTGGGTTGTGCAACTCGTGTTTGATTAGTAGAAATTCATCCTGTTGACAAAAGAGGAAGCTGGAATTCTGTTGAGGAGGTTAACCTTGGTCACCATGGAACCGGAATAAGGATTCTTTTTTAAGAAATGTTTGACACACTAGTCATGCTGAGCAAACAGAAGAATCCATTTTGGGATTGAAGGACAAGCGTCGTCGCTTCCCGGTTGCGGTTTGGAAGACAAATAACCAAGTCAGAGTTTCTGTGTTTGAATGAAGCGATCCTAATCAGCGTTTCCTGCTAAAAGTTGCATCACAGAGAAAGAATCTTTTATTATAGACAAAAAGCTCAGCTATGTTGGCCTTGCGTTGACTGAGCGAGAGATAAGCAAGTTATGCAAGCGCGTTGACTAACAAGTCATTTATCAACAAAAAGGCTTTGCCTTGCCATACTTGGTGTTGTGAGCTTGAGCAAGTATCCTCCAAGTTATTACCAATTTTAATTAATTAAAGAACACTCAACAAATTATATGTTTCAAATGTTTTCAATAAGGGCCTCCTTAAAAAAATCAAAGGCCAATTTTTGTTTTAACCCTAACCTTCCCAACTCCATCAAAATCCACCCCCCCATTTTCAGGATCTTTGTAGGCAAACAATGAGTGCCAAGTCCATCAAAATCCACCAGTAGTAGTGGTGGTCTTGTGGTGGATTTCAGTGGATTTGGTCCTGAAGCGTTATGAGAAGCACGGTCAGAGATGGATTTTGGCGGACTTGGTCCAGTACTTAGTAACAGACACTTGGGAGTTAGGGTTAATACAACAAGGTTTTCAATTGTGACTTCCAGTAGAAACCATGACACGTGCACATGTTTAAGATTTTTATATTTTTTTGTTAAAAATACTTTTCATTGACTTGTATGATGATGAACATCATTCACAAAGTTTTGCTGATGCTCACAATTCAATGTCTGTGTTGACATTGTGTACAAGTCAAATTTTATTGTGAAAAAAACCCAGCAGTACTTCAAATGGCATAACATTTTCTAAAACAAAAAAATAACCAATCTTTTGTTCACCCACCAGTAGCATAAATTTGTAAAAAGAGAAGACCTATAAAATCCTCTTCTCCATTAAAGAACTGAACCATGAAAAAAAAGACTATTAAAAAAAAAAAAAATATAGTTTGGGGTCTTCATTAAGTGTAGAGAACTGTACCAGTAATATGCTGCCCTCTGTTGACCAACTATCCTTAGCTAAAATTTTCAAGGACAGTTTGCCTCTATATTTATATGGCACATGTATATCTGTAGCATAAACACTGCTTTTTCTGAATTGAGGCAAATTTTTCTTTGAGCTCCAATAAAAAAAATGGGGTTAGATTCTCCTCAGCTAATAGTATTGGAAAAAAAATGCACAAAATACCAGACATCATTTTGTGGTGCATAGAGTGTTGTATAAAAAAAAAGCTTCATACTTGTTTGGAGAAACATGTAATATTGAGGCCAATACACACAATATATAACAAACTTCCAAATTTCTGGTTTCCCTTAAATATTTCATGTAAAAATCATCCATTGTCTTTTAAAAAATGAAGTTGAGTTTTTAAAATTGCTTGATGTTTCTAAATTTCGATAAATAAAAAGGAGCTGGCTCTAAAATTATCTTTGTGAAAAATTGAATCATCGCTGTGCCTAAAAAGTGAAAAAAATGTAATGCTAACATGACATTGAATATTTGACTACTTTTGTATTATAACTTAAATACATAATTGCGAATGCATTCTTTGACAGCATTCAACAACAACTGTGCAAAGTAGTGGTGGGATTAAAATCCGGATTTTTAAAAATTTGGTTTGAATTCCACTACTCGGTTTTGGATTTTGGAAGCCGGATATTTGAAACTAACCTAAAAAAGAAGCCTTCCATTTTTGTGACACAAGCTAAAGAAACCAACTGGAACATCCCCCAATTTTCTCCATAGTCTCTGATTACAACGGCATTCACAGAGTTCCCACCCATGTTTTGTGCGTTTCTAGAAAAGGCTCAGTGGTCATTGAGTCCCGCAAATAAACTATATCACATGTTGTGGAAGGCATTGTATGCGGCGCCTCAAACGTCCATTTTTGTTGGCATGACTGTAGCTGAATGGAAGCTTCCGGTAAAATTGGATAACCGTTAAATTCGGTTTGAAAAGAAATTAGGAAAACCGGATTATGAAATCGCCGATTTCTCCCACCACTCCTGCAAAGTTAATACCAAAAAAAAAAATTAACTCCCATCTTGCATCTGAGCTCTCCCAAGTCCTTCATTTACATGCCCAAGGACGCCATATTTTGCCGTCCCTGCCCCATAAACTTTAATTATCCCTCATCCTTATGGGCCGTGCACCCATCTCCAGCGAGCGTTAGCTTATCAGGACACTGCTGTCTGTACAAAAATAAAAACTAATTCCCCCTCCCGCCACCTTCGTCTAAGTTTTCCAGTAGAACCGGAGCTAATGGATGTAATTTACCGGGTGACCTTTCGGTAAGGTCGTATGCAAATGGCCTTGCTCACAGCAGGCCAATCAGTGCCAGCGTGATGGGCACCTGGCCAAATGGCATTGGGCAAATTGTCTTTGTTCGATGATATAAAAAAAAAAAAATGAGATTGATTTTGTATGCAAGGACAAAGTTTGAACATTGTTTCATTGTTATGCATGACGTTCACTTCAAATTATGGGGCTGTGCATGTAGTTTTGATCATATAAAATCTGTTAAAATTGTCAAAGATTTATATTTCAAACATTTTTAGAATTTAGATTCGAGAGATTCGCTCCTGTTCATACATTTGAGTTTCTACTTATCAGGATATTTATGATGTAATTTTTTTTTTAATCCGTTGTATCGTGAAGTTACATATAATGTGAATGAGAAGATCCTTCAACAGAAATTTGCACATTGACTTGTCCTAGGGGATGTTTACCAACATTTCCAATTATTTCTCATAGGAGGGAAAACAATCCAGTACTTCTTTATTCAGTCAAAGCTTTACTCGTAGGGGTCTGAAAGGCATGTTGTGTCTTGGAATTCATACATTGTAGATAATAAAGTTAGACTTTTTGAGCTTTTATTTTTCATGTCGCTTTGTAATTATAAGAATTATTATTTGAGCAATTGAGGTTTTTCTCATTGTTGTTCCTTTCTAATCCTAACCACCTCACGAAAAGATTCCCCATATCTAGCCATCACTAATTTTTCCCTTCAGTGACCTACCAGCCATCAGAAAGTGATAATATGTCCTAAAAAAGTCAAATTTAGCAGGGAAAATATTGAAGTATTTACTGAGACACATTTTTCAGACCAGTCTCATAGGGTTGTGCACAGGGTGACAAGTGATGGCCAGACATGGGAATTTTTTCCACCTCATTTTTTTTGACAAAACAAAAGCACACATTGTTGGTACCGGTACTTTGCACAGTGCTTCATATCCCAATTATGTAAAAGTACCCAAAATTGTAGCATTTGTTCACATTGTAGCATTTGTTCACTCCATTTGTTCACTCAGTAGAGTTGGATTTTAGCAAGAGACTTGCCGTCCTAATTTGCATCTTATTTTCCATACATCCTTGTCTTGTTTTCTGGCCTGCCAGGCACCTGATGGTTTGGCAAGGGTAAGTCACTGTGAAATGGACCTTGGGGTGGCCTCCAGGCTATGATGAGAGATAATTAGGCCTGAGGCCACGAGGCCGGCAGCCATCGCTGGCATTGCAAGAGCCTGACAAGGCCTCGGGAAGTCTTAAGCAGCAATTGATACAGAAGAGCCTTATGCCCAATGCCACAACTACTCGCACAACTACATCCTCTGTGACAAAATTTGTAAAAAATTGAAACAAGTACTGTAAGCAATAGACACTTCTATCATGTACTGGCATTCGCGTACATTTCTCACAGGCAAAGATATTAAGGGGTTGTTCTTATTTGGCATGCACTTTGCATGATTTACAAGCATTAATCAGCAGTTATTAGACATGTAGGTGACACAATGGAACCCGTTTAAGTCCTAAACATAGTCCATAGAACCTTTTTACCGGTATATCCAACCCTGCCAAGAAATGCTCCAAGCCTGCATATGAAATTGAGTTTTGAGTGTTGAGCGTCAGTAGTATAAGTCATGAGAGTTGAGTAGTTTGTCTTTGAGTTCTGGGTCTTGAGTTCTTGAGTCATATTGCAAAGAAAACTGGGCTTTACTGTACAGTGGCTTGAGTGAGTCTGAACCAAGGCTTTAAGCCGGCCTCAGGTCGACCTTGCGACGACACAGATCAGTCGGCGACTGACTTTTTCAGATCAAGCTGCGTCTGAGCTACGACCATCGGGAACAACTCAGTCGCCAATTGTGTGCAACCTGAGTGTAACTGCGACGATATTAAACAATCGGCATCAGTTGGCACTAAAAAAAATCAACAGTCGCAAGAGTAAAAAAATTTCAACTTCTGCGACGTGCTCCGCGACAATCACACGATTTCTCCGTTTTGTGACCTAAGCATAATTTTTGTGCTTGATACCAACGGTTCCATCTTGGCGCAAGCAAATCGTGGGTGGACCTGAGGCTAGCCGGAAACAAAGGGCAACAATAGGGACAATTTTACCCCGCAAGTCTGTCTTTAGAAGTTGAAGTACCCCATAGCCCTAATGCTGTGTGTTTTGCGATTTCTAAGGGGACAAAGGAGAACAAAAGAAGGGGATTAGCGTCGAACAATAGTGGTACCCCATAAACCCCAAATGCTACGTTTATCTTTTCAAACCGTGGACGAAAAATACCAGAGAACAAAAGAGAACAATATCGTCCACGATTCCCAGCATACGTCCGCGATTGGGGTCGTGTACAAAACCTATGGGAGTCTTCCTAAAAAGTTAGAGTACAAACAAAAGAGGGACAAAAGGACGTCCATGATTGATGGTGAACACACGTTTGTGTGCACGTGGTTGCTTTAATTCGTCAATTCTGTGTGTGACATCACGTTATAGCTGCAATCAGAGGGACAATAGGACGTCCACGATCGACGGTGAACACACGTTTGCGTGTGTGTGTGTTCCATTTTGGTTAGGTTAACTGTTTAGTGCTGTCATGAAAAGTCAGACTTCACTCTCAACCAAACTTGGTGACAATAATCTTTGGGTAGGGAGACTTCAGATGACTTCAGACATTTCATTTCATTTCATTCATTTTCATTTATTAATTTCACAGGTAAAAATTCAGTACAGATACTAAGAACAGTAAAGAAAACAAAAACATGCACATACAGTTAGGAGAGAGAACAAGAAAAAGAGAAAAAAAAAGTAGCATGGATTTTAAAAAAGTAAAATAAATTACTATCGAGTTAATCTCCTGATGCCACAATTTAAGAAGAGACAATACAAAAGGACATTACAAATGGACATTATTAAAACATGGCTTACAGTATAAGAATATAGAACTATACAAGCAGTTAAAACTTTAAAAGCACAAATGAGCATTAAAAAATACAGATTGGGTAAAAGAGAGATTCGAGTGAATTATAATGCAAAAGGCACTATAAAATTGAGAAAAAAAAACAAGCAGCAAGGTATTTGAATGGGCAGGGCATTAGGGGTCAAATGAGGTCATTGTTGCTTTGGTTTAGGTACACTGAAACTAACTGACTGTACAAATATTGCCAGCATGCCAGAGGGAGCGCGCAAGTTTTACTTGCAGAATTTTTTTTTACATGCTTACTACTATACTAGTCCAAGCAACATATTTTAAATTAGTCACAGACCTTTGTGTTGGATAATGTACAATTTTCATAATCGGAATTTTGAATACTGATCATGGAATTTGTATTCATTAAAATATTTTGGTGCTTACGAAAAAAAAAGCAGGTGGGTTCATTTGTATGTCATGGCAAAATATCAGGGGTCTCTGGACTTTGTAGCATAAACCATGTACATGTAGCTTGTTTAGCTATACCTTGATAATTTTCTTCCTTTTGCATTATGCATTTAATTTATTGTTGACCATATGTTGCCGGTCGCCCTTGGACGTTGACGTTGAAGTTAATGGGCCAGTCTTTTCCATTTGCGTTTTAAATACAAGGATATATGGATATGTACATATGCAGATGCCCTTGAAAAAACATAAGTTCAGTTGGACATGCACGACCGCCCATTGATTGCCTCCTAATCTTTCTAATTATGGTATTGATATTTTGCAAAGTTCCAGCTTGTATGCTCAAATTTAGGGTGCTGCAAAGCATTGGATTTTTTTTGTCAGCCCGATTGTCATCCATTCAATGGTGGTACATTCACATGTAAGCAATAAGCCTATAGAAATTATGTACATCTACATGTTTGTACATGTACATGTACACATGTATGTATGTACATGTACATTACCCTTTAAATACAAGTTAAATTCTTGAACGATACTGAACTGTAGCAATCTCTATGCATGTGCGTGTTCTCTTGTTTTACTATACCCTCGAGGACAATGCTTTGAGTTTCCCTTTGTCCCTGTAATATAACACTCTCCCATAGACTAAGCACACAAACTTACTACAGAGGACCGTTTTGAACAAAAGACCCAACTCCCGAGGACTGAAAGGATCTGTTGTTCTCCCTTTGTGTGTCGGGGGCATGCACAGCTTGCAGGAATTACCGGTAGGTGACCAATTTGCCTCCGAAAATAGAGCGAAAATATAGAAGTAAAAACTTTCTTGTTTTTAACTCAGATGT
This sequence comes from Patiria miniata, assembly GCF_015706575.1. Classification (NCBI taxonomy): domain Eukaryota; kingdom Metazoa; phylum Echinodermata; class Asteroidea; order Valvatida; family Asterinidae; genus Patiria; species Patiria miniata. Next base: position 15,422,140 of record NW_024037051.1, read on the forward strand.
GACAGTGATGTACTGCAATTTGGAATTGCCATGGTCTTTATCATTTCTTGCACTCCACTAGCTCATAGAATCATTTTCCTGAACCCATCCCTCCTCTCTGAATCCTTCAAAAACATGACAAAGGTTTGGAGAATTTTGTATGATTCAAAAAGATGTGTATACAGTTTACAAATGTTGATAGATAGAGCCCAGCTACTATTAATTTATATGGGACTTGATGCTCATATAGACTTGCATCTTTCAAGTACAAACAAAACTGCCATTGGGTAATAGCTGTCCAGTGATGGGTTTTGGAGGATTCAGGATTGTTTTCAGCAAAAAAGCTGAGGAGGGTCTAAGAACCAAACTTTGCCCCAGAGCCTCCCTTGCAACTTTCCCAACACTCCCAGTCAGAGGTCACCCTTTCCATTGTTTTAGTCATGCCCTCCTCAATCCACAACAAGGCCACCTGCACTATACCCCCTAATTCCCAGAATTACATTTGCCCTTCCACAAAGCCCTCTTCTGAAACAAACAAACACCACACCGTCATTTACTTCTTCACTTCTCTGTCCCTCTGTGGTGACCTCCGTGGTTCTGTCACATGACATTGGCCTGTCATGTCAGCATGGACATTCTAAGTACGGCTGTGCCATAAACGTGCGTCTATGGCAGTGGCTGCAGCCACTCCCAAAGACACGTGTGCTACTTAGCCATAGCCAAGAACAGACCAAGCCTTACGAGCTACAGACTAATCTTGTAGCAGACTCATCTTGTAGTGGATTATTCCTGGGTGCCTTTAGGGGCTGTTTTGCAGGCCCATCGCCGTCAATTACGTGCACCCAAGGTCGATATTAAATGATTAACCAGGTTTTCTTAAAGGCCTCCCTATCTTTAGAATTTAATCCTCCAGGGCATTAGAAAAGTGCTACCTTAATTCACTCCGTTTTCCTGGACATTTGTGGATCAATGTTGTTATTAAGAAGACTTTATCCTCTCCAATCGACCTTCCTCAAACTGTTCATCTGGTTTCCTTGAGGATGTTTTGAAGTTTGTAAGTCGGGCCTCTTGGTTTATAGATGTTTTTTAACCTGTCTGTCTTTGTTTTTTTCTTTCAGGATGTGAAAAGTGAGATGGACAGAATTTCCCGCACCAACATAGTAGTGTGTACCCCCGGTAGGTTTCTGCAGCACCTGGACCAGACGGTCAGCTTGGACTGTTCCAACTTACAGATGCTGGGTGAGTGGGTCTGAGTGCTCATCGATACGGCACCAGATCGATATCTTCTCATATTATCCTCAAACTGACTGATGTAGATCGACCTGGGCTATATTTCGCTCGTACCCCCCGCCCTGCAAACAGGACGCTGGGATACTCTGATGAATTCACGCTCTGATTGGTTGGATTTTGCATGACCTGTGACCTGCGCGTCATCACGGTCATGACTCTGCAAGGTTTTGAAACGGCCGTTTGTTGATAAAAGCGTAATAATGTAGGAAATTCTGTAAAACTTATCTGTGTTGTAAATTTACAATTCCCATCACTTGCTCAGGCTCCGTTTCGAATCACAAACGGTCGGATTGCATTATGCGATGCTCAAAATTTTGTCCACATGGTCCGCAATGAAACAGAAATCACATCCGGTATGGAATGCGCGCATTTCTATGGGAAGTTTTTGGATAGCATTTGCGCACATTGTCTAACTGCGGTCTTGAACAGCTGCAGCCAGATGCTTTATACATAGGTCAAAGGCCACTTCCTTCACAAGATTCTGTGAAGCTTATTAGAGTATCCCTGCACCCTGTTTGCAGGGTGGGAGGTACGAGCGAAGGGCTATATTCTGCCCTGTGCATGAAGCGCCCTCTTGTGGTGAGAAGACAACCATTTGTGACCAGAAAGGGGACAGTTAGACAGTATCACAAAGATGAGCCTCTGCATGTACGTACAGCAACGGGGAGAGAGACCTTTGCTACAAAGAAGTGAATAACCTTTTTTTTTTTAGGGTTTCCAAAATGATCTGATTGTCAAGAAAAATCGATCATTAAATTTAAATAAAGGTCTGCTAATATGTGCAGTTCTTTTGTGAATATTCCAAAATGGTAGACCTGTACTACATGTACCGGTAGGGATCAATAGTTTCTGTTTCCCAAAAAAGTCTCTACACATCAAACGTTGCTTCAGTTTTGGATGCAAAGATAGAACAGTTTTGAGTCCGTCCAGCGAAACTTAGTGAACTTTAATAATTGAAATGCCGGGCCCGGGTTCAGGGAAGCTCTACATGCAATTAGTAAGTCACGATTGCGTGACAAAAGGACTCGAAGGCAGCCATAAGACAAGATTGTCGTAGTTTAGGTTTCTTTCTAATCACAGATACAAATATAGAGTTGTTTCAAGGGTGCTTGATTTAGAAAAAAATAATGACATTTTGTGTCCTTAATTTGCTGCTCTGGGTTCGAAGTACGTCTTGTAATTTAAGATGAAGACCGAGTTGATAACCTGTAATTGAGGTTTTTGGGTAGATAAAAGGGCAAGGATGACTTTTGCAAAATGGAATATTGTAAAGACTTTTTTGGGAGATTCTCTGGTTGATTTTTTTTAAAGAAAAATGGACAAGAAAGATGTCCTTATTTGGCATATTACTGTTACATACTCCCCATTATAGTGTCCAATTAAAATTGCTAAATCTGCTTATTCATAATAACCTTTTTTGCATAGCCACATCAGAGTTATGCTAAATCACCAATACCACACTATAGAGGGTGCCATTGAGTATTCTCAGTCAGGAAAAAAAAAATGACATCTGCCTGTGCGTACATGTAAAGGCGGCCCTACTCCAACACATTAGAAGAGCTATCTGATGTGGATTTTATTATATGAAAAGCGGTCAAAATTGTCCATGGTGGGCATATTGAGTACCCCCCCCCCATTTTGAAAATGGATGCCACGCCTCTAAAAGGGTAGGTTTGTGATGGCTGTACATTAAAAAAAAAAAAGATTCTCATAAATACATTGTCTGTGTGGAGTTTAATCCGTTTATGAAAGGTAGGCACAACTTTTTTATAGGGGCATCATGACTATCCCCCCCCCATATTACTATGGCTGACACGCCCCTAAAAGGGTGCCTTTACTATGGTTCCATGTCTGTTTTTTTTTCTGGTGAATATTACTGTCAGTGGGAATTAGCTACATTCGTTTATGAGATGTGGGCACATTTTTCCAATGGTGGGTATAATGAGAACCCCACCCCCTTTTTTCAATATGGCTGCCACGCCCCTAAAAGGGTGTATTCGCGATGGCTCCACATCTTGAATTTTTTTTTCTCATGAATGCCAATGTCTTTGGAAAGTTCCATTTCTCTGTGAATTTCGGAACGATATTTCCATGGTGAACATAATGAAAACCCCGCCCCCTGTTTTCCTGATATGGTTGCCACGCCCCTAAAAGGGTGTGTTTGAGATGGCTCCACATCTGGAATTTTTTTCTCATGAACATAAACGTCTGGGGGACGTTTTATTCGTTCATGAAATATGGGCACAATTTTTCCCAAGGTGGCTTTAAATGGCTGCCACGCCCCCCAAAAGGTGATGGCTTCGAATCTGGAAAACACTTATAATCTATATAATTATGTCTTTGTGAAGTTTCCTGCTTTTGTGACAAGTGGGAACAACCGTTTTCACTGCGGGCACGACAAGTCCCGCCCCCTTTTTTAAATGGATGCCACGCCCCTAAAAGGGTAAACTTGCGATGGCTCCACATGTAAAACATTTTCTGGCATGAATATAAACATCTGTGCCAATTTTCATGCTTTTATGCAAAAGTGCACAATTTTTTCATATATCCGCTGGACTAAAAGATGCGCCTCTATATGTACATGTACTTACCGGTACAGCAACAGGGAGAGAGACCTTTGCTACAAAGAAGTGAATAACCTTTTTGGGGAGGTTTCCAAAATGATCTGATTCTTATGAAAAATGGATCAATAAATTTAAATAAAGGCTAAACTTAGTGAACTTTAATAATTGCACTGCCAGGCCCGGGTTCAGGGGAGTTCTACATGCAATTACATGTAGTAAGTCACGATTGCGTGACAAAAGGACTCGAAGGCAGCCATAAGACAAGATTGTCGTAGTTTAGGTTTCTTTCTAATCACAGATACAAATATAGAGTTGTTTTAAGGGTGCTTGAATTAGAAAAAAAATAATGACATTTTGTGTCATTATTTTGCTGCTCTGGGCTCAAAGTACGTCTTTCTTCTAATTTAAGATGAAAACCGAGTTGATAACCTGTAATTGAGGGGTTTTTTTGGTGGATAAAAGGGCAAGGATGACTTTTGCAAAATGGAACATTGTAAAGACTTTTTTGGAAGATTCTCTGGTTGATTTTTTTTTAAAAGAAAAGTGGACAAGAAAGATGTCCTTATTTGGCATATTACTGTTACCGTACATACTTTCCATTATAGTGTCCAATTAAAATTGCTAAATCTGCTTATTCATACTATAGTAACTTTTTTTTGCATAGCCACGTCAGAGCCATACTAATCACCAATACTACACTATAGAGGGCGCCATTGAGTGTTCTCAGTCAGGAAAAAAAATGAACATTTATCTGTGCGTACATGTGAAAAGAACTTTGGCAATTTATTTTAAAAAAAAATATTAAGAAGAAAGCATTTGTGTTTATACTCTGATGAGACTGGTTGAATTTTCTGTATTGCTGTATTGAAGAATTCTTGGCTGCTCTCCCCAACCCGAGGTTCGATTTTCGATCACGCCCTGAACCCTAAAACTCATTTGTTTTTTATTTTCTTGGGGGGGGGGGGGGAACCATTCTTAATTTTCCAAAATCCAAAGATATATGCAAGAACAAAATGGCATATTCTCTTCATCAAACCTTAAAGGGGCATCAAGCCCCATGTGAAAAAACATCCTTCAAATCTTCCGAAATTTCTAAGTGGATATTTAAAAATCAAGGTGCATTAGAGTAATGTGCTCCCTTAAACATCGAAGTGCAATTTAATTTCAATTCAGTTATCTCCAGTATGATTGGTATCTATTTTGTGTGATTTTTCCCCTCAGTTTTGGATGAGGCTGACCGCATCTTGGATCTCGGCTTTGAGAAAACCATGAACGCCATCTTGGAGAATCTTCCCACAGAACGACAGACGATGCTCTTCTCTGCAACTCAGACCAAGTAAGTTGAAAGGCAATTGCTTTAACTGTGATAAACCTGCCATACCCGTATCATTTATGATTGCAATTACTGTACATACATATGCTCACATGTTTGCCATGATTACTAACAATATTTAACCCTAACCTCCTCAATCCTCCAAAATCCTCCAGGCGATTTTGGAGGGTTGAGGATGAATGGTGTTTGAGAAACACGAGGATTTTGGAGGAGTGAGGATGAATGGTGTTGAAGCACATGAGGATTTTGGAGGATTGAGGATGAATGGTGTTTGAAGAAGAGGAGGATTTGGGAGGATTGAGGATGAATGCATTTTGAGAGGCAGGACTGTCTGATGATTTTAAAAGAATTGAGGCGCTGGGTATCTCTTTATTTGAACAAAAGTTCGACCTTTTGGAGGATTTTGGAGTGTTGAGGACGGTTCGTAGCAATTCAAACTCTCCTTTTCCCTCATAGACATCCCTCTGCTTTTTAACTTAAAATGTGTCTCCCTTTTGGATTTTTTTCCCCAGAATTATTACATTTTCTTATAATGAAACCACTCAAATTCCATTCTAGAAGTTATTTCACAAGTTGACAAACACATGTTTAACACAATTGAACAAATCCAAGTTTGCACATGGTTCTATTTAACTTGCGTGTTTATTTTCATGTTAGATCTGTGCGGGATCTTGCCAGACTCAGCTTGAAGGACCCCAAGTATGTGGCAGTCCATCAGCATCATGAGTACAGCACGCCAGCTCAGCTGGAACAGGTTAGATCTTAGAAAATAAAGAACACGAGATATGTCTTATATTTTCTTTTCCAAATTTTCTATTTTTACTTGTGAATCAATTGACTGTATTGTGTAATTTTTCAAAGATGACAGTGTAGAACTTCCTTAAAATTAAACGTTGCCTGTTGGCATCAATCAATAAACTGGAAATAAAACCAAGGCTTTTGACTGCAGAAAGACTGGATAATTAGGATCTACCCACTGCACACCACACGTTGGCCATGACAGGTACGCTTCTCCACAGCATGGTTTAGTTGCGCGCATCGTACGAAAGTACACTCTTGTTTGATTTTTGTTTGACATTAATCAGTGCTGTTATTGCAAATTATCTTTGGGTGGGGTTTAATGGATTGGTCATATAACGGTTTGTAATCTGAAATTCCAGTATGATGCTATGGAACCTATACATTGTTATTTTGTGTTGCTGCAGAGCTATATCGTTTGTGATCTGGACCAGAAAATGGACCTTCTGTATTCCTTCATCCGTAACCACACCAAGCAGAAGATTCTTGTCTTCATGGCTAGCTGCAAACAGGTACCAGTCTATATCAATCTACCCTGAAATTCAACAAAACCAAACACTTGGTTTTGCAGTACTCACAGGTACACAATCCTGCTGGGGTGATGGGCAATTGTAGTAAAGTGTCTTGCCAAAGAACACAAATGTTTCCATCTGGGTTTAAACCCTTGTTTGAACGCTTTAACCGCTGGACCATGACACTCCTCAAATAAGTGTTATAAATTAGGCAATGTCTCAGAAGTTGGAACACTTCGAAAATCGCAACATAAGAACACTCCTCAAATAAGTGTTGCAAATAAGGCAACGTGTCAGCAGTTGGAACACTTAGAAAATCGCAACATAAGAACACTCCTCAAATAAGTGTTACAAATTAGGCAACGTCTCAGCAGTTGGAACACTTGCAACATTAGAAATTGCAACATTAGAACTGCTTTAGATTTGAAAAATTATGAGAGATACCCTTATCAACATAGTAGTGTGTCTTTATGGTTATTTTTTTCATTCCGATCGGTTTTCTATCTCCTACAGGTGAAGTACACATTTGAGGTCTTCTGTGCCCTGCATCCCGGTATCACCATCATGGCCCTCTATGGGACACTCCATCAGCTACGTAGAGTGGCCATCTATAATGAGTTCTGCCAGAGGGACAATGCCGTGCTGTTTGCCACAGACATCGCTGCTAGGGGACTGGGTGAGTTCTGCTGAAACATAGGAGTTCAGAAGGATTTTATTTTTCAAAATATTAGGAGTTGAAGGGAAAATATGTAGCATGGTTAGTCCTAAGGAAAGTCTTGTTAAAGTATGAACTGACAAATGAAGCTGTGTCTAAGTGGAATCGAACCAGGGCAATTAGAAGTGGAAGGTCGGGCACTACCCGCTGTGGTAACCTGCCTAGCCATGGGGTTAAAACTGGGAGAGTAGTGCTACTTTATAGAACCCTGACTTGCTAGGTATATTTATTAGAGGAAGCAGGGAAATTCCATGCAAAATCTGACATTTTGTCGTTCTGTAACGGTAACTAACCTCATTATTATTTGTAACGCGTAAACAATTTTTTTTTTCAAAAGATGTAAGTTGAAATAAAAGGTACTACGTTTTATTCTCACTTTCATTTTTTGAAAAGAAAAAAAGACATCTTTTCGTTTACGAGTTACGAATCACACTGAGGACTAGGACTAGGGAAGTTTAGGACTAGGGTAACTGAACTTCAGCAAAGAATCATTATTAATACTGAACACATTCTGTGAAAAGATTTTGTGTCTTCAACGGTTGTTAAATGTTTCAGCAGTCCAAATTTCTCGAAGACTTTTGACAGCTTTAGCTTCCTTTTTTTATCCAATGGACAGATTTCCCAGCAGTCAATTGGGTTCTGCAGCTGGATTGTCCTGAGGATGCCAGCACCTACATCCATCGCGTCGGCCGGACGGCAAGGTATGAGCAGGGAGGCGAGTCCCTGCTCATCTTACTGCCCTCAGAGGAGGAGGAAATGGCGAAACAGCTGGAGGAACGAAAGATACCCATCCAGAAGATCAAGTAAGTGTATGATTGGAGTGAGGCTGAGTTGGGCCAAGAGTGGGCTGAGATGATTAAGGCTGAGGAACAAGAAGTAGGATACAATGGTCTAAGAAGGCTTGTGGTTTGGTCTGTCAAAACCACATTCTTACGTTGTTCTCTTAGCATCTTTCCAGATGAAGGGATGAAAATTATCTGAAGCAAGATTTTAACCCGTGACCTTCAAATCACTGTGTCGTATTCCAAAAATTGCAGTTTTCAAAGCCTGCTATACATAATTCCTTTGTTTGACTGATAAATGGTAGTTACACCTATTTTATTCCTTCTAGAATTCAGTTTTGTAATGATATCAAATTGTAGTATATCATCCTTAAAGTTTTTTGATGATTTTCTTGTTTTGTTTTGTTTTCCATAAAAAGTGATATCAGTATTAAAATTGTAATTATGATTTGTGGATAATGCTGTTTTTCTGTAATAAAGCAAAATTGTAGTATATCATCCTTAAAGCTGAGAAGTTTTTGATGATTTTCTTGGTTTTTTTATCATAAAAAAAGATATCAGTATTAAAATTTTAATAGGGTTTGTGGAGAATATGGTTTTTCTCCAATAAAGCAAAATAAATTGTAGATTGGTGGCTCGCTGTATTAAGTTGTTGGATTTCATGCGTGAGTTTATTTCAATTTGTCTAAATCTTGGAAAGGATTACAGTTTTTTTGTTTTTGTTTTGCCTTTCACAGTGTCAATCCCAATCGTAAGCTGAGCATACAGAAGAAGCTAATGTCCCTGTGCGCCGGCAGTTATGAGCTGAAGCAATCTGCCCAGCGATGCTTCATCAACTACGTCAAGTCAGTCTACCTCATGAAGGACAAGAAAGTCTTTGATGTCAACCAACTCCCGCTAGAGAAATACTCCTTGTAAGTAGGCTGATGTTCGGAAAGCCGTTGGATAGGTGGTGGGATGGGTTTGGATTTGAAGCTGGGCTTCAACATTTTTATTCCACAATTTTCATGAAACTACATAAAAACAAAAGACGAGATTGTTCCAGAATAGGGTTAAAAGTAAAAGTGCAATTCTGTGTAGATTTGATAAGTTCACATGAAAAAATTATTGAATTTGAGGCTTCAGACTAAACTTTGTTATCCAGTCGGCCATGTTTGTCTTGTACCCAGAGGTCTACACAGTGATTAAATTATTAATGCCATAAATCAGGAAGGCACCAGTCTATTGTCAGGTTTGTGCTTTATCTTCAGTTCCTTGGGTCTTGCCATCCCTCCACGGGTCAGGTTCCTCCAGCGGGCCAACAAGAGGAAAGAGGAACAAGAGATGCTGAAGAAACGGAAGAACTCTAAGAAAGATGAGAGTGAAGACCCCGAGTCTGCTAACAAGAAGACAGGTACAGGGACAGAATTGCTAGAAAGGGAAATAGTTTTTACATATTGACTGGCAATGAGGTCACTAGTGCACATCTATGTACCCTGAGGGACTGTGGGTGGCAGAATATAAGAAATTGTCTCTCATGGTAACTATGACCTAAGGGGGTAAAGGGGGTGCACTGATGTACTGGAGGTCAATACTCCCTTCAATAACTTCTTGTTCAGCTGAAAATGAAATAATTGTGAACTTGATCTGTTTCTTCTTGTGTTTAATGTGATAAAAGAAGTTAACAGCCATTTTGTTGATCCTCACTAGTGCTTAAGCAGCACCGGAGAGGACCAGACTTAGTAATGGAAGAGGAGGAGCAAAATGAGAAAGACGAGGGACTAGACGCCCTGGTGGCCAAGCTGAGATCCACCGCGCCGAACCGGACCAAGGGAGGAGGTACCATCAAGCTGAGACAAAGACAAGAAGAGGAGAGGTTGGAGGAGGAAGAAATCAAGAGGATGAAAGAAATTCAGGAGGATGCTCAGAAAAATGCAGACGATGATGATGATAGTGATGCCGAGGATGTTGGTAAAAAGGTTCCATCATCAAGTGACAAAGTTGCCATTTCAAGAACACAGAGAGTAACATCAGAGAGCAAAGCGAGAACTCTCGATAAGCCAAGCAGTGCATCCAGCAAAAAGAAATTTGGAAAAGAAGGCAAATCTGAAAAACCTCAGAAGATATCAAAGTCTGATGACGAATCGGAATCAAGCTCCGAGGAAGACTCTGAAATTGAGTCACAAAAGCCAGGAGAGACGGGTTTCCAAGGAGATGATGACGAGGAAGGTGAAGATTTCCTGGTTGTCAAGAAGAAGGATGTCTTTGGTATTGCTCTGGAAAAACAGGTGAGTCTACTTCGTGTCTAACAACTTGTGTCGCTTGATTGCGTCAATTCAGATACCTAATCGTTACTCAAATTGTTCCACTTACGGTGTACAACCATAATTAAATGTTTCTGCCATCTTTAATTTACACGTTTTCCAGAACATTGAGAAGATAAATGAAGTCATTTACCAGAACTTACAGATACGGCCATTTTTCTAAACAGTACTCAGTTACACTTTTGTTTAGAATCTTTTGACTTGAAGTTTTGTTTTATCTTCTGGCAGAAACAAAGGGACCCTACAACAGAAACGATAGAGGGCGCCAAGCACGTTGGAAAATCTAAGAAGCCACCAAGTAAGGTTGCCATGGCGAAGAAGCTTCGCCGCATGAACATTGCCGTCAATACTAAGAAGGTCTTTGATGAGGAAGGAGAGGTACGAATCAAATAATTTGTTTCATCTTTCCTGTCAGAATTGTTCACGTAAATTTTCAGGTTTCCAAACTAGACAAAAATCTAAGCTTTATTGTTCAGAACTAACATTTACACAAAAGTGATTATCACATTTTGTTCATCAATTCAATCAAAGACTCAAATCAGTTATATTCAAATTCTTGACAATTTGTTTTTTGAAAATCTTGGTTTTTTTAACTTCTAGGTTGCAAAGCAGTGGCCTCCAGTCCAGCAGACTGCAGTGCCTGGTGATGATGAGACACTGGAGGGCGGTATTGATATCGAGAAGGCCAAGGTGTGGATGAGAGAGGAGGACCAGCATGATAAGCAGGCCTTCCGAGAGCGCATCAGGGCCAAGCATAAGGTAGGGCAGTCACAGGCCAAGCAGGATACTAGGCACAGTGCTGTAGGTGATAGTTAAGGGAACCTAATGATCCCTGGATTTTTCACTGCTCAGTCTGGATTGTATTTGAGCAATGAGATATAGTCCCAAGTTTTGTCTGCCCCCCCCCCCCCCAAAAAAAATTGTTTTTAGAAATTAGAAATATGTGAAATTTAACAAAATACAAACAAATTAAGAGTTTCTCATATGGAAGTATGCAGAGGAAACAAGTCCGTTCTCGTTTTGGTCAAACGATAATTTCATGACCTTTTAATTATGCCTTTTCAATACAGGCTGAAAGACTGAAAGCAAAGGAAGAACGCAGGAAACTTTCAAGGAGAAAGAAAGCAGAAGACTCAGAAGATGTAAGTTCCTTGATCGTAAATTGGAGAAAAAAGAAAAAAAAGTTTCATTTTGTCTTCGCCTAATCTGTAATTGGTCCCAGATCTCCGATTGGCTAAGATTAAACAGCTACGCTTTTTGGTTTTTTGACAGGATGAGGATGTAGGTGCAGAACTTGGCCTTGGTGACGACTATGTGCCCTTTGACCCTGACACCCTCCCCGACCCTGACAAATATGCAAATGAGGACAGCGGAGCCGACAACGAAGAAGAAACACCAAAGAAAGTTTCAAAAAAGAAAAAGACGAAGCGGAAAGAAAATGCTGAGGAAACGCCCAAGAAAAGAAAAGCAAAGTTGGATGAGGTGAGAGGAGATAAGTCAACCACAAAGAAGAAAAGAAAAATGGTTGGGAAGGGGGAGGGACTTGGGGAAAGGGAGGAGGGGGCATCAGTGGATACAGGATTGACGTTACAAGATGATGAAGAGCTGGCACTGCATATCCTATCCAGGGGCCAGTTTTGAAAGCTAGAAAATATCACTTGTTAGGAATTCCGAAAAACTAACATAAAAAAACAATGAAAGCCACAGCCATCTTTCAGAACCACGGAAAAAACGTCCCTTTGAAAAATAATTGTCTTAGTAAGGGTGGCTTTGATAACATGCATCACATGTCCATCGCAATATACCCAATCTCACCTCTTAATAATTTGCCGACACCCTTCCAAACCGTCTGTCATTAGGAGTGTTCGCATTGTGTTTCAAAGCACAAAACTCTACTCAACTTGTGCCAAGCCTGTACATGTTCGTATTTTTTACCGTGGCCAGTCCGGCAATCTGGAACATTTTATTACTTTCATTAGAATTTACAAGTTTCACACAACTGACATAATGGCTTAATAATTTTGAATTGAATAAATTCCACCGTGTCATTCAATGTCAGCAGTTTGTCTTGAAATCATTTTAAATTGTTCTGAAACCTCTGTGTGTCTGTGTAAATTAGTATCTTGAGTACAAGTGCATGTAGTTACTTCTGTAATTGAAAAAGAGGCCTTGGTATGGGTTTTTTTTTTCTCCCGGACGCCTTGAACTAAACCTCGACACTGAAATGGGAATTAAAATGCTGTCCAAAATAGTATGAGACAATGAACTAGGTGTTTATCAACATACCCTTGAATCCTTTTGGGTTTATATTAAGACTTGTTGGAATGCATTGCATGCCCTTGGTCATAACCAAGACCTTGACTTACAAGTCATTTTGACGTCAGAGGTGTTTTATATTTAACTAGTTATAATTAATCATTTGTGTTTGTATATGTACTCATTATGTTGACATGATTTGTGTTGTGAAAGAGAATTTTATGAGGGTATACTACAGCTCGAACAAAATCAAACCGGTATTCAGTAAAAGAAAAGTTTTGTCCACAAACTTAGAAAGTGAAAAATGACGGTTGTGAAGTTTTGATATGCACCTAGAAATTTGGGCGACAATTATTGCCTAACTTTCCGAAACCGTATGCGTGAACTGATCCTTGAGAGGGTACTGGCTATTAAGCGTGTCATTGATAATAGTGATGCAGTGTTTTTCATCCTTGGGGGAGGATTAACTGCTATCGTATGAAGCCAAGCAAGTAACTTTTTTTGTCCCAAATGACGCCCGGTAATTCTTCCCCAGTAGTAACGTTGATGATCACGAATTGATCATTGTAGCGCACCGCACCCCAGTGACTAAACGTATAACCTGAATCATGATAATTGTCTGGCCAAACCGATAATTGTTTTGTGAGAAAAAGTTCTGGAAAGAACTCGTGTGCTTGCAACTGGCTGTACTGGTCAGTGAAACCGCAATCCAAGCTCTCCAACAACAAAACTTTTTCGTCAAGTTTTGAAAGGATACGATTCAGCCACATGTACATGTATTCTTTTTTTCGCGGATGCAGTTTTCCCCTGTGTGGTTATAACTTCCCGAGAATCGTGACGTCATTTGACGCAAGCTCTCTTGTGAACAACCATCCGCAGGAAACGCACAAATAAGAATGAAATGCCAACTTTTCAAAATCCTTTTTTAAAACTTCCCACAACTTGACCGATTGGTGTCATCATTGGGCAACATTAGTTGTGTACGATTTTCCACATGACAAATTTGACTAAAGCCAACTGAAAAGGCAGAAGTACTGTGATGTGAAGCGGGAATAAGCTTTATGTGCACATGTGATCCGTTAAATAGTTCTTTCAAATCGTTTAATCAACCGGCGATGATTTATCGCTTTCCGGTCCTTGATTCCTGTGAAATTGGTCATACATCACTCCTCACTATGCAGTTTCCTGATTGGGCTTGTTAATTGAATCGCGATAAATCATTGGAGTGAGGTAGATGGCAGTCGGGATTGAAGGGTCGAGTGTGCAGGTAAAACTGGGATTATTTCGAGCAGCGCTAGGAAACTCGGAGACCGTTTACATCTTCACATGCAGCATAAACGCTGTTGCAGCTTTGAGCATCAACGCGCGCCGGTATAGCGCTTCTTCACAAACCAACACAGACATCAGAGTGTCCTCGTTCATAATAAGTACTGTTCCTTGTGAGTTCTTATACGCTCTCGGCAAGTTGTCTGCTTTTTTCGCAATAATCCCGCTATTTGACGCAACTCCTTGCCGAAGGGGGTAACTAGACTGCGATTATACAAAAAAGAACGAGGCTAGAAAAACATGCGACTCATAGACGAGTTACAGTCCAAAGTGGGAGATTATGTGACACTTCAATGAGACTAATTACTAACTTCTTGACACACAAATTCAGATAGCTTCCGGCCCAGTAGGGTGCACACTCTGTCCAATCATGAATGGGCAAGAAACTATTATTGAAAACTTGATGGCGCTGATACGGTGCCTTTGTGGCTGTGACCGAGGCCAAAAAGTTGTAAAATTGTCGAGAATGACCTTAAAAGTTAATCTTACTTCTTTCTTCATTACATTACAGTAATCTTTCCAAATTAACAGTAATTCTACTCGAACAGAATAGTGTTAATCACTGTAAGTGGTGCTAGAAGTCAATAGCTGAGATTTTCAAGGACCAAACATTATGAGATTTGGGGCCTTCTTATGAAAATACCGTTCGGTGACTGTTGACGAACTTCACACTGGTATGGTAGAAGGGGAAGGTATTTTTCAACACCCAAGGTCTGCCGGTGATAAAGGGCAGATCCTAAGGTCAGCTCTCGCTGTTCAAACACCTGTCAACATTCAGCATACAACATCAGCCGGACCCCGTTCAGTCAGATGTGCATAAATAGCGGGATCGGCAGTGGACGTCATCAGTACGGGCGTGTTGGATTTCCGGACTTGGCGATCTTTATTAAACCCCGTGAAGTAGTTTGAAGACTTTTAGTCCTGTGGATTTTTTTTTCTGCTTTTACGTAAACAACTTGGTAGTTTGAACTTGACGAAATTGGATCTAAAACCTCTTATGGATGATATTGGTTCTAACTGTGAAATCTGCGTATGTCGTCTGACGAAATAAATTGGGACCAATTTTTGCGCTTCCACGGCAACCCGTAATAATACCATTCCAAGTGGATTACACACCGATCACTCCCCACTGGAAACAAAAGTGCTCCTGACCACATTGTCTTGTACACGCTGCTTCGTAGAAAAATCCTGCAGTTTTACGTTACAAAAACACCATCCGTCCAGTCGTTTCCTTCTGTTTAGTCTGACCACCTACACCAACTTCCTAGTTCGGTAACTTCCGTTCCTGTGAGCTGCTCAAAAGTACAAGCACAAAGTTCCTTGCTCAGTACAACGTGTACATGAACATACGATTTTGTTTTCATCTCGCGGACATAATTATTCTAACGTGGAGTATTATTCGTCAAGGATTCAGCTTGCTCGGCGCAAACATGGAGCCAACCCTTCTCTTTCCGAAATCGAAATCAGAGTCGTCGTTAAAACTATCATCAGTACTTTTATGTCTACTTGGCGCATTTGTTTTCATTGACGTAACTCACGCACGACCGTTGTGTGGAGGCAAGCCAAGTAAATCTGACACTGAAGATGCCACGTTTTCTCCGGGAGTGGAGGGCGGCGAGGCGCGCTTGGAGTCATCCTCGAGGGGGCCAGAGGCGTTGGTTGACCAGGAGGAACCGCTGGAGAACAGGAGGAGCTCACCGGGGACCGATGGAAGAAGGCCGTGGGAAATAAACGAAGGTATAATTTCCAAATTAAGAATGTACTTGCAAGATACAGACTCTTTTAGGTCTTCAGTATGCATTTTGTGTAGCTGTTACGTAATAGTCATGTAAGTAGCCGAACTGCCAGTGAGACTTTCAAGTGCCAACCCAACCTTGGGGAGGAGCCACTGCCGGAGTGCAGGATTTAAACTTTAGAACAGTACCTGCCAAAATGTTGGTTTCTCTTAAGAACACACCTTGCTTAAAATACGTAATTTGACACGTAAAATGAAAAATAAGTATAGTCCAATAATGCGGGATCCAGCACTGATGTAAAATAAAACATGTCCTGCAAAATAATGTAAAGCTTGTAAGATGTACCAATTTTTCGATGTTGGGTATTGGTAGCACCAATTCCCGTGTACTTTGCTGATACCAACGGGCTCTCTCCTGATCGGTGTTCTCTGCGTGGTCTTTTCAATGTCACGCTGCGTCACAGCATACACCTGCCTGCCTTACCTATCCTCTCTTTAACATTAATTTAAATTCGGACATGTTTTTTTCTCACAGTGTTCTGGTATTGGGTTGTACATCGTGTCTTCCCATACCTCTGTTGGGTCGAGGAATATTTCTGCCTGATGTCTGCATATATGCCTACTCTTAATGGTTACATATTCAGGTCTTGAAAACATTTTTGGGCACCTTTTTTCAGTAACATAAGAGTTTCCCTAGATTTTGATCGGCAAAAATCTGTTAATTTTTAGGAGGCCTTTTGCTGTCATTACAGTAAAGGTTATGTCCGACCGGGCAGTGCGGGTTCAAGGCAGCACAGCTTGCGAGGACAAACCGGTCGCACTGACCGGAAGTCATTACGTCTACTTTCAGGAAAGATGAACGACCTTTTTACAAGAACATTCTTTGTTCATTAGATAATGTTATGGTCTTTAACATATTGTGAGTCATTCGGAGATGTGGAAGAAATCAAATCTGCAAGATTTCTGCTACTCTTCGTAAGAGCACTTGAGTTTTTACAGAACATCTATCATAATTACACCGGTATCCGCATGCATTCGTTGATTATGTACATGTACAACCATGGAGGACGGAATAGTTTTCCTCCATCATCTGGTACAACATTGGCTACCAAATTAAGTAATTTAGAGCAAGGTGTTCGGCGCAGTAAAGTTCAAAATCTTTTGGTGAAGGATTTCATCGGTTTTTTTTTATCAGGATGTGCTCTGTATACACACGTCAGAGAGTGTATACTACGCTTGTTTTTAAAATAAACAGAATAAATGGACAGCCGAGCAAGGAAAATAAATATAATCTTTGGCAAACGAAAACAGTGATGGCAAAAGGTCGAGGTTGGGCTGGTTATTTTCTTAATAAAACTTTCATAAAATTATATGTAAATGGTATGTACCTTGAATGCCTGAATATTTGTAAACTAACTTTGTTTTGAAGCGCTAAGTTTGTTCTTAAAAATAATGACGAATTAGATGTATAAACTTGTGGATTTTTCTCATTTTTTTCTCAGTGTTTTGTTTTCAGAATTTTGTTCCTTTTTCCTGTAGGTTTGTGCCCTCCACCACTGGCCCACCTGTGTACCATCACTATACCGGGACCAAGCGGTGGAAGTAAGTACTTTTTCATTTTAAGGATTTGTACTGGAAAGAAAATTGTGAATAGAAGTAGGTCAACTAAAGACTTGAAGCGAGTGTAGAATGTTAGGAAACTGAAGAGGAATTGGAAAGGGGAAAGTAGTATTCGAAATGCTCGTCATTGTACATGTAGGCCTATGTCAATTTATTTTCGTTTTTCGTGTAGTCATTTTTTATCGGACTGAAACATCAGTCAACTCGAAGAAGAGGAGCTTTCGTTCCCACTTTCTTCTAACAAATTAGAAGCTAAATATTGACTTCTCCTAGGTTCACGTGTCTTTCCTTATTATGCCCTCGCAGCTCAACAGGCCTTCGTCACGCCATTCTTCGAGGGAGATATCATCTTAGATCCAGGCACACGTCGCAATCTCGGCCTGGCCAACATGCTGCAGCGGGCCGATAGTACGATGCAGCGGCGGGCCATGCGCAACCATCGCACCCGTGCGCGGTCCGCTAGTGTGCGTACCACGCGGGCCGTGGTCAGGCCCACGGTCCAGCGCTGGCCGGACGGGATCATACCGTACATCATCAGTGATGATTTCGGTGAGAAAACTCTACTTTCTCTCCTAACTTCATTGCCACAGTTTACTGTTTTGAACTTAAAATCTGTTCTGTTGAATAACGTTTGACAGCACTGCAGTCGTCAAACTAGAAAGCAAGCTTTATTAACAAGATGATGGATGGTATTGGCCTATATTTAGAAATTTGGTAAAAATGCTCGTCAGGATTGAATATTAATTTGCCTAATACGAATTAATTCCAAGCTTTTGTTCTTCGTCTTTCAGCCCCAGACACAGCCAAGTTGATCCGAAACGCCTTGAGGCACTGGGAGAGACAAACCTGTCTAGAGTTCAGAGAGAAGAAAGCTAAAGACCAAGATTATCTCCACTTTGCTTATTACCCTGGGTACGAAATTTAATGAGTTAAATCTGTGCTCGGGCTCAGGTTCTGAATTGGGCCTTGAGGAATTGACGTTCACTACTTGGGTAGATACTATAGGGAGGGGTGTGGCATCATTGGGGGGCGGAATCACTTTTTCTTGGAAGGGGTCAACAGATTAATGTCAAAAATAAGATTAAATTCTGCTGGATGTTTGATAATATGCTAGTTTTCAAGAATAGGTGTACTTCCTGTTTGGGTGATTTTTTTTCCAACTTTCACTCGGGAGGTAACACACTGAGTACACAAGTGTTCATACGTCGGTGAAGGGCAAAACCTAATTTGAAACTTTGGATTCTTACAACTTATTAGGGGAACAAATGCTAGAGTGTAAAATGGCGTGTGAAATTTGTCATCCCAATAAGGTAACATCAGACCACGCCCCTTCAAGAATTTGTCTGATCCTTTCTCTTTCTTTTACAGTTGTTGGTCGTATGTTGGGAGGCAGGGAGGGGAGCAGATCATCTCTATGGGGCCAGGCTGTGCCGTCTTTGGTACCATTGTCCACGAGATTGGCCATGCCGTCGGCTTCTGGCACGAACAGAGCCGGCGCGATCGTAATAAGTACATCAACATCATGTACAAGAACATCGTACCGGGCACGGAAGAAAACTTTGGCCAGATAGACCCTGCTAACGTCACCAGCCTGGGCTTCCCCTACGACTATGAGAGCATCATGCACTACGCTTCCAACGCCTTCACGGCAAACGGCCAGCCTACCATCAAGATCAAAAAGATTGGCAGGAAACTCGGGTTCCGCCTGGGTCAGCAGGGAGGGTTGAGCCCGCTGGACGTGGCACAGGTCCGGGCAATGTACGGCTGTAACCAGAAGAAAATGGCCCAGGAGACAACAGGTATGGGAAGCCTTATCATATATCCTACCTACTCTGAACTCATCAAAATCTAACAGATTTTGTAGGATTTTGGTAGGATCAGGGCTAGAGATCCCAGTTACTGTTAGTTTACATCGCGTTTGCTGTTCTAATCATATTTTGAAAGAACGACAAATGCGGCATTACTGCAGAATTTGGTTTTGGTAGATTCAGGAAGATTCCTGGCAAATTGCCTAGGGACCTAGGATTAATTTATGCAATTTGCTTTTGAAATCGACATCAAAAATCCAATTTAAATATCTTCCATAAATCTAATACCACAACAGGTCTTTGTTTTTCCACCCTAAATCTTCATGGAAATATAATATGCGTGTGTCAAATGTGTTTACATTTCAAACAATTTAGACATTGACAGTTTGGGAGATGGGGCTTGACAGCTGAATTGGTAGAATGTTGGTATAGTGTGACAGAGGTCAATTTCCAGTCAATTTAAGTTCAACTAAATTTTGTTTTGAAATAAACCTAACCATTATATCAGTGTAGGTTCAATCATTTTTTTAATGTAGTGGTATTTTTTTCATTTCTGAAATTCCTGCAGAAGAGTGTACAGTCAGCAAGCACGGTGACGGCCGAAAATACAGAGGCACACGCGACTACACGGTGTCCGGGGCCACCTGCCAAAAGTGGAACTCGCAGTGGCCTCACAAGCAGGAATACTGGAAGGAGGAACCGGCCAGGAACGAGAAACAAGGCCTAGGGGACCACAACTACTGCCGCAACCCCTCCGGCAAGATGGAACGACCCTGGTGCTTCACCACGCTCAAGAAGACGCGGTGGGAGTACTGCGACGTCAAGATTTGCGACAGGGAGACGTGAAGAATTGTAGTGTGAATCTTGAATCATGGTTTAGATGCAGCTGGAGTGGTACTACATACTGTACAGTACTTCGGGTGAAATTGTTGACTTCTTTGAAAGTTTTAGAACACTGGAGAAATTAAAAAGAATTTGCAGAAATGGGTTAGGGAGGTTGGAGGGTAACATTTTCCCATAGGTTTTAGAAAAACTTCTTTGAAAGTTTTAGAACACTGGAGAAATTAAAAAGAAATTAATAAGAATTTGCAGAAATGGGCTAGGGAAGTTGGAGGGTAACACTTTCCCATAGATTTCAGAAAGATTTATGTAAATTCGTTGCATTGTTCTTATACATGTATCTTGCAGAGTTTGTAGTCAAGTATTATCACAAGCCCAGTCTCGGGTAACAGGGGGTGAAGAATAACTAAAGAATGCTTTCGTCAAGTTGATTGGCAAAGCTTGTGACATGTCTGTAGGACTTACGTGCCATGACTTGAGGCTACAATTCTGACATATTATGTATATTGTTCTTCTCTACTTCTTGTATCATGGTTGTGTTTGATATTTTGATGTATAATGCGATCAACATTTTAAGATGTATTTAATTGTTTGTGTTACATGTATTTCATTTTGCTGCCATATCAGTTAACTTGCCGTTTTTAGTTTTTGATCAGGACTGTAATGAATTAACACTTTGCATTCAGAATCAAAATAAAATATGTACAGGAATATCAGATATTTCTCTTTTACATTGCATTATATAGATATTTATTTTAAAAGAAAAAGGTGTTACAACAGCATACCTGGAAAACCTTACAAGGTCAATTCTTTTTTCCAAATTTTGTATGTACATAATATCTACATGAATTATCACTAGTTATTTACAAAGCATTTTTTGACGTTCTTTTTGTTAAGTTGCTGCCTTAGATCTTATTACTACATGTATTTATTTTGTAACATTAGTTTTCATGTACACCTCAACTATTATTTATAATGAACTTTGTGAAATAATCTAGAAAACCAATAAATTAATGTCATAATGTGCTTTCTGCACCGCCGACCTCTGACTGTCTGTTAACATTCCGGTCCCTTAAAATCCAAACTTTACTGCTCTGTTTAGGGTACATGTATAAAGAAGGCACTTTTATTTGTTATCAAAGTGGTGACCTTTCCAACTGAAAGCGGGCACGTTAAAGGTTCCCAAACAAAATACAGGCATCTTTGCTTCTTTGGCTTCTTGTACATTGATATTAACCAATTGCACACTCTTTACAATGCAGTGGTTCTTCTACTTCAGAATGGTACAAATGTTTGCTTCAATTCACAAAATGTTGGTTTTTCTCATCCACTGGTGGAATCTAGGATCTGCCGAACAAAGGCAAGGACAGTATCTCTGTGCTGTAGTAATTGTCACTGGAATAAGATTGACGTTGATAGAGCATCACTAGCTCCTAGACGTCCACTTGCATCACCTGGCAAGGATCACAGTGCTCTCTATTTCCCTCAGCGTTCTCTTGCCTTGGGTGAGGAGCATGCGGATGGCAATCTGTGAAACAGAAATTGACAACTTTTAAAGACCACTTATTATGAAAGGCCAAGAACTTCGTAAGAGGCCTAGACATGGGAATCATTCATGAAACTGTTGGGTTTTCATTCAAGGTACCTCATCCTGTTGCTTCTTGTTCTTCTTGAATTCCTCCCTGGCCCATTGTCTCAATTCCTCCCTGTCCGTCTTGTCTGGCACTCGCCTCAGAGATCGCTGGATGTCTCGGTACAGACCTAAGACTTGCTGTCTCAGCAGAAACTAATCATCACGGGAGGAGACAAACAAAGTTAGGATTAGGACTTAGACTTTTTGATTATCTCAGGAAGCTTAGATAGCATTGCAAGTCCTTTGTTATCGTGTAAAGGAATGCAAAATATAGCTACCATTTTATAAAAAGCAAATAGGCCTAGCTCCAACCCTTTGGCTTTAGTTTGTCCCTTATCCTGTATTCTTCCGAATTTCAAGCATATATCAAGGATATATATTTTTTCTAACAAACTTTACCCTCTAGCTGTCGAATTTGCTTGGGAAAAACAAATACATTGTAGGCCTTAATCATTAAGGCCTACTTAATATTATTAGCTCTATTATAATCAGGACCTTAGCTTAGTTAACTGACGTAACAAAAGTAAACACCAAGGGAGACTCGGACAATTTTACTCTTTTTTAGGCCTAACCATTGCTAACCATCTGACCTGTGACCGTGCTTGCTAACGTTAGAAAACGTCCGAGTTAGTTGTTAGTGAAAAAAACATGGCATCACGATGACGCATTATGCCATTAATTGTACCATTAATTCTAGTTTCTGGCCCATTCATTTCCACAGACTATTTTAACGCTGCTGCAACAATTGTTGAGGTTAAGATTGACTAAAAGTACAATTGTTCGCTCATTATTTACCTGCTTCAGTGTCAAGGCTTTGGGTATCTTGGACGCTGCCATTTTGTAGCCCGCCCTCTATTGCAATCAAAACATATCGGTTGAAAAATCAGTAGAGGGCGGGCTGCAATTTTATGTCGAAAAAAAATGCATGACAGAGGGCGGGCTTTAAATTTAATAATAAAAAAAATAGATATCTTAAAAGCTACAGAGGACGCGCTTCAAATAGTTGGACAAGTGGGAAAGTATTTCAATAGAGGGCGCGCTTCAATTATTGTACATGAGGCTTTTTTCAAACCTCGGCGTCGTCGCCGCTTAGCTACAGCTACATCGCTTAAGTAATAGCCCACACATAGACGAAGCCGGGGTTTGGAAAACTGCCATGTGACTGAAGGTCAGTAGAGGGCGCTCTTTTTGTTTGAAATTTGTTAAAATTTCAACAGAGGGCGTGCTTCAAATTTTCAACAGAGGGCGTGCTTCGTTTTGGTTTTATCAGAGCCCTTCAACAGAGGGCGTGCTTTCAGTAGCCACTAATTAAAAAGGATTTTGATTTTTGAATTAAGTTTGGTATTTGTAAGCTGAACTAAACCACAGAACTTAATTTACTGACATTAAAACACAGGATATATTTGTGTCATCTTCTTTAAATGAACATTTATTCTGAGTATGTACATATTAAATAATAAGTGGAATTTAATAAGCATTACAATTTATACACAATTGTTTCTTCATATTTTTTTTTTATACAACCACAGTTTACAAAGTACCGGTACATCCAAGACAAGTGAAGTCACATTCCACATGCATTAATAGACATCACATGATTTTCTACCTTAAGTCAGCAGCGCAGCATAAGCCTGTTCATATGTCTTGCAATGCCTGTATCAACTTCCTGAAAACAAACTAATATAAGGTAAGGAAGAAAAGGTAATGAAGTTATAGCTGCATTTGAAATACTACTTTGATGCAAGTATTGATGATGCTCCTAGGACTAAGTACAAGTACAACCTGACGTCACCCTTTTACTACACAATTGTGTAGAACCAATCAGTGCTTTTTCAGATACATCTCCAATATATAGTTATGACGTAAATTTAATATGCCCCCTTCTTTCACAAACGTTTTCAGCTAGGGTTTCACATGAAACCTAGTGTTATAATATATTTTGCTATACTGAACAATTATGAATGTAATGACCTTTTTAACATGTGTTTAAGATTCACACAACTCATGACTTTTGACCTGAACCCCCCAGTGTTGGGGGGGGGGGGGGGTGTTACGGAATTGTCTCATGGCAAGTTACCAGTCAAATTTCATGGCAATACATCACGTCTCACTGAAGTTAGCGCAGTGACTCCAGTGCTTTCATTCATGCCTATTCATTAACCTTTGACCTGTAGCCTCCAAATTCATGAGGTTCCATCTAACTCCCACTAGCAGACTATGTACCTGTCAAGTTTCATGACAGTGTATCAAATAGGCCTATAACTTGCATTATACAGTCAACTCTTGTTAGTACAAACTCTGTTAATACAAAATTCTGGTTATAACAAACATAAAACCTTGGTCCCGACTGTGCATTTAAGCACACAATGAATGGGACTGATGTTCCTCTTAATAAAAAATTCTGATATAACAAACAATTTGGCTAGGTCCGAACGAGTTTGTTATAACGAGACTCGACTGTAGTAATAACTTTCATGTACCAAGTAAAGTTTATTTGGGCTGCTCACACGTACGTACATGTTTGGTACTAAAGTATGTTGCCTGGTATGGTGCTGAAGACAGTCATGCTGATGAATAGAATTGACAAGATGAATATATATGATGCACAGTAATGTCTGAAATGCAACTTACAGTGAATTAAAATCAGTAAAATAATTTTGTTTCATTTACTGTTTTTCATGTAAGCACAGCAATGGTTGTCAAATATTCAATTTGTTGTTAAACTGCTTCCCAGAATTTTTGAAAATCAAGAACCTAAAAGCTTTTTTTCAAAACTCAAAGACTTTGTGTCTCCCTCTTCCTAGAAAAACAAATACACTAATAAATAAATATACTGCATGTTTGCTTACCCTGCGGAACCAATCGTTCACCACATTCAACAATGTCAGGGAATGTGAAGTTAAAGATAGCTTTCAGATCAGCCTACACCTAGTTAGTACAATCACTGTTTATACTTCTTTCCCAAAACAAATAAGCATTCTAAGCTACTGCTAGACTATTCAGAGCATGCATGTACGTCCACAAAATGTCGCTAAGTGCAGGTAGATTTAATTCTTTTGGAATACCGTGCAGTTGATGTTTTCTTTAAAAAGAAACTGTGAATCACTACACATGAATCTACTGTCCTAGTAAATTATCTATTGAGCTCAAGATCTGTGATCCACAAATTAGCATTCCAATCTGGGGACATTTGGAAGATTAGATTACATACATTTACATCTTCATTTTCATGGTTGCACCTTTTGGAACTATTTCACAAAACCATCTACTCAATTTTTTGGGGGGAAAAATGGAAGCATGCAATAGCAGTAGGGTAAGGTACCAAACCCTTTGTGACTTTACAATTCTAATGCCGATGAAAATAATACTCGATAAATTCAGACAAAATGTGCTACATGTATGTTCTCCTATGCTGCAAAGAGTTGCTAAAATAGAGATAAAATGTTTCCTTTTAAATATCAGGGTTTGATACGGCTAGTGTCGTACCATACCATATCCCCCTCCCCACATTCCAGAAAAAAAACCCCAACTTTCCACATATCTTACTTTAAACAAAGTAATGCTACAAATTTTGTCCAAGATAATAGGTTTTTTTGGCAATACACCTGAGCAGCATAATTAAAAATTTCATCTTCTCCCCTTAAACTCCTCAAACACACATTTTGGTGGAATGTTGAGCACGGTAAATTATAATTATTTACATCTTTGAAATGTTGTGCATACCATTAAATACACGGCAGTCTAATTTTCTAATTTTCATCTTTGTTTGTAAACGTGTGCGTCTATGCAATATAAAAGTCAAACTAGTTGCATAGAGTAAACCAAAAGATGAATTAAAATTTAAGTGGTACTTTTGAAGTTAGGGTTTGTGATCAAAAATAATAATGGAACTGCGTTACACATTAATTTGTTAAATTCAATACTTGCGCTTACTTTGTGCAAAATAAATCATATTTCCGAGTATCATCACTGAATGAAGTGAATTAAACTCTGTTACTGCTGTCACGGTGATGGGCTTCACAAAAGCCAATAGATACTTTGTCTTCCAAATTACGGCCAGGAGTGATAGGAATAAATAAATGAATCTCTATCTTCAGATAAAAACCCCAATCTCTGAGCCCAATTTTGTGGAGTTGCTGAACACAAAACAACTGCAAAGCACTGCAAATATGGACTAGGCGAAAACAGGTTAACAGCCAGAAAATTTATGCAGTGTGTGTTGCTCGAAATCTGGCCCTTCAGGAAACCTTCCTGATTTGAACATGAACTCCAACACTGTAAAGTAACCCAATGGCAACTTCTTTGTGCCTTGACAAATAGATGTTACGCCCCAACCATAGTCATGCACCCAACTATAAGACAGTCCCATCTATACACTATCCCAACTCTAGTTGATGCCTCCTCTAGTTGGGAAGTAGTTGGGAAGTCCCAACTAGGATTACAGTTTGGGCACAACACCGACATCAAACCTCATGTAAAGTAATAGGCCTACTGGTTGCTCTGGACATTCCTTTTCCCTTTCAAAATCACGTTGGGTTTTTGGCTGATTTGGCAGATTAAACATTATTATATTGCAACTACGTACATTAACGCTATTTTGCTGGCATGAACTCCACCAACCAATTACTCACAATATTTACAAATACGTGTAGTATTTAATTATAAGCCAATTACTGAATATTTCTTCGTTTTTTTTTTTCTTTTCGTAATGCAGTGACTGCTCCGACAAAATGGACACACACACACACCAGTGACACGCAATTTAGCGTACTATGTATACATAATATCCTATAAGTACAGTACATGTACATTCACCAGTCCATGTTACCACAACCCACATAATGACGTACGAGTCTGTGAATCCATATGACTTTACGCTATAAGACATAACTTTTAACCAAAATTGGTTTAAACAAAAATGGGAATAACGTGTAAACTTTTTAAAAATAAAAACAATTCGATGTCTGAAGTGAAGCTTAAATATTGACCAAATTTACGTTTTTATATACCCTCCCTTTTTAATGTCTGTTCATTCATTGATTATTCAACCTCTTTTAAGGGAGAATACTGATTGAACTTTATAGACATTTATTTCAATTGTCTCTCAATAAGAGTCCTATTCATTTCTGTTTAAAAGCCTACTTGAATGGAATCCCTTGTCAAATCAAACATGTTACATAAAATATTTCATTTCAGAAAATTCTTAGGGTAAATGGCTGGACAATTTAGAGCTCAAATATAAAAAAAAAATTGCAAACAAATTTTTTTCTGGACGGATGCATTACAATCACAATGTAGAATTTTAACATCAATATTTCTGTATACAAAACCTCCATTCCTTATTAAGGCCTGTGGTAAATTCACGCTGAATAAGCTTTTGAATCAATCATAATTCTACTTAAGCATGATGAATGAAAGCCGAAACAATACACCTTACACGTGGCGGCCATCTTAGAGGGCATCTTTTGTTATTTGAATTCATTAACAATAAATGCACACAAGGTTCACTCATGCATATCCCCGCCAAACAAAGGTATTGCCATCTAAGATGGCTGTTCATACATAAGGCCCAAAAAAAAAAGTCTCCGGTTTCTGGTATGGAGCTTGCCCAAAAAGTGGTGCGGCGACACGGCTTTTTTTTTTTTTTTTACCTGTTTTTTTTGCTTCAAATGTCGGCCGAGGACTGCAATTGGTGCCCGACTAAACTTAGTGAAAATATATGGGAGTCCAGAGAGGCCACATAAAGCTTATTCTCGATCATAACCCCATCTAAAAACACGTTAAAATTGTGCAGCAGCAGGATTCCAGTCAAACCAGTGAGTTTGGCAGTTTTGAGACATCATCTTTTATTGAAAAAAAAACTTTTTCATTTTGCCGACGCGCATGGCTACGGCGACGCGCGCGCATACCAGAAACCGGAGACTTATTTTTTTGGGCCTAAGGTCTATACAGTTCCTTTCAAAATTTAGAAAGTTGCCTCAGGGAGGGGGGAGCAGGGAGGGGACAAGTTTATGTTACTAAAAGATAATTCTTCTCATTGTGTGTGATCTCAGCGTACACGTTTGCCTCATTTGAATGTACATGTACGTCTTTTTACTTTTTATGTGGAATATTATTAATTTTGGGCAGGTAACATGAACCAGTGTCTGACGGAAGCTTGGCTACCACGTTCACAATCATCATGCACAGCAGTTTTTCTTATCCTGTCGCGGCTCTTCCAATCGTAGCGTTTCCCGCGGCGCCGTGAACCCCCCTTTGATCCCGTCCCAGCCGTCCTTGATCTCCAGGTCGCCGTTTTTCAGTTTGACGTAAATCTCCTTGGCCATGACGGAGAAGGCCGCCTCCACGTTGATGCAGGCCTTGGCCGAGGTCTCGATGAACTTCATGTTGTAGGCCTGGGCGAATTTCTCCCCCTCCTCTTTGTACACTTCCCTCTTGTCCTCCAAGTCCGACTTGTGGCCGATCACCATGTACGTGGTGCTGCACGGATTGGTGACGTTTTCCTTGGCTTCCAGTAACCACTCTTGGAGATTCTCAAAGCTCCGTCGATTGGAAATATCATACACTAATAACACACCCACAGAGTTCCGGTAATAGGAAGTTGTTATTGATCTGAAAAGTAATTGTTAAAAAAGGGGGAAAAAACACAATAAATGGACAATAAGTTTATACAGTAAAATTGCATCACATTTCACAAACGCCATTTTCCTTCCATTTTTTCTCATCTTTTATGTTTGTTAAAATTAGATGACCCAACATTTTTATTACCCTAAGCCCGGTTCATACTTCACGCGAAAGCAAGTTGCGAAGCAAAATTCATGTCGTCAACAATGGTGGACGCACTTCAAATGTTATGTTGACGTCAAGAATTTTGCTTTGCTTTCATTTTCTGATGAAGTATGAACCGGGCTTAAAGTAAAAAAAGAGATTGTTTTCTCAAAGGTATTTTTTTCTTCATGTTTGTTAATGTTAACTACACAAACAGCCTACCACAGCAATTTGTTCCTAAAATTTACACTTGTCAGCAACTTGTTAATCTTAGATCTGACTTTGATGATAATTATAAATTAATGTAAAAGACAAAACCAAAAAGTATTTGAAATGGCCAACATTTGACAAGTGACCAGGCATTAAAAAAAGGAATGAAAATGGGATTGTCACATGTCAGATTGTAAAATCTGCGTACCTGAATCGTTCCTGCCCAGCCGTATCCCACAGCTGTAACTTGACCCTCCTCCCCGGCGCAACCTCGATCAGCCTGGCGAAGAAATCCACCCCAACCGTCGGGTCTGAAACCTCCACGAATTTCCCGTCACAGAACCGGCGGAGCAACGAGGACTTGCCCACCGTCGAGTCGCCCACCAGAATCATGCGAAATTGGTACTCCCAAATCACCTCGGGTGGCAAGCCCGACAGTTCCTCAGCAGCAGCAGACATCATTAACTGTTCATGGTTTAGATTTTCGATAACTCTTGAAGAAAAAGACCACTTTTTAGAGAAAATTTTATCGTCCAATATCACTGAGGTTCAGTCTCATGATCGGTGATTTAAAAATGGCTACAATTTACTTCCGCTAGGTCAGCAGCATCGTGAATATTTAGTATTGCTTTTCTATGTATCACAAGCACTGATTGGTTTGTAAATGGCACGGGGAAGGGATTTGGCCAATCAAGGACTGTGTACATAAATTGAAGGCGATACGTTTCACAACACCGCAAACATCATCATGGACGGCGCACGTGGGGAATCGTCGGGCAATCTTTGCTCGAAAATTGTCGCCCAACTGAAGGTGTTTGTGAGCAGTATTTTCACCATGTAAGTTCGACTTGTTTCTTTATTTCTTACTTTAGTAAATGGTGAGGATGGATTACACGTTTAAACCACAACGATGTTGAATAAAAATTAAAAGGAGAGGCCGCGGCGCGCGCTTTAACGATGGCGCAGTATGAACAACGTACGACAGCCAACGAGCACGGGAGCATGCAGAGTGACCCGCACGGTACGACCTGACAACCGGCCGGCCAGCCGTGCCGTCTGGACGTCGCGTCAGGCAGTCACAGTCATGCATTCTTCAATTTAAAAAAATGTATTTTATCACAAACGTGACGCCTATTTAAATTAAAACCACATAATAAACAAAACGAACAAATATTGAAATAGGCCTTTATCTGTTCCTTGCTCTATGGTTAAAACGAATGTCGGACACTTCGCCCCATTTCCACGTCGCCCCATGTCACTTCGCCCCTAACCACTTCGCCCCATCCCCACTTCGCCCCATCCCCACTTCGCCCCATTTCCACTTCGCCCCATCCCCACTTCGCCCCATCCCCACTTCGCCCCATCCCCACTTCGCCCTATTGGCTTAAAAAACAATTCCAACAGATTCACTAATTGCTAACAAGAATTAGCCCACCAAATGAACAATTCATAACCAACCTCTCAAGCTATCACTCTCCCCTAGCCCTACCGAGAAAAAAAGCTTGAAGTAAAAGATCCAACTTTGTTCCCAACCCGGCTATACCAACCCGTCTCCCACTTATCTGAGAACGAAAATACCTTTGACATCCTAATTTCACTCTTGGAGGAACCAATCTCATCTAAATGAAGTTGTAAGTGTCACATATCAGACAATTTTTGACGGAACATTTTCCTCAAGGCAGTGAGTTCCTTTTAACTCACTGACCCATACCTACGGATTCTGTTGAATCCGGCGCCGGCTGATGAGTCCCCGAAGGGACAAATGTGCATTCCGCTATTACCCTCGGGTAAAACCTAACCCACCCCACTGCTGCCTGGGTAAACTTGGCTACGGTCAAAACTTCCATTGATTTCTCCTTCTTATTTTTACCGATTTTTTGAGACCCGGCCTTTCATGTGTCTCAATTGAAGAACATAAACCACACAATGTCACACCATCGAATAACTCAATGTGTTGTTCTTACGCAAATTTTTTTATTCACAAGCCAATAGGAGAGGCGTCTCTGAATGGGATAGAGCCATCATTTCTCTCATCTGTGTCTCTAGCACCTCATCAGAGAGTTTGTATTTTTCCTGAGGTTTTAGATTTGGGAGCATTTATTATCTAGGGTCTTTGGCAGTTTATTATGTCTGCACCCCTAGCCTTCACCTTTTTCATACTGGGGCGAAGTGGGGATGGGGCGAAGTGGGGATGGGGCGAAGCGGGGATGGGGCGAAGCGGGGATGGGGCGAAGCGGGGATGGGGCGATGTGGGAATGGGGCGAAGTGGGGATGGGGCGAAGTGGTTAGGGGCGAAGTGACATGGGGCGACGTGGAAATGGGGCGAAGCGTCCGACACCCCGAAAACTAGACCCGTGAACGTGGACGTTGTGACCTTACCATTTAGTCGATTAATGAGATTTGATTTTTGTTCGGGGATATGGGCTTTCAAAGTTTCATTTAGAAAAATCAAGTATAATGAGCAGTACTTTCACGGTTACTAATATGCGCCATCTTGCTGATGGGGCAAATTTACATGTGTTGCTGTGTACACATCGTCAAGGCCAAGTCATCATGCATTCATTCCAAGATGCACCGGCATCAGACAATGCCTGTTCTTTTTTGCCCCATGAACTGTTCATCAAGATGGCGCATATTGTGGAATTGTGCATTGTCTGTGGCGAGTCTCTCATTTCTGCACACCTTTGCATCTGTAAATGTTTGTACCAGTTGTTACAACTTGATTAGATAACTTGGAAACTATTGAATTTAAGATTAACACATGTACAAGCACGTACAAGTTTATGACTGAACTTTAGTACCAGATAATGTTTTTCTTTTTTTACTAGTAAGTAGTATTGCTGTCATAAACGTTCAGTTAAGCATGCCATATGTTTGAACTTTGATCTTGCTCCCTCAATTATATAATTAATATTGGGTGCAGTGCTTTTTACCTCTGCATTCTGGGCATATGTTTTTGAGAATTTACTATGGCGTTATCTCTATGGTACAGAATATTTAAAGGATTGTGTTTCATTTCATTGTTGGATTAATATTGTACAAACAGAATACTTGTATCTTGTAGATGGAGTTGTGCATCCCTAAGCTTGGAATTCACTGCACTAGAATTGTTTGCATATTTTAGGAAACTGGGGGAATTAAATTAATTCAGATCAAATTTTAGACCCTAACAGACGAACAACAAGGTCTTTTTAAAGATAAGTGTAAGAACAGAATACATGTACCTGTAGCCCTCCCTCTATGGCTGGCAATTTCAACAAGGCCAGCCCAGCAGTCGAAACCAGTCAAGTGACTGGTTTTAACTGTTGAGTGCTCCCTGCCTTCATAAAGCAGGAATGACTGGCTGTGATTGTTATGAAACCTGAAATAGCTATGCTTTGACTGAAGGAGATTGATAAGCCAGCTGTGCCTACCAGTCACCTGCTTTTGTCTGTTGATGGAGTTTGACTGTCACAGTGCCTACAAGAAATATGATCTGACTGTTGGTGACTAGCCTGTGTAAAAGGCATGGCAGAGGAACCTTGTTGTTGTTTCCTGTTGGAATGAGCAAGGTTTACACTTTGAAGATCCAAGAGGTAACAGAAATTTGTGCTACAAAACAAAAGTTGAATTTACCTCTGTCCCCCCCCACCTTCCCTACCCTGACAGAAACTTCCTGAAGGTTTTCCTGGGCGGTCAGGTCCTGTCTCTCCTCATCTGTGGTACGGCCATCACCAGCCAGCTCCTGCACGATCGCTACGCCGTCAGCGCTCCCACGGCCCAATCCTTCCTCAACTACCTGCTCCTGGCCATAGTCTACTGCATCGCCTTGTGCTGCCGGAAGGACCGACAGGACAACTTCTACCATGTGTTCCTGTCGCGCTGGTGGCAGTACATTCTTGTGGCGTTGGTGGACGTAGAGGCCAACTATCTCGTAGTCAAGGCGTATCAGTTTACCACACTGACAAGTGTCCAGGTGTGTATTTTTTTTGTAAATGGGGAGTGGGAAAGGTTTAAATCCTAACTCTAATACCATTTTTGCTTGTGGCCTTTCTGACTTTTCTAAAATCCTCCCCTGTTTGGGGAAGTGATGGGATCATTTTTACTCATTCCAACTATTAAAAGTTCAATGTAAAGTAACAATGGCTTGGCTCTACATTCCAGAACCCTGCAAAATCTTTCAAACCTGGTGGATTTAGGAGGATCTGGGAAGGTTAGGGTCAGTGTGCTAGTCTCATTGAAGTATTGACAAATTCCTCTACTTGTACTCCTCTGAGATTGTTTGCCAGGATGTCTGTGCCTGCTAGCACAGAAAATAGCTTGCTTCAGCGAGGAATACCGGTAGTTGGCTTCAGGAACCCTGTTCCAGGAAAGCTTTCAGATGCTTTCATGTCTATTACACTAATGTTATTAATACTGATCCAGCATTTGATTTCAAAACATCAAATAATTATCAATGTCAGTGTTGTGGATTCTACGGTATTGCGATGAAGCACTATTCAAATCTTTAGTGTTTTGTAAAGCTACATGTATTTGCAGGCCAAAAACAGTGGAACATGTTACCAATGTGAATTTCTTCATTTGATCGCAGAGGAGAAGTTAATTTTGTATTATTTTTTTTTTTTACAGCTGTTGGACTGTATTACCATTCCAGTGGTGTTGATACTGTCTTTTGTCATTCTGAGGGTCTCGTTTCGCATCAACCACATCGTGGGCGTAATGATCTGCATCATTGGTGTACCTCTGATGATCTGGGCTGACAGCATCCTGGGCAAGAGTGATACAGAAGGTAAATCACTGAAAGCAGTTAATCTTGGTGAAGTGATCGATGGGGTTTTGCTACCTTGGGGAAACAAATGTCACCAGAGGCAAAAATCCCACAAATTGCATCTCAAATCTTCCAATTCGATTTAAACCGGCCAGCTGACCCGGCAAGCTTGGGTGGCTTGTGCGTACATCTCTCGGCTCTCACCAAGGTGACCACGGTTCGAATCCTGGCCGCGGATCACATGTGAGTAGAGTTGTGCATTGGTTCTCTCCTGTGCTATGAGGGTTTTTCTCTGGGCCCTCCGGTTTTCTTCCCTCCGGAAAAATCAAACACTTTCGATCTCAGGCTGTGCTCCGTCGTCATGTATAAAAAAATGGGTCGATGAGGCTGGCAGCCATAGGCGCCTTTACATACCAGCGGCCCGACCACGTTGTAGCCATGTCCTTCGCAATTCAACATACCAGCTGCGAGTAAGGATGATAAGCCTCCCAAATTATTATGTAGTTGATTGGTAAGGAAATATGCACTGTGCCAGTCTTATTAGATGGAAACAGTGCTCAATACGTCAACGAAAGGCAAAAACTGATATTGAAACCGTCTACCGAACTGCATTTCCTGCACAGCTTATTTGACATCTGACCCCGTCTCCTGCCCAGATGCAGATACACCCAGAAGGTTCTAGGGGAATGTATTATGCCTCATTGGAACCTCCAAATAGATGTAAATCAGCCAGCTGACCCTGGCAAGCACGGTGGTCAATTAGTAAGAACATCTGCACTGACAATACAGTGCTAAATACGTCCGTGAAAGGCAAAATGTGATATTAAAGTCGGCTACCCATCTACATTCTCTGCACAGTTACATCTGACTCCTTCTCTTGCCAACCTACAGATAAACCGCAGAAGGTTCTAGGGGATGCCTTATGTCTCATCGGAGCTAGCTTGTATGGTATCTCTAATGTCGCTGAAGAGTACGTCGTGAGACGGTTCACCAGGGTGGAATTCCTTGGAATGGTGGGCCTGTTTGGGACGTTCATCAGTGGCACGCAGCTGTAAGTATGAATCATTTAACCCTAACCATCCCAAATCCTCCAAAATCCTTTTTGCAAATTGGAGGAATTTGCAGGATTGCAGGGACCTTCATTAGTGGCACACCGCTGTAAGTATGAATCATTTAAAGAGGCCTTTCTGCTCCCAACACAACAGAAATGCACATCACCCTGATGTCCATGCAATAGTCCATAAGTCACCCTGATGCACTATTCCATTAAAAGTCATCGAGCGCTGTTTTGCTGCTCTCTCAAAATAAAACTAGCTAGCTGACCCATGCAAGCTCGGCAATTGAGTGGTAAGATGTCTGCACTCGGAGGTTGTGGGTTCAGTGCCCATCTGAGCGAAGTTGTGAGAAATTTTTATTTCTCACAAGCTCTTTGACAACGACTGAGCAAACAAATTTGTTTGAAGGGCAAAACAACATGAAAGTGGTGTTGGTAACAAATGCGGACCACCAGAAACCGAGGATACGCCTTTGGCACCTCGTATTGAAGGCTTGAAGCCTCCGCCCGTCCTTTGTTCTCCAAAACAAACATTGAAATGTTTTGGAAGGTACAGTAGAACAAGGGATAAAATCTAATTTTGACCTCTGTTTCTCCTCCTGCCCTTCAAGACTGATCCTAGAGAGAGCTGAACTCACCTCCATCACCTGGACCTACGAGGTCGTCCTCCTCTTCCTTGCCTTCGCCATCTGCCTCTTCTGTCTCTACTCGCTCTTCCCCCTAGTCATCAAGTGGAGCAGCGCCCTCGTGGTCAACCTATCCATCCTGACGGCCGACTTCTACTCGCTCATTGTCAGCATCTTTGTCTTCCAGTATGCGGTGAGTTGCATTCAAATTGATTATGTCTCAGTCTCTGGACTATTTAAAGCACAGGATGTCCACACAGTCAAGTTTTACTATACTCTCGAGGACAATGCTTTGTGTTTCCCTTTTTCCCTACAATATAACACTCTCTCATGGACTAAGAACACGCACTCACGATCAAGGACTGTTTTCAACAAAAGACGAACGCTCGAGGACAACAAAGAATCTGTTGTTCTCTCTTTGTCTGTCTGTCTGTCCCCTGAGTGTATGTAGCAGTGTTGGAGCAAAGGCTTTGACCCTCAAGGCCAAGGCCAAGGCTTTGACCCTTAAGGTCAAGGCCAAGGCCAAGGCTTTGACACTCAAGCCTCGAGGCCAAGGCCAAGGCTTAACCCTCAAGGCCAAGGCCAAGGCCAAGGCCCTGTTTTATGAAATGACCACTGATATAGAACTAATTATTGTTGATGTACCCTAACGTGGCGCAGCCCCTAACGTGGCGCACTTTTATGTTTCGCCTATAGCGCCTAGCTAGAGCAAAAGTTTTAACTGAAATTTCACAGAAAGTGAAATTTCATCAAGTTCTTAACACTCCCGTTCATAAATTGCGAGTTTATTTACCCGTTACAAAGTTAAAAGAAAAAATTATTTTGGCGTGATTTTCCGATTTTATTTTCAAGTGCAAAGTGAACCCTTTGAAAATGCCCTGAAAAATAAGAAAATAATTTTCTGACAAACATCTGGCTGGGTTTGTAAGTAAATATAATAATGATTTATCAGAATTCATCAAGTTTACAGAAATTCTTTATGTTAATTTGGAATTTTCTGAGATTTATTCAAGTGCACCAGGTTAGGGAACACTCCGCCAATTTGTGCCCAATTTCCGGACGCGACCGTTTTTGCATTTCGGATTATATTTTATGAAACCGAAATTGTTCACAGAGGTTAAATAGCAAGCATTAAAAAGGTAAAAGTACCAGCATTTCACTGCATGAATTTGAGGTTTATCAACGAAGAGGTTTGGCAACACTACACGAGGAAAGTTGGGTAAGCTTCGAAGTGCGCCACGTTAGGGAACACGACTATATAGTCACATGAGTGACACATCATCACACAAGGGCGGATCCAGAACACAATTTTGGGGGGGGGGGGCAAAGAAATGTTGGTCCCCCCTAAAAAAGTGGGTCAAAAATTTATGGCTTGGGCTTCGGGCCCGCTTAAGGGCCCCGAAAAAAGTTCAGGTCTTTAATATGGTTTAACTAAACAAAATAATGATTTACTTCTATATTGACACACAATTCTCCCAAGTGTAACAAAAGGGGGATCCAAGAAACTGATTTAGGAAATTAGGAAATTTTTATTTGCTGGCCCAACATGGTCAGAAATATCAGCATTATCTAAAACAGATACATGCAAATCTTTAGCACTTATCAGGGAGACATATACAACCAATCAGATCTATTCCATAATTGTATGCAATTAAAGTGATCATCTCATTAGCCCCACAAGTGTACGGAATATTTTTGCAGCAAATCTACTACAATGGTAACAAAATGTGATGCTACAAAAAGTTGAAGTGTGCCCAACACACAAATCTATAGGGTGCTTCCCTCCTCCATGGTAATACGATTAAAATGGTAACAGCAAAATTTCGAACAGATTTATCTGGAAAATGCAAAAATCTATGGGCCTTGAAGAGCCTTGACTCAAAATTGCAAGGCCCTGAACCCTCGAGGCCAAGGCCAAGGCCCTAAAATCCAGCCTTAAGGCAGCCTTAAGGCCAAGGCCCAGCATCAAGGCACTACATCACTGGTATGTAGTACATGTACACGCACCCTGTAAGAGTCGTGGTAGAGAAAATTGTATGTCTATCACAAGTCAACTTGCTAGCTAATCAAATTGCATGTAAAACAAGGTTAGTCATAAGTCAAACAGTTCAATCACAAGTCAATCACAAGTCAATCACAAGTCAATCAAACGTAAATCACAAATTAACCATAGCCAATCGCAAGGTCGCATGTAACAGGAGATGAACAATGACGGTTTATTTGATAAGGCTGTTGACCTGAGAGTGAATGATTGTGATAGACTTGTAATAACTTAAGATGAACATGAGATGACTATTCCTAAAACAATGGATTACTGCCAAAACAAGTATTTTATAAGTTTTCTAATTTTTTGGGGGGAAATTTACCCCTTTTGTGGATTTTTAAGGGTCTCATACAGTGAGTTGATACATGTATATCAGATCAAAATGGTGTTTGCTAGATCGTTCGAATGTCATGGTAAATTGTATTAATTCTTTCATATAAGGCGCTTAAGATGTTCTCAATGAGTACGGAAAATTATGGTAGATCTCCCAAATCTGTTTTGTTTAACAGTTCAACGGCCTGTACGTGGGATCCTTCATCGTCATTGTGCTTGGCATCGTAGTGTACGGCATTCTCCCACCCAGGGAATCCCAACACAACTTGTTCCGGCACTGCAGTTGCCTCAATAGCTACAGCCTGTTCCACAACGACTACGGCACGAACTCAGAAAACGAGAATCCGGACTTGACGGTGACCTCGGGGGACGGGGAGCTGACCGAGGAAGAGAGGGACAAGTGGCACCGGGCGGCCAATGAGTCATTGAACGAAAGAAACTGTGAATCACAGGCTTGATGTGATTGGCTGGCTAGAATGTCTCAGATGCAACATGCTGCGTGATTGGCCAATACAGTAGAGATCTTTTTGGATGGCTATGTGAAATCTTTTGTGGAGTAAGGCACTCTATGCTTGGCCCATTATTTGTTGTTGTTTGTTATTTAGCATATAGTTATCGTTATTTATAGAAACCAAAAAAGCATATATTCATGAAAATGTTCACGAATATCGGGTTCCTTTTTTTGTGAAGTTCTGCATGTAGTTCTTTCAAAATCTAGGATATGAAAGCCCAATTCATAAGCTTTCTTTTAGTACAAGAATCATTCCAATCACTCATGTACTTTTCAGGTTACAGAATTTTAAACACAACCACTGTTTTAAAGTTCTGTCCATGACTCCACGTATCACAAACCTGGTGTGTGATCTTTCAGCAAAACGAAAACAATTCACACAAATCCCTTTGTTATTTGTTTTCGATTTGCTGAACTTTACCACTTAACTTTTTTGTGATCTGTGGACAGAAGTTAAAAACGGTGTTTGTGTTTAAAATTTTGCAACTTGAAAAGTTCATGAGTGACTTGAATGATTCTTGAAATAAAGAAAGCTTATGAATTGGGCTTTCATATCCTAGATTTTGAAAGTGCTACACACAGAACTTCATTTAAAAACATGGTCCCGACATTTGGGTTTCGGTTTTTTTTACTCACCCTGTATTATCCTCATTCATAAATATCTTTTTGATTAAAAAAAAACCCAGAAGAGTTTTGTGCTACCATGTTACTCTGTGTTGGGGACTTTTCTATGGTGTGCGCGTCGCGTGCGTGCGAACACCTCTCCTTATTTGGAGATCATATCAGTGGGTCTCAAGCCGGTGGAGCCCGCGGCGCGTACTGCAACATGTAGAGTGGGTACTCTCGACGGGTTTTAAACATTGCTGACCGGTGTTTTACCGGCGGTGTAAAACCACCCACGTAACAGGCTCTCAACCAATAGGAATGGGTAAACAATAAACTGTTTCGGTTATTTATGAATAGTCTTTAAATGGCCACAGGACTTCAAGTGTATTTGCAGTTGGAAATTTACGTGCCAGACTACTAAGAAAATTTACCCCTTAAGGAATAATTTTGTTCCCATGCTGAGATGCGAATCTAAATTTGGTGCTGCTTGGGCCTGCGTTTCAAATTGGGTACCAAATCAGGGGTTCCCTTTGCTTTAGTCAGGCAGATTGGTGCACAAAATGATGGAATTGTTCATTTGATGATAAAAACATGAAATTTGGCACACAGAGTATATAATGGGAAAGATATTTGGCTATAGGGCTATCGCAGATTTGTCATTTGAAAAAAAAAAATCATAGGGTAACATGCAATGTCCGTCATTTGGAAAATTTGGAAAATTGCTTGTTATCCTATAATATATTTTTTTTCAAAGGACAAATCACATGAATTTCCGAGGAAATATTTATTGAGTTTCACTGTTTTCTTAAAAAGTATAGTATTCGCTGAGTATAAACTTTATATTACACAAGTTCTGTTATTCCTGCATTTTTAAAAAAAAAAAATCATGAAATGCGAGTGATTTAGACTTGTAAATTATCAGGGACAAGGAGGTGCTTTATAAGCAAAACTTTTTTTATGTGAATCGTGTGGGCAAAAAGTGAAAATAGGTTTTGGTAAAAAAAAAAGAAGAGCGAAACAACAGAGTCCTTTTGTAAATTATAAATACCAGTTCATGATTATGCAAACGAAAATGCAATTTTTTTAATGAGTCAATTGATAACTTTAAAGACTAATCTTAAAAGGAATCCTTTTCTTCTGTGTTGTCTTGAGGTAATGCAAGTTAATTTTGTGAAAAAATTGTACTTTGTGAAATAGAATTCTTAGTTCAATATTTCGTTATCTAAGTGCTTTGGAAACAAAGGTACAATACATTGTCAATAATGTATACACTTGGTGTTTACACCTGTATTTAACCCAGTGTTGTATAACGTTTACTCTTTTTTTTCTTCATCTGATCTATAAGTGGTAAGCATTTGACATTTTCTTCTTGTGTTTGATGAGTCTGTTGAGATAAAAATGCCAAAAGTACCCACAGGTAATAGCACTTCTTCGGGAAAGGTTGGGAAATATGCTAGGGGGATTATGATATGAACCTCAAACTTTGAAGCTGAAATGCGAATGTGAGAAAAAATTTAGAGTTTGCTTTTTTGGAACAATGGAGTGTAAGAAATGCTGTTAACATTTTTTCACTTAAAAGTTGGCATTTGTGCTAAGCCCCCCCCCCCACCCACCCACCCACTACTAACCTTTTTCCTTAGTCTATAGGCCTGTAAATAGAAATTGTCAGCTTTGTTTTTCATTTCGATTTTGAAAAAATATATACAACGATAAACCCAAAGTTGTTGAAACCGTTAAAAAATATACCATTATTTTGATATGCACGAAGAGACTGTGAATCTTGCGTCTGCATGGCACTTGGTTTTGAGAAAAATCTGACATGTCACTAAAGTTAGTTAGCGCCCTCTTGCGACTGATTTAGAACGATGGCACTCGTGGTCACTACGTCCATAGCTAAAGCAAGGGACTAGCACATTGTTTTCAGTCTTCGCCTTTTGGTCACAAAAGTGTACGAAAAGGAACACTGGGTTTTTTAAGTTATCGGGCGCTTTTACGAACATTTTAGTGAGATACTGCCTGTTTTAAAAATTGTATGTGGCGACAAGATTGAAGTGTTTTAGCGGTATACATGTACGTGGTGCACCTGGCGTGTTAACTTTGAAATGAAGGTTTCTTTTCACGAATTATGGTTCAAATTCTGCCAGAACTTTTCGTTTAAATTTTGATTATTA
Source organism: Patiria miniata (assembly GCF_015706575.1). Taxonomy (NCBI): domain Eukaryota; kingdom Metazoa; phylum Echinodermata; class Asteroidea; order Valvatida; family Asterinidae; genus Patiria; species Patiria miniata. The sequence continues at coordinate 15,462,704 of NW_024037051.1, forward strand.
AATAAATAATACTTTCTAACATCTTAAGCACTGATTTGCCTGTACGCTTTTGCCATTTGATTCGGCTCTAATCTGACTTTGTGTGTGATGAAAAACAAACTTTGACTCAATGGGCCAGATTTTCAAGGATGCCTATACCTGAAGATTTCAGCCTGATTCTTCCCCGGCTCGACACAGGCTCATCGGTCGATAAATTGCCATCCCCAAACCATTCAGGGTTTCTTGGCAGGACAGTTGGAGACGCTAAGCCGCACCCCTATTTAAAACCTCCCCCTCATCTTACTGAATAACGTTCGATCGAGCCTTTAGCGCAAGGACTTTGTATTTACTTTGAAAATGACAAAATACAATTGTATGCCCCATAAGTCGACCGAAAGTAACTCGGTAAGACATCATCAGTGTGTCCTGGCAACTGACCCCTCTCATTCAAACCCCTAATCTTTTCATAGAAGGACCCCTCGGGCGTCGGCACCAGCCTCATTATTGAAATGGCGAGTAGCTTTGTGTTCTGAAGAAAAGGGGTAGATGATGTTTTGAGATGCAAGCCTTATTTTATCCCTTGGTGGTTGTTTTCTTGCCACTAATGTTGGAGAGCTGAGATTCTTTTTGAAAGACGCCAAGCTGACTTTTATAAAATTCTGACTAAAAACGCTGAGTAATTAGCCTCAATTATTAACATTGAAGCGTCAACCAAAAAACATTCATTTGTACCCTATTCCTCCTGCCTCCAAAGCAGTTCCTTGAATAAGCTGTCGAGATATAAAGTTAAGCAATTCATTGTCGTACATAATGATGCATTTTAGGAATGTGAATTTACTCTCTTAAACAAATGTTTTTGCTAAACGTATTGAAGGGACAGAAAGCCTCGAATATTAAGCTCTCAAAAGAGTATTTTCCGGAGATAACAATTGAGCTATTAAAAGAGTAATTGAATAAAATAAATATATATCTGCACGTTCGAGATGAAGAAAAACAATGTTGCTGGGATGGGAGGGGGTTGAAGCCAGATTTTAACAATAAACTCAACGATTCTTTCAGTTTCACTTTTACGCTTGCTTTGATTTGAAAATTTTAGCCCTCTCACTTTTGGGCTAGCGTGTACGATTATACACAAAAAGGGATATATAACGTTTCATGAAATAGAAATAAACCAATGAGAACACTTTAAATAGTTTTAACTGAAATTGTAAATTAGAATGTACATATTGGAGATAGTGGTGACAGAAAAATATGATAGCCATCATGAAGAATTATAATTATGGGAAATATCTTCCAGACAAAAATATTATATTCCCCTAGTATAATAATGGTATAGTCTGCTAAATCCGCACGTCGGCGCATATTTTGGGCCAGAGCCCTAGCCTTTGATATGGCAAATTGCATAGAAGTGTACGTAATCCTTGGGCTCGTCTTGGGCGCCTGCGCCTATTGGCTACGGATGGAGCTCACGGACCGTACGTACCACGCGAACGCGTACTACTGCATGCATGCACTGTGTGTGTGGCAACTATAGCATTATCATTACGTACGTGATCGCGTTGTGGCATGCAGAAAGCCGATTCCAGAAATAACTTCGCAGCTACAAAGTTTTGACTGAAAAAAAACTTGCTGCAGCCAAAAATGTCCGTTGTGGTGCCGAACGACAGGGGCGACGGTTTGTCAGTTGTGCCTCCAGGAACGAACAGTATGTCACTGCCAGTGCCCATATCCATACCACCGCCGAACTCTCTAGTCAACTCGGTGGTACCGAGCAACGCGGCGTTGACCGGTGGTGTGTTTCTCCCGGGCCCGATGCCAGTACCACTCCCCGTACACACACCGCCGATGAAAATCATGGCGGACCACCACACCACAGAGAAACAACACCCACCGATCCCCAACAACACAGACTACCTAGCACAGCTTTTAAACGACAAGAAATCCCTGGTTTTGGTACCTAACATGTTTATCCACGTGGAAAGAATTATCGATGAAGGTAAGTCGGCGTTTTTTCGCTCGTAAAATTCTGAAGTTTAGTTGTGAAAGTTAACTTGTAACTTGTAATCTTCCCTTGCGCCCTTCACAAGTGAAACGTGCAGTCCCGACTCGCGGGTCGCCATGATCGATTGTCTTTTTCTTGTTGTCAGCTTTTTAAATGACATGAATGTTTCTACTCTTTATTCTGTCACAAACTTGGGTCACTTTTTATTCACATGAGGTTTTTAAACCGACTTCTGCATACGATTTTCTTGAGAAAACTAGTGGCTTAATCAACATGCAAGGATTTGTTCAGGATTATTTTGTGTTCATTTTGTGACTGTTGAGAGCGCTGGTCGCCGCTGGACTTTCCAGGAAGGTGCTTTACAATGCACATGTGTATGTGTGCATGGGGATAGGAATGTGGGTGATTCATGCATTTTCTTCAAGGGAGTTTGGTGTGGTTTTGTAGTACATGTATGGAATTTGTGGACATTATTTTTGGAAAATGTGGGAAAGAATAAGTTTAGTTGGAAATGGTTTAGCCTTGTGAATTTTCAATTTTGTTTTGCCTGTTCTTAAAATAGGCATTGAACATGGTAAGGGGAAAATGAAGTTTACTATTTATTGATTACTAGTCAAGACAGTGTCAGTGAAGACACTGTTTTTTTTTTTAATTTACCGGTATTTTTAATGCTAAATTAGTGAATGAATTTTAAGTCTTTCACAATGCTACACTTTAAGTTTAAGTTAAACTGCAGGTTTTAGGATATTATAACTTATAAGACCACATCCGTACTTGTTGCCATTGGAAATAACCAGAAATATATATTATTACATTGTGTAATTTGTGTTTATTCACTGAAAAAAAAAAAGATGACCAAAGAGTGCTCGGGCTTGTCGGGCGGTTTCGGGGTATACAATGAGTAAAAGGAGGGGCGGTTTCAGGCACTGCTGCATGGAGCTATGGCTGCAGTGAGTAAAAGGCGGGGCAGTATCGGGCGCTACAGTGAAAAAGGAATTTTTGAGGAAAACAAAAATCGAAATTCAAAATCCATTCGAATTACAATGATGAACATGTACATGTATAATTAAGCATGATGAATATCTTTTTTTATTTAAGCCATACTCACCCTGCAGTAAATATCCATATCATGTCTTTTTTTTAAAATCACAGTACATATAGGCCTATACTTTCACTTTTGATGATATAAAATGCATAACCCATGATTGTGTTTGTTTGCTTTCCGGGCATGCTTTGTAGGTTATATTTGAACAGGAACTACACATCCCTGAACTCGGTCCATTTCCTGAACACAAGTGCTCTGACAGTCATTGTACAGTTGAACTTACTGTTTTGTGCCACTTCCTTTCTGTACATGTACTTCAGATGTGATTTTCCCAAACTATATATAACTGTACACGTAGACATTGTAGAGTATGTAACACAGAAACAGGGCTCCATGATTGATGGTGTTTGCAGCTTTATTTTAATTCCCTTGCTAGGATTATGTGCTTCACCAGTCTCATTTGAACTCTGGATTATTCCTCAGTGAGCAGATTTAAAAAAAAAATTCAATGGAGATCAACAAACCTATGGAAGGCAAAAAAGTACTGGCATGGCAAATTATTTACTTTAATGCTCGGCTGAGGATTTTTTTTTATATACAAGCGTGACCTTTTGAATGACTTCATTTTATTAGCGATCAGTGACATTTCACTGTCTGAAAAGAAACTGCAGAGTTCAAACAGACTTGAATAATATCCTCGTTCATTGTTCGGAACGATAATGGTTGTGATAAATTAGATTAGCGAAGGTGAAAGGCTTGGACCACAGAGAACACAGGACTGTCAAGGTCAGGATTATTGTTGATAATTTTTTTAGCGTGTTTGATTTGAATTGCTGGTGTGGTTGTGTCAATAGATGAAAAAAAACATTGTGCGTGTTGAAAAATTCCATTTGTCCCAATGCATTATGCACACATTAAGTGTTGGCAAACATAGAGTGAGTGCATGGAAGAAAGTGGGGAGTGATGGTATTTAATGCAACGTACATGTAACTTAATTGGTAACGAGTGCTTGTTTGATGTTAGTTCACTGTCGCAACCTCTCTTGCATACATGTAAATGTACACATGTACTGTGAAACCTGAGGCTTGTGCATGGGCTTACACCGCAGTAGGGTGACACTCTGCAGTTTGAACGTGCATGGATGATTCATGGGGTTGTACCTAAATCAGGTCAGAAATTACCTTCAACAAAGCATGCTAAGTTACATGTATTTTGAGCTTGTATTGCTTGAAGTGTACCACAGATAATTCTGACCGGATATTAGTTTGCATATAGCCTGAGTCATTGCTTTTAAAAAGTTAAAACAAGCAGCAGAAAATATGTGCAAAATTAAAAGACTTTGGATTAAGTTCTTAAAAATCTAGGTATAGGCCTAAGCTTTAGATTTTTGTGGCTAAAATCACTGAGTTCCTCGGCTTATCTAAAGTCTTTCAAGAAAACGTTTAAATTATGAGGAGCCTTTTATTAAAACCCTCCATGGGAATCATTGCGTCTTAGGTAGGCTAGTGGTCTTATTCACTTCAAAGCATGGTACTTGTAGTTTCAACCTTATCAGCTTATTGAAAAAAAAACAACCTTATAAATTGTATGCAAAGCGGTGGGGGATTTACCTTTTCTGCCAGATACAATGTGCACAACAGGATTGAAGCTTTCCATAAAAAAAGGCATTTAAGTTGTTTTGAAGAAACCACTTTACCATACTACCTGTGCATAAAGCCTTGGTTAAGGGGTCATGATAATTCTAAAATAAATGGGGCTAAGGCCTTTGCTATAAACCTATCTCAACAGTATATCAATTTAATTCTTTCCACAATGTATTCTGTAATATACCGGTACAATGCTTTCTAGGTTTACTTGACCTGCGAGGTCAGAAATGAAATGAAAAGTTGTTATCTCAACTGGAACATGATAATATATTCCCAAGTTTCATTTCTCTGGAGATCTGTATTAACCATCACAGGGTTTGCAGTTCTGCCTCATTGCTTGCTAGAGTACACACTGCACGTTATCGTACAATATTAACAGCTATATCGAAGACTCTTGTGAATTCGCCTGGCACAGATAACGCATGGGTTATTTTAATTAGCCTTACATGATCATCTTCTCGAATAATAAAAAATGGTTCCCTGTCAGTCTTGTAATTTGCTAGTATTACTGCTCCCATAAAATATGATTGCTGTCAGAAATATGGTGGTACTGGTACAAGTCAATTGTCCTTGGCTCCTGACTTCTGTAGGTTTCAATTAATCCCGTTGAGAATTTGAGATCAGTCTGGTGCCATTAAATTTCCCAGTAGTGGATATTCCTGGTAGTGGGAAGTACCGGTAAGTTATGCTGGTTGAATTGTACTACAGCTCTATTTATCTTCTGGTTGCAGACTTGTAAATGAAGTGCCAACAGTGAAATACATGTACCCTCAGCAGTGTCATCTTACGACGTTTTTTCCTTGGGGGATAATTGGATGACTTTAGGGTGATGTTTTGATCCAAATGATCTCCCTTCTATAAAAATTGAGCCACGTTTCAGTCCAGTTTCACCAAAGTTTCTCAGAAATGCAATCTCACAGTCATGTTCACAGCTGAGACCCTTCATCTTTTACAAACCCTCAAGTGCATTGGCCGCCAAACGCTCTATTAGGATATAATTTGAGGGAGAGCAAATCGTGATTTGGTCAGCATCTGGGCAATTTGTGCTCTGTTCCCTGCCTGCGACAGTGCAAGAAGTGTTGCCAGAACTGAGGAACCTATCACAACGTACACCCATGGTACACCCTACCCATCCAGGGAAAATTCTTAGCACATAGAATTCCATAGACATGTGTTGTCATGCTTAGATATCGATGATTGATTGGGCTGGGCTGGAACTTCGTGATAGGCTGACCTAATGTCAGGAATTTGCTGACGAAGATCCAGACTGGGAAAGGTCAGCTGAAATGCTGACCCCTGACCTCAATTTTAAGTGTTGACCCATGTACATGTACACGTATACAGTTCTAAGCAAGTCTCCTGGACCCGTCCCAAGACTCCCATATGGTGTCTTGTCACTCTCTTGCAATATCAGCACTGTTTATTGCCAGCTGACTGGTGAAATGGTGTGTTTATTTTGACAGGAAAATGGTGTAAACATTTAAAACTGGTTTTTAGTTGGCAGGGGCAATTTCTATGCATGTACCGGTAGGGAAGAAGGCAGCTTATAATGAATACAACTACAAGACCAATGCACTGTGGTGGAATCATGAATTTATAAACATTAGAAGTTGACCATGTGGCCCATATGGTAATATGTGTATTCCAAACATAAACCATGCATAAACATACTATACATACATGTATGGTACATTTAGAGGTTTTTAGGTTGAACATGTTTTTTCTTTCCCCACTGTCATTTGTGATAGTACAATCTGGCAAATTCCCAGGTTTGTGATCAAATGTTGCCCTGGGAGACATCCTTGATATGTTTTATTGAGTCAAAAGAAATGAGGTTCACACGTAGATCCTTCAAAGTTTTCTTCAATCTGTCAATTTCGATTTGGATTTAGGGCTGTGCACAAAAACTGCCTACAACGCTTCACTGGCCAATGTGCAAAAAGCTTTTAACTACAATAAACAAAGGAGGAAATGTCGCTCCGAGCATAACTTAGCGTCTGAAAGTAACATTTTACTGTACAAATTACAATGTCACTATGGTTCACAATTTCATACAAAATATTTCATCCCTCAATCATGCAGTTACCCACGGCACGCCTGTGAATGAAATGTCCAATTCGGCTGTACGCCCACTCTGTTCATCAGGCACAACTCAAGATTTCTTTTTCAGAGAGTGAAATCTTTGGCAGAATGAAAAGCTTTTCTACACTCTTCAAAATCGTAACAAATGGCAATAACAAAAGTTCCTGAAGCAGTGATTTGCCTTTTGTCAAGTTTTTAAAATGACATGGTCTTTACTATATCTCCCATTATTAAAGTTTTCAAGTTATGGCCGCAGGCGACAATATTATTGCGACAATTCTTTTAAATACAAGCAGCATTTTTACCAAGTGAAAGTTTGATTTCATTTTCCACATCATCATGTCCTTCAAAATGAGTTCAAAATGTTTCCTTTACACTGAACCATTATCTGTAAAGATGACTGTGGCTACAACAGCAGAATGCAATTAGGAAATATTCCCAGGTAGGACTGAGAATGTGTCTGTTTCACTGCACACCGTTCCGATGAGACAAACAGGAATCAATTTTCTAGAGAGGAGGTTGTCTCTAGGGCCTGTCTATTGGAGGGCAGAGACCTAGATTTTGCAGATACCGGAATGCCTCTCTACCGTCTTCATTTAGTAATGGAAGCATCCAGATTTGTACACGCATGTTTACCGCAAAGTGAATCATTTCACGTGCGTCACGAACACAATACCTAAACATAGGCGACATCATGAAACAAGCTGACCTACACGTGCTTCTACACGTGTGAGGTCGTGCGCTGTTTTAGGGCCAGATTGCATTATGGAAACCTAGACCCTATAACTCTCCTATTCTTCAAATTGCACAAGGAGGATTTAGAAGGATTTTGCAAGACTGAGGAAGGTACCGTAGAGCCTAAGAGGCCAGCCAATGTTACTTTTCATGGAGGTAAATCACCCTCAAAAGTTAAGCTGATAAAATAGAATGGTGTCCTGCATAGTGGAGGATTCGAAGCATTATTGAGGGTTTCAAATAATACTTCAATAGCCATGGCTGCAAGTAAACTAGGACTCTTGGTTCAACTTTGCGCAATCTGAGGAAGTCTGCAAAAAAACCCTCAAATGCCTGCCTAGAGTCTATTGTGCATGACCGTCTTCTGTAAGTGGGAGGGGAAAGGGTCATAAAGTGCTTTTGAAGAGAAAATCCAATAAACAATTTCCCCTGACGTCAACACCGAGACCTGTGATGTTCAGAGATCTATGCAAAACAATTTTGGTAAATGTAACATCAAGCCTACCGGCACATGCAAGTGAGCATGTACATAACCCCACAGCAATGAACACATTTTTTTTGCTCAACATTTACCAAGGAAAAATTCGTAGTTTGCTCCCGCACATGAAAATCACATCAAATTTAAATAGGCCTAATAATATCCAGCAGTTTTGTGAACAAGACCTACTACCCGGTACACAAAGATTACTGAGAATTTGTTGATATGTGGGCCGATGTGGGATCACCTTCAGTGCAATTGTCCTTATTTTTTCAAAAGTGACTTAAAAAACTGACATTAACAGGTTAGAATGAAGAACAGTCCATATTTAACACAAACTTTAGTGGTATCAATCCATTAAAGAGGTTTGGCATCACATCTATGATCTTGAACCTGTAAAGCCTACAGAGTGATATCAAAACCCCATCAGTAGATTAAAATGGCAAACACTGAAGGAATGTAAAGTCAGACAGATGAAACCCTCGGCTGCCGTATCCTGTTCAGCTGGCTGCGTTACAATCTCAATTTCCTGCGTTATCTGTTTCCACATCCCTTCCTTGGCCAGCCTGTCCCAGTTTTTCTGGTCTCCTGCTTTTGTTGGAGCATGGAACCACAGATCCCTGATGGAACCATGGCACAGGATTACAGAAACCCACTTCCTGTAAAGATGCTGCCACCATCGACGCCTCTTTGCATGTGACCACAGCTCTACTGACACAACCTTTTGCTTGGCTGATAATATGTGAGGAATGTTCACTAGACTTGTCACAAGCCAGGCAGGATATTTCTTGGAATCGCATTCTGTTGATTAATTTTGTGACTATAATTTATGGCTGTCTTGTGAAAGGAATTCTCGAGTAGGGACTTTGTTGTGATTGAAAAAGTAGGATAATGGTTACAGTGTGAATTTTTAGTAACCTGGATAAGAAATCACTGACTTGTTTATTTTTCACTGTGCAGACTTTATTTTTAAAGGTCCAACTGCATGGATGATTGGCATCATAATTTAACATCGTAGTTTATGTAACAAATGGTTATTTCCACTTAAGTCGAACGTCAAATTATCAACAAGCAGGTCTTTCAGAGAAACCAAAGCAAGTGTACCGGTACCTGATTTCTGATTTGTGACTGAAATTTACATGAATGTTTACTCCACTCTTAAGTTGGAGAGTGCATGTATCTAAATTGAATACGTTGGCGAGTCAACAACTTCAAAATACATGTATGTTGAGGAGACAATTGGGAAAACAAAATTGGCCCGACACTTTTTACTAGGCATTCATGTTTTCAGAATGCTGTGGAACATGATCGCTCAGAAATGGACTTCGTCCTCTAGAGAATCAACCGTGTTTGCTTGTTGTGTGGGCGACTTTTGACTTTCATCGCTAGTTCATTGAACTGCATTAGTGACGAGAATTTCAACCAACTGGGCGGTCGCCGTCGAAGACACCACACCAAAGCCGATGTGCTTGTAGAAAACTATTGATAAAGTCGGGTTGGGGAAATGAAAGAAGTAGCATCGTGTTTAAGCAAAATGCGGAGGAGCTGAGTTGGAAAATCACTCAGATGTGTTAGTAAGTGAAATGTGTTGATGACCATGCTAATTATGGTGACCTTTATCTACATGCAGATAGGCTAGCCAGCAGCATTGACAGACTTGTGGACAAGTTTTGTGGGTGCCTATATAAACAGAGGTTGATCTTGGTTTCTGCTTGTGCTGTAAACTCCTCAGTGCGCAGTCCAAAAGAATATGTCCTCTCAAAAAAACCCTGCCCTGGTGGCCTTGCCCATAGCAGCACAATTCTATTGGTTGTTGCTCCCCTGGTATGCCCTAACGAGCCCTAACAATACCATTGCCAAGAAGTATTCTGAAGCTTTTCATTGCATCCCATTGAAACCCCCCCCCCCCCCCAAACACAATTGACATTCATCAGCTATTCAAAACATGCCATGGCAGTAAATCCCCTTCTAACTGCTACTCAGAAAGACCTCGTTTTAAAGCTGTGTTTCTGTTTGGCACTGGTCTCTCAGAGAACTGAATTTAAGAGTGAATTCTGGTGAAAGGAGGGCTATACACAAATGGCCCAGAACACTCAAAAGACTTGAGCCAGGAGTAGGGGGGGGGATTTAAGCCGTAGTCATTAGACTTGCAAATTCGATCGTAATGGCAGGGTTTGGGAAGGTATTGTTAGTCACCAGGCATTGTGCGTTTGTGTGTATTGGAATTCAAATTATGGAGTGTTATTATAAATGAGTGTTGTATTGAAAAAGGGTGGTGGTAAACTCGACACTGTGTGTAGCAAGGGAGGTTTTTTGTACGTGTACATAATTTCATAAAGTAGGTCCACGAGATGTGGTGTGCTTGGCCACACCTTTAAGTCACTTGAAAAGTTTATGTAAGATGCTCTGAATAGTGAATGCATGAACATGTACATGTACCATCTCTGAAACTTGTACTTGAAGTTTCCAAGGAAATTGTGCCTTAACGGTTATTTTACTTTTTCACAAGACATTTTGCCTTGAAATGGGGCTCATTCTGAGAATCACATACATGTGTACATAATAGTACATAGGCCTGCTAGAGATCTGTGGCAATCGTTATGCAAATCTGTCTTCATAATTCCATAACTATCTATAATTTAGTTCCAGTTCCACAGCGATAACCCTGTTAGTGTTACTCCAACTTGGAAAAGATCAGCATCCCAAAAACGTCCCAGTCTTCGCCATGATTAAATTTGTGTGCAGTGACGGCCTGCCAAAACAGCCCAAAGGCATATGGGTCGCGCCTTCCCTCTCCCCTACGTAATTGGTTTCCCCATAGCTTTCCCACGTATGGGAACCAACCACCTCTCCAAAATACAGATAGAAATCCAGATATCCTTTCTGAAAACCTGATACGGTTTATAGTTGTGTCTCTCTGAAGACGAGAAATAGTGAAGCGTCCGCCACTGCATTATTTATCACCCAGTTTATCACTGTAAGCACGTATGGTCTGCTGCTTTTTCACCGTGCGATGATCCCAAAATGAAATTTGGTCCAAGGACCGCTCGTAAATGTAATAAATATTTTGCAAGCTCACAGTTATTCTGAGTTGGGCTCAGCGCGCTACTTGGGCAGCTATTGGCCGGGTGCGGGGAAGTCTACAGTGATGTGAAAGGTCAAGCAAGTTGTCTGTGAATTGATAATAACCCAGATGATATCTGACCCCTTTGGGTGCTGATCAAGGAAGCGTGTGTATATAAATTCTGCCAAACATGCATGTGGAACCGTTTAATCACTGATGAAGAGTTACAGGTTTGGCCTCAGAAGTGTGATCCCTAAGGTTCAGCCTCAGAAGGTTTTTAATATCTTAGCTTTTGTAAATTAAAATAAGCCTGCAAATGGTTCTTTAGGTTCATGTAATCCACGCCTTAATTTCATTGAAACTTTAAAGGGATTTGCTGATTCTGAATGGTAAAGACGAATCATCAATCTTTTTCTTTAATTAAAACTAGGTTACTGCTCATCCAAGTGTTGACACAGTGTTAATTAATTGACATGCCCCTTTAAAACTGGGCCTCTTAACAATTTTGAATATTCACGACTCGGGCAACGATAAATTAAAGTCATGGTCCTAATTTAGCACATGTGCAAGAACTGACAGATGCGTAGATATTGACTGGTTACTGGATAATACCAACATATGGACATGTGACTTCATTACCGCTCGCCGGCAGGTTGTATCCCTCGTTGTATTTACACACATTGACAAAATTACGTGCACATCACTGGCCCGGCAAAATTTGTTCTAAGCCGAGATCAATACACTGTCCTGGTGTAATGAATATTGGATTTTGTCCTTCCCCTCCCGTGTAATTCCGGTGCACTAAACAATGTCACATCAGAATAGCAAGTGAAATTGATTAATGCCCGCAGAAAATGTTTCTAGATGAGCGGTAATGTTTGCAGTACGTCGAAAAGACAAGCAGCTATTCAGTGAAAAGACAAATGTACACTGTATATAAAGGTTATGTTTGTAAACGTTCAGTGGATCAAACTGCAAATTTACAGTTAAACAGGAAGTTGTCAGCGGACGAAAAAGATGTTGGGTGTCTGGTTTATTCCTGCCTCACCTCAAATTAAACAAAAGACAAAACAAGGCTTTCAATTTGTTATCATAACCCATAAAAGTATGTATGTAAATAACCAAAAAAGGGGGAAAAATACAGGCAACTGAAAATGAATTGTACATTCACAAGTTTTCTCACTTATAGTGTGCTACAGGAATCGTACATAATCTGGCAACCCCATGGAAAACAAGGTGTTAGTATTAGTAACTTCAAACTTCAGTCTCTCGGTTCCATTCTGTCAATCTCTGAAGCTCCACCCATTTGTTTTCCTGCATTAAATAAGACTTTGCACAATTTTGGTAAGACCTAAACATACATGTACACGTACAATGTACCTTGTTGGTTTTATTAGTGTCTGACTTCACAGATTTATTTGCACTTTTTCTCGATAAACCCTCCTGACTCTTTCAACTGCCCCACCCACTTTTGACACACACAAAAAATGTCTCTGTCTGCTCAGGAAACCGACTGAGCCGCTATTCTAAAACAGGAGATTAGCTGCTGTAAACCAGCTGGTCTGAATTCAGTTGTTTCCCCCTGAATCACCAAAAATATCTCAAATTGTTTTTTGCGGCAGTCCTGGTAGCAAATACTGTTTACAATGTCGGGAATGAACTGACTTGTCTTCCTCATACACAGCAATCAACCCGCCGATGGTCTCCCATCACAATCACGTATAGAATACTGCAGCTGGGCCCAGCCTGTCTTGATCCCAGCGGAGGAAATGAATTCGAAGTGACTCAATTTCATAGACATTGATCCGTTGTAATTATGTCTGGTGTCCGTAACCTTGTCCGCAATGCCGGAGTAGGGGAATAAAGTGCAGGCGAATCGGCAAATAAGGGTAAAAAAAAATGAACTTGGTTTGGTTTGAATTGGGTGCACAGTGTGATGGTTGTAATTGTTAACGCTTCGCATGTACATACACAATTTGAGTGATGGGTTTAAATCTTATTAGATGGCTTGAAAAAAATTATGGCGTTAAGCTCAGCGTTTTACTTTGGATGGTGGACTCAAAATTTGAATAATGAAATTTTACGTCTGGGATAGTCCCATGCACACACATGGCGGGATTGGAATATTTACTTTGTCGAAAGCAGCATCGCCACATTGCCCTTTTTTTCCTGGCATCTGCAGCTAGAGTGCTACGATTAGCACGTAATATGATTAACTGGCTCAAGTCTAGTCAGCTAGAAAATTATGGCTGTTCACAAATGTTAAGCGATGGTACTTTCTGGAGTGTGCCGGTAGGTACATATTGTAATTTTGAATACCCAAGGTCTCTGTATTGAAGAGACAGCCCGGCACATGAAAAGATCTCTCTAATTTAGTCACCCTGCTTACTAATTTGTTTTGTGATTAATTAAGGAAGCCATATTTATGTCTAGCCCACTTGAATGATAATGAAGATGTTTTTGTACATGTACATAAACATATAGGTATGCTTGAACTAATGTTCAGAAAATGTTTCACAAATTCATCCAGAGATATTCTTGAAGCATTAACCGTAACCCCTGGAGCACTTTTACTAGAAAGTATCCTGAATCCGCCATAATCCATCAACTTTGTCATGCAAAAAAATGTTGGTGTCCTGAGTCCATCAGAATCCACCAGTGAGTCCATCAGAATCCACCAGTGTAGTGCATACATGCCTCGTACACACCAAACATATCTAGCCAAGGAGTTAAACTGTTAAGAATCTGAATCCATCAAAGTCTCCCAACTGCTCAATATGTAGGTATCCTGAATCCATCAGAATCCTGCAGTACTGCTAGGCTTACTGTCCTGAATCCATCAAAATCCCCCAACTTTTTTAATATGGAGGTATCCTGAATCAGCCGGAATCCTTTTAATTAGGGATGTGGATTTTGATGGATTCAGGTACGTTGGGGTTAAATTTTACATAAAGTTTCAGTGTGTATGTACACATGTATTTGATCTACATGGTCATGAAGTCATCTTTTGGGGGGGGGAATGAAAAGGCCCCATCTGAAACTTGCAATAACAATTTGTTGACATGACGAGTGGTATAAATTAAGATTAAAACTCCTTGCTTTCATGCTTGAAGATCTTGACATTTGATAGAGTCTGATCCATTGAGCCCTTCCTATAACCTGCCATTTTTATATGTTAAAATTTTAAGTCAGAAAGTCATCAAAATGCATTAGTTTTTCACAAACAACCTTTGGTTTTGTTTTGGTCAGGAGTCCCTACTTGAAATGCAGCATGCACTTTATAATTTCGGTGTTATCGTTATTATTCTCGTCTGTTATCATATGAAGATCTCACTTCATCTCTTGAGATTTATAAAAGGTTGCATCCACGGTATTAAGCAGACAATTGGAATGCAGCACATGTGCCGGTATGCCATTTTTAGATGTGCATTTTTTAATCGATGCTGTAAATTGCATGTGCTGCGTGGCGGGTCGGTGGCCAAGAACTGATATTTTACACTTCAAAAGCCCCCTTTTAAGACTACATTTACTTCTTTTCGAAAGAACCTCAAAAGGCTAATTTTGAATGGAATTGGTTGGCATTCATACGTGTAGTACTGTACTCGGTTTCTACATGCACATGTACATGTATACTACATGTAGGTGGTTTGAGAGCACATAATCCATTTTATCGTAGAATCCACCAAAGACCTTTGAAAAAAAATTATCATCCTTTTGCGATGAGGCAGATTAATACAGTCTTCTTATGCCACGCTTCCATGTTGAATCTCGGTACATGCAGACGCTCGAAGGCAAGCGGTTCGGAGGGGAGGTGCAAATTAAATTTGTGATGCGCAATATAGGGCAGTCGGTTATCTACTTGCCGACGTTGAGACAGCCCTTGGGGCTTTTGAATAAAGCTGCGTGATATTTCTGGCATATGCCAGGTTTTGGGGCGGTTTTATGGTAGTATGCACTTCAGTGTAATAACCCTTCTAGTTGACTTCACGTTGGAATCAAATTTTCGAGAAAAAACACTTGGAGGTTGCACCAATATGAACGGTATGCAATTGTACAATGTTCTTCTTTTGGGGGGGGGGGGGGGGCATTGATGAGTCTGCTGTTAAAAGAAAAAAAATTACTTTGTCATGCATATTATCAGTTTATTAAAACCTGTGTGGTGGCAATTTTGGTCCAAAAAGAAAAAAAAGTCTCTGAAGAAAATATGAAACTTAAATTATTACTCCAAGATAT
The DNA here is from genome assembly GCF_015706575.1 of Patiria miniata. Lineage (NCBI taxonomy): Eukaryota > Metazoa > Echinodermata > Asteroidea > Valvatida > Asterinidae > Patiria > Patiria miniata. Next base: position 15,477,968 of record NW_024037051.1, read on the forward strand.
GTCTTAAAATTTGATGGACATTTGTTTAGAAAATCCAAAAAAAAAAAACACTTCTGAAGTTTTAAAATTAATTCCTAAAATAAACACAAGCAGACAATTTCAACTTTACGTGTATAGTTTTAACAAGCAGACAAGCAAAAATTTGGGGAAAAAACCCCTCCATTTTTGAAGAAAATGTTTCTGAAGCCCACAGATCTCAAGAATTTTTAGCTTTGAAATGGGGGTCACCAGTTCACCACATCTGCAGTTTAACGTACATAGCTTCCCAGTCAAGGACTACAATTATCGCGATGTTGATACCATCAAAACAGATGGCATCGTGTCAGTCCCCGTCGCTAATTACACGTATTTTTGTTAAAAAAGGAAAGGGGAAAAAAAAAATCATTGATAAGTGACCACGCTCCTGACTTGGCTTGCCCACCCTGTGATAAGCTTAAAGCTTGACAGGGGCCCGACTGCATCGATAACATCTCGAGTGCTCTTGCATTAATATTGATTTTTCACGGCTCTCTTTGCGTAGTCCGGGGGATTGGTAGTGGCTCTTTCAACCGTAAGCCGCCCACAGAGAGCATGTGAAGGCAAGGGTCCTTTTGATTCCTGAATCATCTTCTTTTTGTTCTCTCCTGAAAGGGTTGCTTCCCCTTTCACCTCACCGTTGGCTGATTAGGCCTTTATAGTATCTTCCCCCTCACTTTTGATCTGCAAATCCTTAATTTATTGATTTCCCAGACTGTATTATTTTGCTGTTTGTCGCTGAGGAATGTATCAGCCATCATATGTTAGCATTGGAGTGCATTGAAATCGCAGACTTCTAGCTGAGTAAATATTTCATTTTTGCACTTTTCTTTTAGAATTCCTTTCAATACATTATTTAGGCAAACTTAAAACAAATGCAAGGTTAGTGTGGATATGACTTGAGGGCAATTTTTAGAATGGGCTAAGCTTAGTTATTTATAAGCAGTCTGCTTCAGTAGCAATAGCAGGTTACCGGGCAAGACACCATGTGTATTTATGTATACATGTAGTGTATTGCGTGTGACTGGTTCCCTGCAGATTTTCAATTTAATCCATGAATTTTCTGTGCAACCCTCCCTGCTTAGCTGCCAAATGAAATTTTTCCCGTAGAACTGAAAAATGGAAATTTGTTACATTGCCCCTCGATGACCGGTCAGCCCTTGGGCTTACTGACCGGAATCGCCACTTTTAGCACGCCTGGTTTACCACGCAGGCTATTGTCTCACACATCTGATGTGATTGTGTTTTTCCGCTAGTAAAAGGAAGTCGTGCTTTTATCCACAGGAAGGAACATGCTTGCAGGCCTGCAGTGTCCATGTACATGTACACTAGCTGTTATGACAGTATGCCTATTTGTCACCGTGTCATGCATAATTGTGTCGCCTAAACAAAGTTTTGGGGGACACTTACCAGTCCTAAAAATATATCCCTGTATTACTGTATCCCCGCATAACCATACATTGTATGTTAAAGGTAGAGTCCATCATTTGCAGCCATCCGAAAAGTAACTGGCGTAATTATTGTTGAAAAACTAACTTGGTTGAAAGATAGTAAGGAGACTAAACTCCCTGTGAAATTATTCTTTCTGGGAAGCTGTCATTTTGAAGTAATCAACGAAAGAAGGCATTTCCAACGGTGATTCTTAAGAAGCACCGTAGGAAAATTTAAATTAGTAGTTCGTTTTGTTATTCAGCGCAGCGCGCACAAGTATTCGAACGACGCACACGCGCGCGCGGTTGTTATAATTCGTCTGATCAGTGCGCGACGTCGCGTATAGTTGCAATTCAAAACAATTCAAAACATGATTCTGCAACTTTTGATTTGAAATTGAGATCTTAGAATGCTGTTTTTCTCGGAATGTACAGCTGAAGCTTAGCTGAAACTTCATCAGGTTAGTTGCTTAGTATCCTTCATTAGATTTTGAACTCTTTTGTTGCTTCAAACGAACAAAATGCACAAATTACAAATGATGGACTCTACCTTTAAAGTTTAGGTCAAATTTATGAAATAAATGTAGAACTTCTACATGCTTTCATGGATTTTGACGAAACCTGGATGCAGTGACCCTTGGGTGAGAAGACACAAGTCTTCATCGGATTACTGAGGTCAAAGGTCATGTAGGGGTCATTAGAGCTCATTGTTCAGACACGCTTCCAAATTTTATTTGTCTATAGAATTTGATGGATTTTAAAGTAACTTGGATGGAGTAATTGTTGGGTGGGGGTTCATGACAAGTCTTCTGCAATTGGAGGTCAAAGGACATTGAGGGGTGAGGGGTCAATCGAGGTCATTGTTTAAAAATGCACAAATTTTGACTTTTTTTAAGGACACAAAACATATGGGGATCGACTGCGAAAAAACGCGACACATGCGATCCCGGGATCTTACCGGATTTCCAATTTCATTTGTCACTCGTGTCACATGACATTTAATCACCCTTGTGTACTTGAATTAACATACCGGTATCATTAAACACCAAATGAAAGTAGTGCTATTTCAACTTCATCGTCCTTTGATTGAAGTGACAAAACACATGAATGTACAGTACGCATCGATACCAATTATACCGTGATGCAGCGTGTAATTTAATGTAGCGACGTTCAGGGTTAGGCAGGTAGCTGAAATAACCAGAAAGCGTGAATAACAATAAATCCATAAGTTGCCAGTCAGTGTCACTCAGCAGTTGTGAGGGCGGGACGGGATGTTTCGGACGGGATTGTTTCAGAGTTTGAGAGCAAGCCAGGACTAAATAGTTATAACCATCTTGCAAGACGGTAAGATAAATGTCAGTGAACAGAAAATGTTCAGCGGCTTTGGCTCATGATGTTGTTGTGATCGGCTGAAATAAAAGGATTATAATATAATTAAATTGATATGGCATTGTGTTATGGGATAGGATATGCAAGGTCATCGGATCTTTCTGGATATATCATTTGGAAGAAGCGTTGAGCAGATAATGTAATTTGCGTGATGGAAAGTACACATAGTCGGTAATGTTTAACCAGGCCTTCTGTTTAATGTCTTGAGGTGAAATGAAAAGGACTGGCGATAGATTTCATTGTCAGGAGCATTCGCCTCATGCATTTGATTCCAACATTAAGTCATACCGAGAGTCATGCATTGGAAATGTTTTCAGTTTTGCGTCAGTCATAAAACTCCCCTGCTCCCTCTGTGGCAAACAGATATCCTTGCCAAGTGTTATGGAGTCAAGGATTGAACACTTCTCTCAATCTGAGGAAGACGTTTGGCCAGAGGATATCTAGAGGTTGTTTGTTTCTCCCAAGCGCCGTCCCAGATGTCTGGCCAAGCAAGGTATGGGGAACCGATGACATCTCTCCCATACATCCACAGTGCAGGCTCGTCACTCTGCACTAATCAACTGCACGGGGCTTGGTCTGCTTGCTGGGGCTGACTAGCTTACCCAGTTTTTGACCTTATAAGGGAAGTGATGCCAGAAATCCCCCATTCCTGGCCTGAGGCAATTTAGGTTTTTTTTCCCAAGCCATGTCTGGTCCACATGTTTTGTTGTTGTCTGTCACAACTTTGTATGGGGCTGTCCAAATATTGCTGGGACCTTCATAAGTCTTGGAAAAAGATGCCAAAAAGTTCGCTCACTTTTTGTTGTTGGACAAGCAGACAGAGAAGTGGGGAATGGTTATTTTGGGGAATTTTTTACTCTTTTATTAAGTTGGAACAAGAAGCTGAACGATTTGAGTTGCAAATGTCACACGCCGTACATGTATGTTCACAGGATGAAAGTCTGCCTTCGTTATTATTTTGTGTCAAGAAATGGCATTGATGAGAATGTGAAAATGACAGAAGGCCCTGGAAAATTCATATGTGTTGATGTTTTCTGTAAATGCAAGTCTTAACTGTCAAGAAACTGTTTTTATTGGAAACATTCATTCCTCCACTGTTTTTTTTTATTCTTTGTTTGATCATATTGGATGTTAGTCTCCCCTTTTTTTCTGGTTGTTATTCTGGTTAAGTCAAACAATAGAAAACTTCTAAATTCTATAATCATTCCAGGGTTCCCACAGCCATGGAAATATCATGGAAAGTCCTAGAAAAAAAGTTGTCTTGGAAAGTCATGGAAAGTTGGAAATTTTTTTAAAAGTCATGGAAATCAAGATCTTGTAATAAGGGTTATTTTTGATGGGCCGCTTTAAGGATGGTTGTAAGGGGAGGAGGAGGCCACTGTGTATTTAAAACATATTTTCAAAAGCTAACAAATGGTTAGCCTAACATCAGCAGTTCATCAGTATCATAATACCAAACAACTTTTCTCTGCAAAATGGTGTTAAATGTCCTGGAAATTGTCTTATTTTAGTCCTGGAAAAGTCCTGGAATTGGGTTTTCAGATTTCTGTGGGAACCCTGTCATTCACACTTGTATTTATTTAGTTTTTACCAGTACTTTTGTAGCACCCTCTTCTTCCCCGTTTCATCGATTGATTCCCTTCAGCTTCTTGGGTCAATAATTTGTGCAAATTAATTGACATCTTTGAATTACGCTGACTGGCTGACTCTCGGTCGTTTGGCCAGCAGAGAAAAACCGGCAGTGTATTGAATCACTCGGAAAATGAGCCCTATCAATATTTAATGGTTATTCATGGGCATCCAACAGAAAACCGACAGTAGGCAGATGCATCCTATAACACATGTGTCTATTATCGTCAAGTACCGGTATGTATTGTTGTGTAGTTTAATTTTATTGCACGGTATGCATACGTATTTAAACAAAAAGTCCGAGTATACTCAATTGTTCATATTGAGATGCAGCTTCTTTTATGGAGTTTGTGGAAATAATTATTGTAGTGATGACTCCTACTCAGGATTTACAGAATGTAATGGGTTTTTGTTCAGTTTGATTTTTGTAAAATAAAAACAAGGGTTTTCTCCTATTGTATAGGAATGCCAAAATCAGATGACACAAATTTGTGTACTGTTGCATTTCTCGCAAAAGAAAAAATAAATGATAATGAAAAAATAAATAATAATGTTTACATGAATGGATTCCAAAGATAGTGCGCATTATAAATACTGTATTATTATTATTATTGTTATTATTATTATTATTATTTACCAGTGCATACATGTACGTGAACTACTGGTACGTGAACAATTTCTCTGCCCTACCGGTATATTGTTGAATCTATCTGCCTTTAAAGCCAGAGTCCATCATTTGCAGCTATCCAAAAAGTAACTGGCATAATTATTGTTGAAAAACATGCTTGGTTGAACTTGAAAGATTGTAAGGGAACTAAACTCCCTGTGAAATTATTGTTTCTGGCAAGCTGTCATTTTGAAGAAATCAACAAAAGAAGGCCTTTCCAACGGTGCTTCTTAAGAAGCACCGCAGGAAATTCAAATTAGTAGTTTGTTTTGTTATTCAGCACCCTTCTTTAGATCTCGAGCATTTTTTTTTTGCTTCAAACGAACAAAATGCACAAATTACAAATGATGGACTATACCTTTAATGTACCGGTTAGTGCAATGTGCATATTTGCGTAGCAAATCCTAACCAAAACCAAAATCTTTTTTCAACTTTGTCTCCCATCAGGTTGTGAAAGTTTCACTGTTCCTTTAATGCATCATAAAGATGCAATGAGCTGCAACTGTGCCCAAAAAAAAGGGAAAAAAAAGAAAATCCGCATCGACCCCAAAAATATTGGCAGCCAAACACAGCATTCCGGTAACCGGTATCGACTTTATTTATAGTCCAAAAGATCACTGCGTTGTCAATAACTACATCGTTGTTGACCGATTCCCCTGCGCCCCGGTGTCAATTGTCATAATTTTTTTCCCTCATGTTCTGTTTGCCTTTTCATTGTTCAAATATAATTTTATAGGAGGCGTTTAATCATGATTGTAAATGAAATGCACAGCCTCGGCAAGCGTGATAGATTATGAGTGTGGGTAAGTGCACTGGTAGGACTGGCTACTGGTATATATTTAAAAGGTGCTGAGCGATAGTAATAGTATTAGTAAAGGGTTCCCAACAAAATATTTCGCCTTCTATAAATGTTTATGTACTAAAAAATATGGGTACCAGAAGTTTTCAATACATGGAGTGCGTTCAAGTCACTCAAGAAAAGGAGCTTGTTTATTCATTTTACATAACATATTTTTTTTCCTATAAAATGTGCGAATAAGTTTTACTTTAGAAGAAATTTACATGTCGAAACTTCTGTGTGTGGCAGTGCTCATTAATAGTAAAATGGCAGGTGATGGGCTTTCAGAATAAAATGATTGGGCTGTAATAAATATCTACACTCAAAATTTATGTACATATTATGTAAATAAATCCCCGAAAATTTCATGTTTTGGATTGTTTACATATCCTATTTCAAACATGTGGTTGAAAAGAAACCAACCTAATGTCTTACTGTTCCCAAGAAAAGACGGAAAAATTCCTGGTTGTTTACATCGGACACGACAGAGTACGAATACGTTTTTCGTGTCGTTCTCTAGTGTACGATATATACACGTTGTGTGTCTCAGGATCAGCGGTGACCAATCACCAATGCATAAAAAATGGTTTCTTCAACGTCCGCAAAAGGCGAACACTTGACGCGTACGAATGAAATCACAACTAGCATCCAAACGGCTCGAATTTATGGGGTCGCAAAAGTGGACCCCGAAATTCGTTCTCGCACACATAATACAGGAATAACACAAAAACGCCCAGTTTTTAAAGGGTGGTTGTGTGGATGTTTCTATCCTAGTTTTAAATGTTCTTTCTGATCAACATAATCTTGTTCAAAGCGCGTTTTGTAGCCCAATTGGGCTGTTCCAGGACCTAGTGTCCCTTTAAAAATTGGTATGCATAGAATACCAGATCAGCTGCATTACAAATGACAGTAATTTGATGTACAGCTGTACGGTACATGACTTGCACATGAATGTACGTACATTGTATGTATCGATCCAAGACTGTCCCACTACATGTAGTTTTAGTGAATGTGATGGCTACATGGACATCCGCGTACATGGCGTATCCATGATTTCCCATATTTCCCGAGTGCCTGAATGTCTTAGCCTCGTCTTCAGTGAGCAGCGTGAGAATGCAGGACGACGTACAGTTCTGCATAACTTCACACCCAAGATGATGACATAATTTCGTTCACTGACCTATGTACATGTACGTGTACACAGGAACCACGAACATGCACAACGTATATATTGCAAAGCTGCCGATGTCATGAAGGCAGAATTTTAATTACAATGATCACACATAATAATAACTGTCCCAGCATGGGCTTTCTCAATGGGTGAACTTGATAGTGTAAACTATCGGTGCATGTACGTACATGTACATGTATGTACCCAAGAACATTAATGTACATGCACCATATACATGTACATGTTATTTTTATTCCCCGAGTTTATAGTCTGTCTGTGTGAGTTTGTTTCTGCATTCAGTAGGGGACGTTGAACAATAGAGGACAATAGGGTCCCCAATTCCGAAGGTCCCCAATTTGGCGATATGTACAAAACATATGAGAGGTCTTCCTAAAAAGTACAAACAAAAGAGGGACAATATAGGGGGTCTCCAATTGCAGGCAAAAACACACTTGGGTGTGTCTGTACATGAAAATGTACATGTGTGTATGGCTCTCATTGTCCGAAGTGAATTTTATGCATCTATTCACGTACATGTACATGTACACATGTAGGCCTATACATGTGTGTACCGGTATGTTCATGTACATAAACACAGTGTGTAACACATGTAAGGTAGGCTGTTGTGATGTTCATGTAGCTGAACATGGATTTTAGCTTATTTTGCAGTGTACAGCAAACAGACTTCTGATTATGTACTTCAAATAAAAAACATAGTACATGTATCATGTACATGCATGCATTATAGTCTTTTGAAGAAAGTTCATATTGGTTGAACTTAAAACCAACATTACAGACATCAGACAATTAAGAAACAAAACACTTATGACAAATAACATCAGTGACCAACAAAAACGAATCAACTTTAAAAGATAGATTTGGAATTTCCGTTGGTATAAACAAGAATTTTAAACCACCTTATCAGGCTATGTCAATTTGGATTGTATTTGCTCTCAACTCCAAGACTTCATAGTGGTGCGCCAAACAAGGGCATAGCAAACACGGATTGTTCAAACACTTCACAATGCTGGAGTTTCCTGTGTGATTTGGCGTTTAATGCTGTCACATTGACTAGTACAGGAGTTCGTACATGTAGTCTGTGTATGTGTCTACGACACTTCAGGTTTAGCCCTCCATAGCTGGCTGTGTTTGGTCAGGGTCAAAGGGGAAAATCAAACAACTTCAGGGTCTACAACAGTACAAGTTTTACAGCAGATAGTGCTGGCACTACCACCAACAGCCGCTGTCCCATTCTTGATAAGACTGTGTTGTGTAGTGCCTCGTGTTGTTGTTCGTATGTATCAAGGTTGTTCAAGTCCGATAGGATTGTTCCCACGTTAGAATGTTATCTCTGAATTGCAGCACTGATGCAAGTATTATGGTTTCAATCACTCCCGGCCCCTGATGTTTGTTTTACTGGCACCACACGAGGGCGCTGTGCGCTCTGATGTTTCACCCGAGCTGACAAATTGAAACAGGCATTGAATTTAATAGCTACATGATTGTATTTTTCACAATCACCAGCCATGCAGCAGCTAACTAAATTAGATTGAAAACTGCTAAGTTATACTCGGGATGATCACATTTCCAAACTTTGGCCATTACCCCTGCCTTGTCAATTCTTTTCGCCTGAAAATTGCCACAAGCAGACAAGATGAATTCAATGGGAGAATCTTACCCTTGTTGCCCTGCAGTAGGTAGGCCCATACATAATGCCTAGGATATCTAGTTACCCTCGTAAATTGCTTGTCACTTCGCCAGTTAGACTAGCTCTATCAATTCATTTGGCTCCATCAGGGCGGAAAACGTTCCGCGTGTTGTTCTGATTACTGTCGGGCACGTATGTGTTGACATACAATGTAATATTGCTCATTTTCTTCTCCCACTTGTCAGCTTTTGCTCTTCTTATGATTTTCACTAATCAATTTGGGTTTCTTGCTCCTTTTTTTTTCTTTTCTGCAGAAATCAGCAAAGTGCGCAAGAACATGTACAACATCAACAACGACAACACGCCTCTCGTACTTCCAGAACCTCAAGGCCCAACAATCACACTCTCAGAGAAACTTTTTGTACCGGTCAAAACATACCCAGATGTAAGTATTGTGGGACCCTTAAGAATTTGTCTTCATTTGTTGGAAGACTGTTTGAGATGGGGGGGGGGGGGGGTAATAAATACTCATATAAAATGATTAGAAATGCATTACCCTAAAAGCATTGGTTAAGAGGGGGGGGTGGAGGTTAAGGTTAACAAGCTAACTGGGTCAGTTGTGGAAAGTGGCATTTCAACCCTGGACTATGGGCCTGAACTCGGGAGGATGAGTGACTCCCTCAAAGCTTAAATTGCATGGGTTGGCTTGCTCCTTGGTGATTCTACCTTCACTCTAGTCTCATTGGCTTAATTCTCAAGTGTGCATTAATATGCAGTTTCTTTTGATGCATGTGAAGATATTTAAATTAAGGTTACCCAGCATCAGACGCCAAAAGAACAACAACGTATCGACCGCTTTTTGACTTATAAATCTTAGATAATGAGGGACTTTTTCAAGCCCTTCTCTCAGACTTGCCCTTGCTCCCCGAAAATAATTTGCATGAAGTTGATAATAAAGATGACGCCGATGATCACGACGGTGCCCTCCGCCAGGGCGGCGTGAAAGCGTCAATATTCCGGCCGCGTTCCCCGTTGCAGAGCCACTCAAGGACTCGAGTCTCACTGGGCGGCACTTGTCACCTGCATCTGCGGCTGAGTTTACAGGCCCTTGAACCTGGACGACGAAGACTTAAAACTACTCTCTGTCTAGTTGCCGTTTGCTACTGTGGAGGACGTCCGAGCGTGATTTGCATATATGGCATCTCAGACATACCAACGAATGATAATAATACTGCCTGAACGGAATGTAAATTCTTTTCCCCCTGGTTATGTTTTGGTTTTTCCGTTGCGCGACGTTTCTTCAAGTTACTTATTGATTATTCGGGGTGCATCTTGAAAGATGTAATCAGTCAGACGTTATTCAAATAGAGTTGTACTGAATTGATGTTGCGTTTTCTGAGAACACAGAGCTGTTTTGAAAAGAAAGTTGATTGACATACATACATGTTGTTTTTGTAGTTGGCACAGTTCACTTTTTCCCTTGTTTATGAGGGAGAATGGTTCCTGTTCTTATTGAAATGTAAACAATAGTATACAAAATTAACATGGTTTGAGGGTGGACAGTCGATATTAGCTCCCCTCGGTATTGCCAATACCGAGGGGAGCTTATGTCGACTATCCACTCGAAATAAACCATGTTGTATTTTACTATACCTCATACAAAAATCAGTTGCCAAATGTTGCCGTCGCTGTTTTTAGTAGAGGAGGCATCTTTATTGTCCACAATGTTCTCCAGTTCTGCATCATTGAGCTCGGGAAAACGCTGATTAACAGTTATGTGTGCCTCCATCTTTTCATGTGTAGCTAGGGCCGTGTTTGCGCGTGCGTACTATACCTGTGCGACAGTTAATGATTGCTTAGTAAAGCGCATGCGTAGTAGACGACTGCAAGGGGTAACCCATGTGATGCGTGAATACTCTCGTCCGCGCTTGGTAAACTGCAAAAAGTAGCGGCTGGCACTTCAGGGTGAATGGACCAGTGAGAATTCAGCTCTCTATCATGAATATGTAGGAGGTATTATGATTTCAAATAAGTGATTTCATTTCTTGTGATGCAATAGTTGGTCGTATTTAATAAAAAAACTTTTGGGACACCTGCTGTATTTTCAAGTTCATCGCAAATCCTCACAAATCTACCACAAGCCGATTTCAAATCAAGTCACTAGTTATTCAAATGATGTCTGACAAATGCATTCTATTGTTTTTATTCGTCCCTTGTTTTTGCGTGACTGGACTTATGAACTGACCGTGTGATTTACTTGTGACCAGACTTGTGATGACCAGACTCGACCACAGCACTAATATCCTGGCTCTTCTGATACTCTGCCATCCGTCTCAGGCTCTCAGCAAAAGCAGTGAGACCTCGCATGAACTCTGCCTGCACTGTGTTGTTCTAGAAAACAGCCATTATTACATTAGATTACGCCATGTAATATATCGCGCATCATTTCTCCGTCCGATCCCTCCTCGCGTAATTGGCTTTTCTGGGGGAATTCACTGGAGATTGTCTTTGAATCCTCTCTCAAGAGGTTGCAAATTTGCAAGAAACGGAGTGTCTCTAAAACATCCCCTTTTCTCCAATATCGCCGGATTTGGAACTCGATTCCATGAAAATTAGACTGCATCCTGGATGTGTCCTTTTTGAAGGAGTCAACTTTTTGTTTTCCAGTTGGCCTACATGTACATGTGTATGGATTATAATACTGATCCAATAAAATCACGTTTTTCTTTCACATGCAAAGTGACCATATTTAATGCAAATGAGAAACCCTTTTTTTGATAAGCATGTAAAAACTGCACTAGTCAGTTCAAAGACTATAGTCTCAATTCTTTTACAAGCACAAAAGCTAGTAATCAGACAATAACAAATTTCAGCCACTTTTATTCATATTGCAGTGAAGGTCAATTTGAATCGGGCTTCATTCCTCCTCAGTGCTTGGCTGATTGCCATACACATACCCTGCCTTCTCCAGACAATTTAGTTTGTCGGTGCTTAGAAAGTCGCGCTTAATTAAGCCCTGCTGCAGTTAACAACGGAAATGTCATATACGCGGCGTATTATTCATGCCCGGAAAGCGTACCTACATTGTACACAATCTACATAATTACAGACAACAATATCCCCGCCGGCAATTTCAGTTATACTGTATGCTGCGGTCGGTTTACATGTTAATGAGTTTGTGTCGGCGGGGTGGCTATGAGTCTCGTGGGGCCAAGACGGGATTGGCTTTGGAAAACAGGAAAATGGCACGTGACGACATTTTTGAAGAATCAACATTTGTCAACCTTGTTAATGGGTGTCTGTCAACAAACAGATGCTCCCAGGCAGATATCTGGATGGTTTGGAGCTGGATTCGAACCTCCCGTTTGCTGATCTAAAAAAAGACCAGTCCCACCGATGACTTGATGATACACATTCCTTTCAACATTTCCCCTCCTCTTGTTGCATTTAGCACCTCACATAGCCCACCAATCCCCCATCATGTGATGCGATCAAGCTAAATGAGTCGTTTGTCAGGAATTTTAATTTGGAGATACAGGCTAAAATAGGGCCACTTCATTGCATCACTTCATCACATCGCTTGGTGTTCTGACTTCCATAATTGTTGAACTAAAGATGGTATCAGCATGCGGTTTTCACAACAGTAATGCTGAGGTTGTACTCTTTTCAAATCTGTAATTTTGTTGGACCAGGGTCGACAAACGACTCATGTAGCTTGATGGCATCATATACCGGTATGCACAAGTATGGTAGTCTTGCCCCCTCCCCAAATTAATCCACCTTACATTGTAAATCAAACCACATTTTGACTTGAAGTTGAACTATGTACATGTACTTCAGGCCAATCTCAATGAGCTGCTACTTAGCACAAACAGAAATTGCTTAGCCCAAACAAAAATTGCTTAGCGCAGTCATGTTATGCACGGCAAAAAGCAGGGCCCAATTTCATGGCTCTGCTTACCGTTAGCCAAAAATCCCTGCTTACTGGATAGCAGAAAATTTCATGCTTATGGTTAGCATGTACCAGTTAGCAATTAACCTGGGTCCATGCGCATCCTTACATCCCGTTATTTAAGATTCTGTGTTTACAGGGTTAGCACAGAATGGTGATCGTAGGTGCGGAATACTGTCATGAAAATGGGTCCTGACTATGCACATTGCTTGTAACTGTTCTTAGCTGATTTATGCTAAGCACATATTTTTGTCGCCCTGCGTTCCATGTGACTGGCCCCTCTGATCTCACATCGTTATGAGCTTTGTGCAAGGGGCCAGAAAGCACATGGCACTGTGCCCACATCACAGCGCAGGGAGCTACTGAATAAACCATCGGCTAGGCTCTTTCCCTTAACACCTCCCAACCCATCGCCGTCATTGTTCATTTAACCAGCGATGTATCTGACCGTTTGGCTGTCCCCATAGGCGCTAAACGGCAATAAAGAAAAGAACTCCTGGCTATCTATCCCTCGAGGGACTTCTGTGTTTGCTCCTTAGCAGACAGTAAGAAATGAAGTCCGCTTTCTCATGTCGTTAAATGATAACTGACTTATTATGATTTCTAATGCATGAAATTGATACTGCCCAATTAAAAATTGACCAGTTTACCGGGAGTGTGCTTGCAAGTATGATGGAATGTAACATGTGGACTGTTTATTAATTAATTTTCAGATGGTTAGTTAAGAATGCCATTAGTGAGATATCTCAATGTTTTAATTCTTTGAAATTGAATATCCTTTACTGGTAATTGTGAAATTGATCGGCCAAATAGAGTCACAAGTTCGAAAAAGGTTCCTTTGAGTAATAGGCATTTTTACAAATCCTTGCATACCAGTAATCCACAAGAATAGTCAATATTTTCACCAACATACCAGTACTGATACAATATAACAGATATTAAGATTAGAGCTGTCCATTTTCAAATAATTAAGTATTCGATTACTCGAAACTGTGTTTGACCGAATATTCAGATGTTCAAAACTGCCAGCTGCCAATGCGTGCCGTGCCGGTCAAAAGTTGCATGCATAGCACGCCAGTTAAAATTTGTGTGCCGAGATCGATATGGAGTGTTTTGCAGTAAGTATCTTATAAATGTCAAGGGCTTTCACCTGCTAAAAGGATGGAAACAATGAACGACCATCGACAAAAAAGTTACTGTGAACCAAAAAAAGTGTACAATAAAACGCTACGACAGTTGTGTGTGTATGTGCGTAGTTTTTGTGTTTCAAATATTTAAAAGCGGCAAAGAATTATTCTAATGTTGGGTTGATGATCGAATATTCAGCCCTAATTCAGATGTCACACTGATTGAAAATGCTCTTTTTATTGCAAATGAAAAATTAATTAGCCAAAGAAATATTTCTGTAAGACTCATTTTGTGGTTTCCTATCTCAAATAGTTGAATAGTTGGGTTGATGTGTGCATTACAGTTTAAACACTCGCTTGCTCAGTAATTTACATGTGACATCCTATCACGTCTACACGTGCACGTACACGTATGCGGCATGCTTGAACGGCAAAAGCACACTGCTCCTTGACACCGTGTTGTAAGAACACACGTGTGCATGTAACACATTAAGTAGCAGCTCACTGAAGTGCAAAGTTGAGTAGCAGCGATCACCAAACATTTTGTTTGCGTGGTTTGCCTCCACAATTAGTTATTCATTAGAACTCGCTCCTGTGAAGTATGAATAATGTGGTCATTTGAAGAAGAACAAAAAAATTATGTTCAAAAACTCAGTAAATCAACAAGTTATGGATTTGGTTAACTACCAGTATGGGGTCACGCTTCTACTGGAAAGGGGTGTGTCAAAGTGATCCTGGTAAATTTTGACTGCAAAGAAAGTGAGATGAGATGTGATAACTTCATCTTTTGTACGTACAATGTACATACCATATTACAATTTCATGATTAGTATGTTCATAAAAATCACTAAGAACAGGTGAAAGAGGACATACAACATCCTTGTACCCTCGGGCAACGACACACTGCATTTTCAAGTTGCACATCATGTTGGGCCTGCTTTACATGTAAAGACTGCGACGGTGCCACACATCAGTGCCTCAAGTGCAGTGAGGAACTTTTGCGTGCCGGATCCCAACCGGCGGAGCATGTTGTTTTCCGGTGACAATATGTCTGGGGTGCGGTGAAGATCAGCTCAGATCAATAATTTACAGAGTGTTGAGTCCACTAGCCCCAGCCTTCCGTTCTGGCAAAGGTGTCATGATCCTGCTCAGTGCGTGCAGAAGCGCGTCCTTCGCAAGGTGTGGCGGTACCTTAAAAAAACCTGAAACAAGCTTGTAGTACTAGCAATATCTTGGATTTCATAAAGCAGACCATTGTAAGCATCTTGATATCAGAATGTTAAATAATCGATATGAAATCCAATATCGACAATATTCGATACATGTACATGCATATCGATTATCCCATGTAAAAGTTGAAGACCATAAAGATGACACTTTGATTAAAAAAACAAAACACTATTTAAGTCCCAATTTTCCGCGGCTTTCTCTGGAGCATATTGCTCAACTTTTTAAAACGAATCTCAGCACTGAGAGTTTGTCCAGAACGTATGGTTTCTTCCGAGTTTTACATTGGGGTACGGCTACACCAAGAATTGGGGTCACAAAATTATAACTTTGAATTGAGCTCTTGATTGAGCGTGTGAAACTTGCACGTAGTATCTACCGGTACTGTTACTCATTGTGGGCCACTTTTTAAGATAAAATTTGATACAAAAAGTAAAACTGTTAACATCTACCAGCTTTGTTTTCCCCTACATTTTATGCACGAATATACTTGTCTGAAATATCCATTTGCTGAATCAATTAAAGAAAAGCGATACTTCAAAACAAGTCCTGCTGTTATCACTGATATACTGACTATTCAAATTGATATCTATCTGTGTGGTCATCTGCATATCCCATCTGATCAGCACCACGTCTGCTGCAACTTGAAGCCTGCTTACTTTTTTTTTAACATCTGTCCAGATGGCATTTCATATTCAGAGTTCGCAAAAGTTCAAGGAAAGGAAGAAAATGATTAAACAGAAGAGTCCTGTGAATTAATTTGTCTAAGGTCTAAGCTGACCTATGAAATAGAGCACTGTGCATACATGTAGCACGGTTCATACTTCATGCGAATTTGATGTCAAATACATTCGCGAAATTCACCTGAATTGAAATATGTTCAACTTTTACGAATTCGCAGCGTGAATACTTGCCATGATGTCACAAATTCGCGCCTAGTATGAACCGGCCTTAAGTTGTGAAATTGACGTTGGTTTCAAAATACGTGTGGCTTTGTCATCCCTATGAATTGAAACATGCCAACGATTGTTGGTTGTCCACTTTGACACTTAAGTTTGAATCCTTGTTTGCAGCTTGGTTTTTTGTTTTTGTTTTAAATTAACACATTTTCTTGATTGAAGTTGATGCATTTTCAAGTTGACGAATGTCCCATTCCCATTATAAAAAGAACATTTTGTAAAGCACGAATGTCCAATCTAGAGTTGTTAATTTACCAAAATTACGTGGCTTGGATATTTTTAGGCCAAGCTTTCATTGAAAGTAATATGAGTGGACGTGTGCGGCATCTGTAAATATGGCCATTGCAAATGAATTGTATGCACTGTTGATCATGCGCAAAGTAAACTACAAAATGTGAATTGGCCTCAAACTAGGAGGGTAGCAAAAGGAAATGATCTAGTTTGTTTGGGTGAAATGCCACAGTCTGATGACCATCGCTGACGTCATGAAATTAGCCTTGCTTTTTGATATTTGGCTTTTAGTGCAAAAAGGGCCCTGAGCGTTTATTTTTGTACATTGTACTTGAGTAACGCAAAAAAATATAGCTCTTGCGTACGTACGTGCAAAACCTGAGATCATATTCATCTTTCAGGCTTAACAAAACATTCCTGCTGAACGTTTCACCTCTGAAGTGAAATGGATATTAGTCTCCCATGTGTGGTTGACTCGTCATTTCATCATTGCTCTTAAAATAGGAAGGACAGTATCGCGATGGGAAAAAAAATGATTCAAAGACCTTTACAAGACACACTTCATGGCTATTCCCCGGACGATCACTCATCACACACTCCACATGAAAGCAATCTTGGAGTTGAATTTGCAAGAAATATGCCAAATGGCGGGGCGCCAGCGCAACACAACTCAATAATGTTCTCAAGCCTTAATCGAATGTTAATAATGCACTGTACGGCAAGGAATATTACACCGGTGCCCATTGCTTGAGTACTTGGCACTTCCATGCGTGTTTTTGTAATATGTGGCTTAATTAGTTACACAGAAACTCTGGTTGATCTATTGCCAATATTTAAATTCTTGCACTGACTCTGCATGTACATGTAGGAAACTAGAAAGCACTCAGAGACCGCAAACCTCCGCCAAGGCTAAACAATTCCCTGCCACATTGTCAGTACAAAATCAGTCCAAAATCTAATCAATTTGTACTTGTACCAAGGACCACCCCTTAAGAAAATTTTCATGAAATCCGTCCATAACTTTTTGAGTTATCCTGTTCACAGACAACCAGCCAACCAACAAACAAACAAACCAAAGCTGATGAAAACATAACATCCTTGGCTGAGGCAATAAGTTTTGTTCAGGGAAAAGACTGGTCAGTCCATTTTTTTCAAAGTTCAGCCCCTACCCCCTGCTGAAATCGTCCAAATAAATCACATTCCTTCGGCCATTCTCGGCATTCCATAGGAAAGGGCTCTGGTCATTCAGCAGGCACAGCTGTCTGGTTATAGAGGAGGAGTGTCAGGCTTTTTTTTATTATCTGCAAGATTTAAGAAGAAAACAAGAAGTAGTGAAGGGTATGGAAATGTTCGTAATGATATCTGTTGTGTGATGATAGATGAGAGATTATTATTTGATTTGAAAGACGAGCGCTGTTGGCTTACTGACATTTCAAAAGTGTCCTGACATTTTACGCTTTGCTTGTGCCTGCAATCGCTTAAAGAATTGGAACTTGAATCCGGGTGCGCTAACACTTAGCTTTGATGTGGAAGAACGGACTCTTTCCCTCCAGAAATGTGACATTATCACAAATAAAGTTCCACTGAAAATATTTATGTAGGCCAAAGGGCTATGACTTAATGCTTGGCGTAACTTCTGGACTTTCCTGATTCCGATCTGTTTACAGAATTGTGTTCAATGATCCATGTTTCCCAACTGCTAAATTTACACACACAAATCGCACGGGGGAACTTCTATTGACTTTCCCCTGCCAGAATTCCTCAGTCTTTTTAGAAATGGTGCATTCTTGCAAGAGAATTGAGTTTTCAAAGCGTCTCCTGCACCATTTATTCAAGCTCTCTTTTCTTGAAGGAAAAAAACCCCAGTAATTACCTTCAGGCTTGCAGGTTCTCCAGAGGTGATGAAAACCTCTTTTGAAAGTCTTGCCCCCTCCCTTTTGTCCGAGGGTTCCTCAAGGCTCCTTCCAGGGACCTGTCTTGCACCCCTCTAGTACCCCTACTCAATTGTCTCGTTACTCAACAGTTGAATGCTTGTCAATAAGTGCTTTCTTCCTTTTGGTTCCTTGGAAAAGATATGTGCTGATAAGCCCCTTCGTTTTTTCAAACCTCTGCTAATGTTTGCTATCGGTACTTTCTGCAATTTCTGAGGGCTTGTTTTTTATGAGCCTCTACTCACTTCCTTTTAGATGTGCTAAAATTTCCGGCAGTTAAAAACTTTCTAAATTGTAAAACTGTAATACCAATTGACAGCTTTTTCCTGGAGTAGGAAGAAATAAATAAACTACCATGTTAAGCATATGTAAACTCGTAATTGTTTCCAAACAATATGGAAAGGGTCTTTCCGGAATCTGCCAAAAAAATCCAGCACTGTGCCATAACTCGGTGGTCACAACCTCTTCTCATGTAGAACGCTCTGTTCATTCGTACAAAATGTACTTCAAACGAAAAGGGGACGTCAAAACCCATGTGAAATAACAGTTCTGAATCCAACAGAATACTGCAAACCCTGGGCTTTGATATTGAAGAGTTCGGACTAGTGTACGTCCGTAGTCCTAGTCCTTGTACAGAAAACATTAACGTAGATGCACTTTTGTACGATTTGCAATCATTGCAAACAAAAGTCAATTCCATAAACACAGGTGGCTTAGTTTCCTGTACACCTGTCTTTTTAAAAAATGTACATGTACATGCACATGTAATTTCCAATTACAAAATTAGTACAAGTGTACATGTATATAAACCGGCACTTTCAAATTCATAAATCATAGCAATATTAATTTAAGAATTCGTTGTGTATGTATTATTTCCTACGTGCATAAAGTGAAAAGCGTAAACATCCCCAAATTCTTGAAATATTTTTCTTCAGAAGTTGCTTCCGGGTCAGAAAAATCAATTTCTGCGGTATTATGGTCCAGTGGCCCGTATTATTACTTAATGGTAGATCAGACTTTTGCAGGTCAAAACCCCGAATTTGGCACCAAGCGACCAACACCCTAGTGTGCTGTGGGGAGACCCTCTGTCACAGCGTTGGTCTCTCGCCCACTGAACAGTGTTCAGTTTGCTGACATTTGCGGCAATATTGTGTAGGAGTATGGGGGCGTCATTGTAGCCGGCCTGTTCACAGAGTGGCCTTGGGTAACCCATTTTGAGTTTTCTGACAAACAAAAATCAACAAATCAGCAATAATATCATGCATGAGCAGTCATACTATGAACTGGAAATGACAAATGAGTTTTACTGAATACACGTATCTACACACGGAAACTGTACCTGTACTGATGCAACACAAGGAAAAACACACATTCATTTTGAACACGATTGGTCAACATTTTCAGCTAACTTTTATTATACCAGTTGGAAACCTTATCAATTTTGTTCATCTTTTTCAGTGTATCTCTAGAGAGCAGATATATGAATCCTTGTTGTAGTTTGTACAATAAGATTGACTATCCTTTGTCATTTCGGTGGTTCATTTGATGGACGGGGTGAAATACGTACTGTACATGTACAATATCCATTAATTACTTGAAATTTACAATGATCTCAGTCACAACACACAAATGAGACATTCAACATAATTTTGTCTAATCTGTGATAAGTTTGACCGTTATTACACAAACTTAACCCCCAAAATTATTCACAAATTCTATTTACAGTGCAGCTAGTGTACCTACTGCACTACATGTAAATTTACCATTCACTGAAGTACCAGTGTGGCTTAAAGCACAAATGACAACATTCCAAGTTCATAAATTACACAGAAACAGTCTTGTGTTGGGGAATGCCTGCTGTCAGCCAGCTTTTATTATCAGGAATTCACTTTCTTTTCTGAAGAGGCGGCTCCTGACATTTCAATAAAAGTTGACATTCCATACTTGGCCCAGTATGCTGGACTTTTATTGTGGGCCGGCCTTGACTGGCTTTTGTGGTGGAGATGAAATGGAGTGTTTTTGTTTAGGATCACAATTGGAGAAAAAAAAAATCAGTTGAAAAAGCATTCAGTTATACTACCTACATGTGTATAGTCGGTGAATTGTATAAAAGATGAGATGATAAAATACATGTAAATGAAGGAATGCCGAATGGTGCTTATTACAAACTACATGATGTATATGTGTGTACATACACTGTAAGTGTACATTTGGAGGCTTTATTTAGAAATCCTACACTCGTAAGACATATTCCATTAAAAAAGCAATTAAGTTCCAGAGATTAAGTTATGAAATATAATGGAGAATTCATTATAAAGTGTCGCTTCTGGTTGACGTACGAAAATCACGGCTCAGTTGCTGACTCGGCTCCAGGCACTTTATCACATTGCATAAAATTACAATTAACGTTTAAAATAAACGGCACTGCGAGGATGAATTATTAAAGTTGATGATCCTTGGGAACTTTTCCTTTCGTTCCCACCTCGTTCGGATTGGGAGCTTAGCGATAATGCCAGGGACGATCCGGGCGAAAAATTTATCGTTTAACAATTTAGCGTTTCCCAGGTGTGGGAACGGATTGCGGCTGTCCAAATCCAATTGGGAGGTGTCGGGACAAAGTACCAGTCTGCCGTCACTGCGACTTGATCTTTCTATCATTCATTTGCCGCCGGCCGTTAAGGCAATACGGTGAATCTCGTTACGAAGTCAAACACCCGTTTAATTTTGGAGTTGACATCGACGTGTAAAAGGATTACGTTTGCTCGGCAATGTCGGAAAAAGAAACTTTATCTATTAAAATTGGGTTTTCACATTTAGATTGCATATTTTGTCGATCGACTTGAAGGAATTGTGCTTTGTTTATTTCTTCTATCTGGAACTGTACCTCAGAAAATTCTGATGGATATCGACAGAAATTCTTGTCTCAATTGTCATGAGGTGTATAATAACAAACACGTGAATTTTTCATTTGGCGAGGACGCGAAAGCCACCAGACTGTGTAGGTTTCCATATGTGACCCTTGTTGAAATGCCATGCCCGTATCAACTGCTGTTTCATGTAGATGATCCTGTCAGCATAAAACAGCCTCACATTGCATACATGTACACATCAGACTTTTCACTTTGATGCTAATGTATTCACTTCCTGTTTTTTCTCTTTTCTTTCTACAGTTCAACTTTGTAGGCAGAATACTTGGGCCTCGTGGTATGTATGCCAAACAGCTTGAGAAGGAGACAGGGTGCAAGATCATGATCCGAGGAAAAGGTTCCATGAGAGACAAAAAGAAGGTAATAATTTTTCCCCAGAAAATATCCAGCACATGTACCTTTTGCTAAGGAAGAGGTGAAAAAAACTCAACCAAAAATCAACGGAAAGTTATACAATCTTGCAAATGTAATTCTGGGACATTCCAATTAACTCTTGTTTTCAGTCACAGGCACAATTTAAAAAAAAAAATGTATGAGATTTACATTTCAACATCCCAAATACAAGGATAATTTGATAAATAAAGCCAAAACCTTATTTAGTACCTTAAATTCAAAACTCAAAAGATTTAGTTAAAAATACTTTACTATTTCATTTATTTTAAATTTCAACACATGGGACAGTTTTACATACGAGATTAATTTTATGCTTGAGAAAAAAATGGTATTAAGAATCCCCAACCCTCCCCCTTCCAAAAAAAATGTTAAGGTTTAAGAAAAGAACCCCATATCTCATCCAGAATTGACACGACTCTTGATTTACATGTATGTGCATATGTAAGAGTCACTTTCTAATTAAGTGGTTATCCATTTCCTCGCGTCTCGTGTTTGTGTACTTTTCATTTTATAAATACGCCCAGCCTTTGTGCCGGCAGTGTATAGCCAACATACACCCTAACCATCGCTCACTCGTGGGGCCGTGTCGCTAGCCACTCTCGTGTTACACTCATTAGCGCTGCTCTACGCTGGCCCTGGCCCTATCGCACAATGACTCTACCAGCTGGCCGAACTATGCGGTGGCAGGTTACCGGTTTAGATATCATTTCATAACGGGGAACCGGGCAGAAATGCCATGCAAAGGTAACACCATCCCCCCTAGTTGCTGAAATTCTTTATTGGCTCTCGCCAGATCCGGTGTGATCCGACCCACCTTGGAAAAACATATTTCTTTTGGTATTTGGCCTTCTCGTTATCTCTAGCTTTGGGGGGAAAATTGAGATGGACCCCGGCTGAAACCGAACCTTCCCGGTGAAAATTTAGTCCTAACATCGCTGGAAAAACATCTGTCATATTCAGCTTGTGGGGGTGTACAAATACCTTCTGTGGCAAAAGTTTCAATTTCTTTTCGCAAGAAAACCAATCCATTAGGAAGGTTTTGTTGTTTGCTAGCAATTTTGCCTATGGTTACTTCTGCAGGGCAGAAGGAAGACTGACGAGTACTGTACTGCCATATCAATAATTTATTTGAATAGAGATAACGATATTTTATTTCATTCTCATCAATACAATTTATATGCGGCTCATCTGTCTTCATGTGTCTGTTGGCTGCGGGAGTAGTGGCGGCCAGTGTTTAATATTCTCACGGCCGCGCACTATCAATGAGACCTTGACTTTTCATTTTCATTTCAAAGAAGCAATCAGCTTCTCCTTCTGCCTTGCGATCCTTCCCACCTGCCCCCGGCCTGTGTGAAACATCCAGCGTACCCCGGTAGCTTTGAGGGAAAGCTGTAAAATTATGCAAATCTTTAATCTTGTCGAATCAAAACAAGTACGTGTAACAGGGAATTCCACAGTAGCCTTTTTGAGAGCGTGTTCATTTCACTCTTAGAATCCTAACATTAAGCCCATACTACCGGTATATAGATAAAAAAAAAAATCCATTTTTGCTGAGGTTAAGAAATTTTTGGGAAAAAAATGCATTTAGATTTTTGATGAAAGTTTGAAAGTGTATAGTTTCATAAGATCAAAAGTCCCCATGTAGTTGGAAAGTGTATGGTTTTGTCAGATAAAAACTCCACATGTCTGTAAATTTTACTTACGTTGTAATTCCTCTTTTCAAACAACTGCATTTGGAGTATTTTAAAGGATTCAATATGACAGTGCCCAGACACTGTGTGTTACTTCATATGGGGCTTGATGTTCCAATAGTCAGAGAACGAAACTGAACATGCTTTTGGGACACAGTAAAGTGTTGGATTTTGTTAGATTCAAGAATGTTCACCATTTCCATGGGAGCTGTATTGACCCAATCCTCCAGGAATTTTTGACGAAGAGCCTTCCTGAATCCTCTCAAAATCTTCCACTGTGTACAAAGCCTACTGTCCATGTAACATTATCATGATTGGACTCCACCTTTCTCAATCCCCAAAATACTCCTGAAGTCAATTTCACTGGGGTGCTTAGCAATAGACCATTATCATGATGCAGCTGTCTGATTTTTTTCCCATTCAAATCAATGTTTACAACCAAAGCGAGGCTGGAAGGAAAAATAATCTGGTTCCTTTTTGCACAACAAAATTGTCATTCAGTACTGTTATTGGATACAGGGAACATGACTGAAATGGTGGCAGCATGATAAAGGTCTATAGCACAGAAACGTGCATAGCACACAAAAAAAACACATTTGCTTAGCAAATTTAGGCAACCAGTCAAAATGTCATGCAATGAATGACGCTTTTGACTGATTCCCTGTTGCCTTTTGCTTAGTACTGGTACATCATTTTACTAGGCACTATTTTAGGCTAAGGTTCCTGAAATTGGCCCTGGTGGATATTGGAGGATCTGGGAATGCCTAGGACAATTCTCGTCACCCATGTACATGTATATTATGCAAAATGCCCTTTTCGTTTCACACATTGCCGGTCTGGAAGGAGGAAATGAACAAAGACAAGCACAACTGGGAGCATCTGGCGGAGGAGCTGCACGTGCTGGTCACCGTGGAGGACACCGCCAACAGAGCCGGCCTCAAGATGGAGCGCGCCGTCTCACAGATCAAGAAGCTACTAGTGCCCACGGTAAGTGCGCATCGAAGTCTCGCGTGAGTGCACAATACTGACTTTTATTTGATCTCTTCCGTCAGTTTTATTGGGTGCGTTTGGAATAGTGGTTTGGGTTTGTGACTCATGATCAGAGGGTCAGGGGTTCGAATCCAGGCGCTCGTCCTTGGGCAAGGCACTTCATCCCCACTTGACTCTGAGTATGAATGGCATTAGCTGGGGAGGGACCTGCGATGGACTGGCATCCCATCCAGGGGGAATACAAATATTCTCAGTCTTTCATGCTACTGAAACCGGAGATACATGTAAATGCTGGTCTGATGGGCCACATTGGCTCATGACAGACTTTACTTACTTCCATCAGTTCAGTTTCATCCAATATACCACTTTTTAAAGAACTGTGTTTGTTTTTAATCAATTCCTCGTTGAACAAAGAAATTTACTGGAGTGATTTGAACCTGCAACCTCCTGAGCACTATGCAAAGTTCTGCCAATCCCAATTCAGCTATCAAGCCCTATTTTGGCAGTCTCCCAAATAGTTAATGGCGAACGGGGCAGAAGTTGGAAGCCATAAACCTTTATGTGTAATGCGATTGCAGCCAAAGTCCAAACGATTGCAACATCAGCAATGATGGAGAGAATGTAAGCCTGGAAAATGGTGATTGGGGATAATTTGAGAGGATGCAGCTCATGTCAATCTCAGCATTGAGCCCAACTGCTTTTTATCATGGCTGAATATGTTAATGGCAATTTTAGTTTTCATTGTTCAGTTCAGGAAAGCTTATTTGTTCACGTAACATCTACCACATGTTTACTTTCACAGTGGATGATGTTTCCTTAATGAAAAAACATCTAACCACCATACATGATGCAAACATCAAGCATACATCCTTGTTTGTGGCAGGGGCTGCATGTCCAGTTGTTCTACACACGCACCTTGCTATGAAATTATCTGATGCATTCACTCGCAGTCCGAGTTGTCCCTTTCTCAGAATTTTGACCCCAAACCTTATCCTCATTGTTATTTTACCGTCCACCGTTGTCTAATCAGACAGTCGCAGAGTTTCCTCCCAACTGTATCCCTACACCAGGAAATTCTAACTGTTCCCCTGAAGTTTGCTTCCTTTTCCTGATGTCCTCGTTATTCTGGAAGTGTATGTGTCCTTGACATCAAGAAAAACAAAGTTGTACTCTGTGTATGATTAGTGTGCTGATACCGGTAGGAAGTGAACATGGCGTTTTGGATAATCCCACGCTTTCCAAATGTTTCCGACTCCAAAAACAGCAGTCAAATTTCAATTTCAATTTCATGGTTTCGAGACAAATTGAAAGAATCCAGACCTTCTTCAATCTGACCCTCTTCTGGTGACCCCTTTTAGTTTCAAACTCTCATAAACCACAAGCGCAGGCATTTACATGGACTTATTAAAATTCCACAAGCAATCCTTCCGCATTGCAGACTAACAAGTTCAACCACATACAGGCTTGAGTATGATGGTCTTTGGTGAGGGGACCACAGTCACCAAAATTTGGTGACTTCATTATGATTCAGTTTTCAAGCACTTATCATGGGATCTTGAGAAGATGTTTTCTATTCTTAGAAGTATGAGTGGTCCTTCAGCACTTGCCAGACATTTCATTGTCATATCCACTCCAACATGACATCTGAATACTGGTTTAGCATCCTAGAAGTTCTGGTGACATTTTGCAAGCCTTGGAAGTACATAAAAGAGCAGTAGAAGACTTAACCACCACAAATAAACAAACCCCAGACCACTTGGACAACTCAAGTAAATATACACAAGTGCCAACTGTTTTCAAATTTGGCTAATACAGTAAATAGCGTTTATATGTGAAAAGCCCCCGACTTGTTTAGAATATTTTCCCTCCGAATTGTGGAATGACTCTTTCTCAATGCGGATCTAGTTTATATCGACCCTTCCCCTGAGGGGCTTGTCACCAACGTGGAGAAAAAGAAATGTTGTTGCAGCCAAACCCTGGACAGACAATCTCAGTTTGTTGACTTGCTGCTGCCAATTGGCTTCTTTTTATTCAATTCCCATCCTCTAACGCCCTTAACAAAATTTCTATCAGGTCCAGCTGGCCTGGTATTGATCCTACACAGTGGGAGGATTAGCGATTGTTTACGGGCCACAATGGCCTCTTTTTGGGATGCATCTGAATGCTTCCAGAATTGGAAGTCTGCTGCTTGAAAGCTTTTGGCAGTGGGTGTGTTTTGCTTTGTTGCATCCCTGGCATCAGCAACAACAAGTCTGTTTTTCCCCCCAAGGGATTATCCTGTTTTGTTTCCATTTAGGGAGACATCAGTGAACCGTGATTGGCCAGTAGTTTTGGAGTAATGAGTCTCCATTTTATCACGGCTTTGTGAGTCCGAAACCCCCTCTGAGCAAGTTTGTAATAGCCCCCCCACTTACCAACCCTGATGCCTTGAATGGTACACCTTTGGAACCTTTGAGGATTCACTCCCAAGACCTCAAATAGAAGCTTTTACTTGAAAAAAAAAGGCAATTTGGCAGGCCCGCTTCGCCAAAGAAGACATTGATGAACGAGTGACAGAGGGTAATTTTACCCCCATCATCCTTAATTAATTGGTGTGGCATTCATTCATGAGGCTGAATCATGGAGTGTACCAGGTAATTTTGGCTAGCTGCTGTTAATTAGAAAATGCCCCCAGATGATAGCTATCATCTTTCATCAGATTTTTTGGAGCCGGCCACCCAACTCTGTTCAAAATGGTTGCAGAAAACAGTCAAATGTACTTTTCACTCCATTAAAAAGCCACTTTTTGTTGATGTTAGAGTTTATAGACTACTACCAGTACCAGCCAGTTGTTTAAAATCTTTCTCCTGACCTCAACCACCGTTTGATCATAAATTTGGGCAGTATACCACCTTGTGTCAATACTTAGGGGTCATGTCTTATTTTCATAATCTTCCCGGCTATTGTAAACAAAATAAAAATGGTATTTGGTTTGTGGGGAGGTCATGATTTGATTGATCTGACTATGCAGAGTAAAACCTGGTTGGCTGGGGTGGGTTTTTTTGGTAAAAAAGGACAAGATTTTAGACCAAAATAAAGATATCCTGGGGTTTACCGTTTGACACCAATCAGATTTAAAGGTTCTAGATTTTGAGGAACTTCACATTCTTAACAAATTCCAAAAGTTTTGAGCTTTTGGCCACGGAGATTCCAAAAGTCGTTCTTGAGGTTTTGGCCAGGGAGATTTCAGTAGTACCTACACATGTATACCATTGGATTATCCCAAAGGCCTTCTGATAGATGAGACACAGCTGTCTGGAAGCGTGGAGGGATTGGCAGACATTCCAAGTGTTTACCATAAATTATATCAGATTATGACATGCTTTATATGCTTGTGTGTGGTGCACAGGGATTTCTAATAAAAATCACCCAGACAAAGAAACCAAGATCTTAGTTCATTTAAGTGGACTAAAATGAAGTTGCTTCCTTAATTAAGATGGTACGTCAAAACGGTGTGACTGAAAACGTTGGGAAGTTGGAATGATTGAATGAATTTCTGACCCTTGATTTACCAACTAATGGGCGTCGGCCCTGAAGGTGTATGGATAGATTTAGTGACAGTGCTTGCATACTCCCCATTTCTCCACTGCACACACACCATTCAACTTCTGTTTACTTTTTCCTGCTTTTAAGCCGTTGGTATTTTACGAATGCAAAAGCGGAATTTCTATCAGACCTGTTGGAGTGTAAAAAGAGCCAAAGCTTAAAGCCTGTAGTGTATTTGGGTGGCTTCACCAACTGTCTCATAAACAAAAAAAAAGCCTATATCAAAACAGTCATTTGTGTAGAAACCCCAAACCTTTTTCGACCAGTGGATTAGTGCCAGATTAAACAAAAAAACTAGCCAAAACCACTCAGACACTGATTGATACATCTAAGAGATTTGTAGTCATTTAGAAAGATCTTGCTTCCGTCAAAACAAGAAAACTTTACAAAAAAAAAGCCCTCTCCTGAAAACTGACTTTTGCCCCCCTCCCCCCTTCAAGGTTTTACCCTGGGATTTAATGGAATTAATCCCTCAAGAAAGAAGTCTGTGGACTGATTTCCATTATAAAAAAAAGAAGACACAACAGCAGCCTGATGGCACTGATTTTATTGACGCGGCAGCGCTGGAGGTGAAAAAGACTTAATTCCACTTGAGCGGCGATGAAGGAACCAGGGAGGTTATCAGAAGTTTGAGGAATGTTGATTGCTGAGATTGGTTGGAATCACATTATGGACTTCTTTTTACAGGACAAATATGTTGCTGCTAAATAATGCTCACGCCCCAAATAGATCTGAGCAGAATTGTTTGGTTGAAACTTTAAAGCAAATGCGGCACACACATTGCAAGTCAAGATGTACTGAGTGGACACATCAGCACAGCTGTTTAGTGTACTGGTACCATTTTTTTTTTTTCATGATGTCCACATGCATGCAGTGATGGTATCATCCGGACATGAAATAGCATCAGAACGTTGTCCAGATTATTGACTCTGCACATCCAAAAGATGCCAACCAAACTTAATGCTTTACTCTAGAATTAATGAGGCAACGTGGAAGTGACATGTATTTACATGTACCATAGAGCAAGGAACAGACATAATATTGTGTGCAAACTCAAAAATCAGAGGTGTTCTTAATTTTAGGCACTAGACTTAGACGACTGTGCGTTTGATTTCTTGATACGGGCAAAAGTTGTGATTTCCCAAAAAAACACACCAAAAAACAAGATTGTTTTTCTTCCAGGGGTGCTGGGAGGTTTTTTTGCCATCCTTTCATTAACTGACAACCATTATCTAACAGAGGCAGACGACTGTGATTTCCTTTTGTCTCTTTTCTTGCACTCCTGGTCCTCAATCCCTTTTCACCAGTTTAATCCATTAGTTCATTTGCCTCTTCCCTTCAATGATGAAGTCAACTCCTGTTCCTACTGTTACGTAACCCAAACTCTGCTGTCTCATTTTAGTCCCTAATGCCCTGGCCCTCTTGGGAGAGAGAGGTGTCTTACAAACTCCCAAAAAAGTTCCATCAGCCAATGGCCGCCTCTTGTGTTCTTTTTTTCACAATAACCACAAGAATATGTTCAATCAGTGGAAGAGACGGATATACACCTCTGAATGCAGTGCCCAGCTTAAAGAAACTTCCAGTAGTCTCCCAACAATTGTTCCTTGGAACAACAACTCCTGGGCTTTGGTGGTTCTTCTTTTATTGGCATGGGGTGACAGGATAGCGTTTTCTTTTGTTTTGTTCTGAAAAATCGTAGCGTCCCTCGTGAGGGTCCAGGGGGGTCTGAGGTGTGTTGGAATGCATTGATGACTGAAAAGCCCTGGGCAGAAAATACAGGGGTACTGGTGCCAAAAAAATGTCAACCGTTGGTGAAGTTTAAAGGAACATGACACCCACGAATGCATGATGCCAAACTCAGTGTAGGAGAGTTTACTCCACTCTAAGGACTCCCTGGGTTATTTGGTTCACCCTGGAGCTGAGCAAATCCAACAGAGCCAATTTCTTGCGGACATTTTTCAGATGTTTGTATTGATTGCCAATTCTATCAAGGACAGTAATGCTCTCAGGCGACCCTACCGGTACCTAGACTATCACCAAGATCCACTGCAAAAGGGTACATAACTCCCTAGCATGATTTAGTAGCAACCTTACCCATCCTGGCAATTTCCAACACCATATGGGAAACTGCACACACATATTTCTGACTTATTCTGGAGGTGTGCCAACCCAATGTAGAAAACTGTCAGTTTAGGGGTACTTGTACCAGTACCCATCCTGACAGATTCCAACACAACAGGCCGATGGGTTGAGTTTTGTTAGGGTGCACAACACCTCATTAGCTCATGCCTTTGAGTTTGAAGCCTTTTCTATAAAAAGCCCCTGATTTTTTTCCCTTGTAAACAGAATGCCTCTTTAGCTTCCACTCCTCAGGGGGTCCGTTGCCAGATCTGACCTGGATGCTGTGAACGGAATGTTGATCCACATTCTTTTGAAAGACTGAAAAAAAATATATTAACAAAGGGCCAGGGTTGGGCATGCATTGTAACATTGCACATTAAAATTACTTTTAATAAATCATACATTGGGTGACCGATTAAGAGCTGCAGGCCAAACCACCAAAGCTACTCAAATAAATTGAGAGTCTTGTCATCTAGGGATGGTCTTGTTTACGCTTTTTCAAAAACTTGGCCTCCAGCTCCTAAAAAACCTGGATCAGTTTCAATCATCTAGAGACTTCCTTTCCTGTAGCACCTTGAAGATTTACTCTCTTTCATGAGTTGTAATCATAAAATACCCAACGCCTTCCTCTCCAAATAAGTTGCTGTTGGTGAAAGAATGTTTGCCTGACCATCTGATCCTTTCCACTGGTAAGATTTAGGCCCAGGAACATTCCAACAATTATGAGCTTGTAATCTTTTGCAGGTTTAGCCGGGCTGTGGATATCTGAGTGTGTGACAGTGATAGATGACCATGCCAGTAACTAGATCAGGGTTCACTTGATTTCCTAATCAAATTGTGCAGGGGGCATTCCACTATGCAATTTACAGCCAATTTGTATTGTTGCATGGAAATTAGTAGTTGGAAAAAAAGCAAGGGGGTTTGAAAAAGATGTAACATCTGCTTTAATATTGGCTTGTGTGACCAAAACAAAATTGTCCATGTATACATGTATATACCTAAAGCGCGATTCATACATGTACTTTGTGCGAAGCGAATTTGACGTCTTGAAACTTTCGCTGTGAAATTCGCCCCAGATTGAAATGTGTTCAACTTTTACAAATTCGCAGCTCAAATACTTGCCATGATGGCACAAAGTCGTGTTTGCTTTCGCTTTCACGCAGAGGATGAAGCGGGCTTAACTGAGTAGGCTTAGGTAAAACAGACAAGATGAATATGTAGTTGCAAATATATGTTAATCATGTGCATGTTTGCTTTCATATGAAGGCTTACATGTACATGTGCATATAAAAATCTATTAATACCCATAAGTACATGTACTGGTACCTGTACAATTCAGGGCAATATATTTCAGGCCTTGTCTTTGTTTGTGTCTTCAGCTACTGCTCCAATTTCCTGTTATGAGACTGAATGAATCCAAGCTTTCAGAAAGGCCCGCACGTTAGCAACAGCAAAGCTCCACATTAAACAGTTGAAGAACCGAGCAATATTTGGATAACCTTGCTTCACACCAGCATTTCCATCCTCCATCAAGTATTTGCCCCAGTGAGTTTTAATCTCGGCTAGCCCTTGTGCTTCCAAGTTAAGTTCCAACCATCCCTCCTAGCCTGTAATTCAAGATGGCAGCCTTCCCTAGCGATCCAGTGGAGATCTGACCCTCCGTGATGTCCCTTGCAGCGCTCCTAATGCACCCCTATAGTGAGGAAAACTTACCAGAAAACTCCTGACAGGCAACACAAATATATCACTCAATATCCCTGAGCAAAACTTTGAGGTCAAAATCTGATTTCGAGTCCCTGCCGTGTTATTTGTACACGTACAGGTAAACGATCAGTATGATTTTGATGTTCATACTATGTACCAAAGTATGATTGTCAGAAATCACTTTTTAAGAACAAAAACAAAGACTCATCACAGCTACCAGAGAATATCCTCGCAAATAATAGTTGTTGGTAACCTGCTTTTGCCTGGCAGAACTTTTTTCTTGTCACTTTTTCTTGCTACTTTTGTAAAATTTGCCCCGGATTTACATGTACAAACAGCTTTGGCTGGTAACCAAGCACAATTAATAGAGGACTATTTGTTAGCCAATCTGCCCGGTAGCCCGCAGGTACCTCTTGAAGGTTGTCTTCATTACTTAAATACTTTGATTGCATCCCTTGCAATTGCAAATTCCTCTTCAATTACACAGTACAAATAGCAGTCTGAGAGTCGTCAATGAAATTTTGATGCAATCAAAGCCTGTGTCAACATCCTGTTAGATGCGGAACATTTTGCTGTGTCCACTCCGAAATTCCCCTTTTCTGCGTGTTATATTTGTTCACATATGCCAGCTATCACTTTTGACATTTAAAAATTCCGGCGTGAATGACCTCTTTTAAATGTGGATTAATCACGCCCCCACTTACACTGTTATGGTCAGAAAGCGAATTTGGTCCGTAGTTCATCTGTGGAAATGGATACAAGCTCAGCTGAGAGTTGACAGTACTCAGAAAGTTAACACAGTGAACTGGATGAGCCAATCCCTGGATTTTGACTATGCAAATCCCTTGATCCTCCCCGAAGATGCCTTTTACTGGTTTTAGATGTTTGATTCTGATCTGAGAAAGATGCTTTCTCCAGAAGGATGAGGGTTTGCTTGCTCAAGTTCGGATCTTCGTCACTGTGCACATTGACGTACTCTTTTAATCGCTCGGAGGAGACACCCAAATCTTGTGGATCATGGATGGAAATTTCTTTGGGAGTTGAGTTACCTGACTCGCCGTCAGTTTTTGACGTTGGAGGGTATTACGGGCAATCTCGATTCGGAACCAGTAAGAGGCATTTTTATTTTACCAGACATGTCAAAGTGATGACATGTTTAACGCACACACATCGTTGCTCGTTATACATGGAGTGTCATTCACATGATGTGGTCATGTTTTATTGGTCCCTGGCGGTTTCGAGAATTCCGGGATCGGCTGAAATCATGTCTCCCTGAAAGTTGTGTTTCAAATTTTGTTTGACTTTTAACCCTTTAGCTCAGTTACTTAACTCCTCCATGAAGTCATGGAACCATAGAGATCTGGGGCGGTATCAGGAGTAACAGGAATGGAGGTTCAGGGCTAACAGATTAACCAGCAACATACACTGTTGTTTCACCATGACTTTGCAGTTGTAAAGTACAAACTCTCAGTGATATAGATTGTGCATTTGATTAAGCACCAACTGCCTGTTTTCCTCAGCGAAGTGTCAAAACAATCCGATTGGACAGTTGGCACTTTGACAAGCCACACCTGTTGCCCTGCTTGTTATGCTGATTTAACCTTGGTCCTGAACCTTTGCCAAACTCAGAGAAAACTGAATAACAAAAATACATCAGCAGTTGAGGCCTATTGCGCAGGTCGGTGTTGTTTGTGTGATCTTTTGGAGGATCTTCAAGTTGAAGTTCCAACCCTAACTCCCTAGCATACATGTAATTCACTAGGAACCATACCCATCCTGGCAATTTCCAACACCATAATTGGAAACTGCACACACATGTTTTTGACTTCGATTCTGGCGGGGTGCCAACCCAATATAAAATGACTGTCAGTTTAGGGGTACTGTACCCATCCTGACAGGTTCCAACAAAAGATAGCTTTGGGGTTTGATGGGTTGGGGAGGTTAGTGTTAAGGAATTGTCTCAAGATTCTTTAAATTTTAAGATTCAAGCTTGCAGTACCTTGCCCATTCTGTCAATACACAAAAAGGCTCTCCCAACTTCTCATCGAGAATGTTCTTGTCCCCAAGTGACACTTACTGAGCCACAATGATGGAGAGAAAACTTTCCAAAAAGTATATGTGTGTGCAAATGTGCCATGCCTCTCCCTTCCGCATTTGCTGTCCGCATCGTTTATGCCTGTTCAGTTTTTGTTTGTCACTAAATTATGTTGTTTTTCATATAAGTTTTGAGTCCACAAAACAAAACTTATAACATGGCCCCTGATGCGTGACATGTAACAAATATGCAAGCGGAAGGCTGGGGACCATACCTTGTAGCGGCAGTTTCCTGACGTTTGTCTGTTTTTGTGATCTCCCCCTCTTCAATGACATACTCAACAGGCCTGTGTTTCCTCTCAGATAGTGCAATGGGAAGGCAGTTGCACCCCTCGAAAGGTGTCCGATAGAGAGACAAAAACAGGTCAATTACGAGTGAATGCACTCATTACCATTTAGCAGGGCTTTTAAAGTGTGTTGTTAC
This sequence comes from Patiria miniata, assembly GCF_015706575.1. Lineage (NCBI taxonomy): Eukaryota > Metazoa > Echinodermata > Asteroidea > Valvatida > Asterinidae > Patiria > Patiria miniata. The sequence continues at coordinate 15,512,111 of NW_024037051.1, forward strand.
ACAGATCATGGAGGAAATGCATAGATTGTTTCCAGGGTTCGATTTCCTTACCTGTACTGCAGGAAGTACCGGTACATGTACAATACTGTGTCGACTGTACCTACAGTAGTCTACATGTACATGTACGTACTAGTGGTAAAAGCATGCATGGAAATGGTATTGTCAAAGAATTCCAAATTATAGCCCTCCTATGCAAATAAACGGACAGCCAAGTTGTCCGTTTAGTCAAAATCAATCAAGTGACTGTTTTCAACAGTTCAGTGCTCCCAGCATACATAAAGCAGGATTGACTGGCTGTGACTGTTTGGGTAACTTTACAGAGCTACCGTATGTTTTGACTGGGGGTGATTGATAAGCCAGCTGTGTTGACCACTTGTCTGCTTTTGTCTGTTGACTGAATTTGACTAGTCACAGTGCTTGCTTGAAATATGATCAGACTGTTGGTGTCTAGCCTGTGTCAAAGGCATGGCAGAGGAAGAGGATTGTTATTTTGATTGTCTGTGAGTGTGACTGTTCAGATAGCAGGAGGGTTAGGAAATACAAACTTATTGTTTTGTAACTTTCGGTGAGATTAAGGCTAGTTTTCAGTATTCATTTTTAATGTCAGGAGTCATTGAATATTGGGAAAAAAAATAACAAACTTAAATTTCCATTCTTTTTTGTGTGTGTCTTTAGGCGGACGGGGAAGATGAGTTGAAGAAGAGACAGCTGATGGAGTTGGCGATCATCAACGGAACGTTCAGGGACACCACCAGCAAAGCGCACCAAAGCAGCAATCCGAACACACCCCTCAGTAAGTGTGCTGAATCCGACAATACCCAACAGTACCTTAAGTATGAACCCTACGGAATGCGTCATCTAACAACAGGTACTGAGGTGTGAAGTTTGCTGAATCCAACAGAATCCAAAAAGATTTTTCATTCACTTCCCAGACCAGCATACATGTTATCCAACAGAAAATGTTTGAAGTTGGATCCAGAAGAAAACCCTAACTCCCTCTTTCTTGGCACCCTGCAAAACCCCACAAAATCCAAGAGCTGTAATCGAAAGGTCTTTTGTTCTACGTGCAGCTGTGATCAGTAAAATCTAATGGGAAGTAACACTGTTGGATTTGGCATGGTTAGGGTTAACCTTTTCTTATACATGTTACATTGTGTGTCACATCATTTCAAATTTGGTTCACATTTCACAACAAATTGAAGGCAAGTAACTTTATCCCCACAATCATACATTTATTTCCCCGTGACGGTCTTGAACCTTTCAGCACTTTTGAAAATGCATATGAATTGCACCCCACTTTGAAACTTCTTCCCTTCTGTTACATGTACATGTATACATATCTATTTTGAACTAACCCCTCAAACCAGTGTTACCAAATTCCTGTATCCTTTCTTGCGACCCCACATAGTTTTGTCAATTCTTTTAATTCCAATGTTCTTAACGAACCATTAACGTTACATTGTTTCAGTGACTTGTACATAGGGTGCTGGTGATGATTAACTAACGTTCTTGGCTGACTGCATTTAATAACAATCACTTTTGACTTTGTTTCGTTTCCTAAAGAAACACAGTAAGGAAGATGTAGTTGAACTAAAAATATTTAGAAACTTGGTTTTGATTACTCAACTTGTTTTGTTGAGTTACATGTACATTTACTACCATAACAAAGTAATAGACACTAGTAGCACAACATGTCGCCTCGCTGCATAAAAAAAATTCACATACATGTAGTTTTAATACCAATATGTTGAGTTTCCATTCAGAAGAGTGTTCTTCATTTCTAAAAATGCATGGTTTGAATTAGATTTTTTGCAAGCAATTAAATTCTTGTACATACTGAGTTTTCATCAAGTATGAACTATACACAAAAGTAGAAAGTAGTAGCCTTCATGTAGATCTTCATCACGCCGTCAGATCTTGCATCTAGCTTTTTTTTTCATTTCAAGTCGTTTGATCTTTTAGATTTGATTCTATAAAAGCCAACATACCGGTAGATGTAGGTTTATATGCATGCAGTGAGACTTAACCTTAGTTCATTGTAACAGATTCCAACCCTCCACCCTTTTCCAATTACAGTGGAACGTTGCTATACCGAACACCGCTATACCGAACATTAGCTATACCGAACATTATCCTTGGCTCCCAATTTTTGTGTACAAAATGCCATCGCACATTGTTGCTGCAAAATGTTACCAGAAGAGTGACAAAGTGGCTATTATTTCCCCCAAGGAATAGAAGGGGGAAGCCACTCATTGCTGTAGGAAGTAAGCTTAAAAACTGTGTAATTTCATGATTCAATAGTCACACATTTTCAAAAGCCGTCTACTGCTGGGTAACAATGGTCAAAAGAGGGTGCCACTAATATCTGAAAAATCACAAGCTGGCAAGTGTCGGCTTAAAATTCCTATACGGAAGGATCTCCATTACAAACAATTTCTGTGGATCCCGTGATGTTCGTTAAAGCGACGTTCCACTGTAATACAATTTCCACTAACCTTTGCATTATGTAGTTACCGGTAATATCACTCATATTAATTGTCAAAATAATTTTGCTTTAACAGTCATCTTTAGGCCAATGAACATCTTTGTCCTTCGGTTTTCATAACGCCTCATGCTTTGAAGCACTACTCATTTTGTCCTCTGCAAAAGGTGTGCATTGTCTTCCTTTATTTATTGAAAGTGATTCTTGGCTTATTCTTAATTCCGTTTGCATTGAAGAGTGGTTTAACCTTTTTCATTTCTAGTTGAATTACCGCCTGGTGGCTGCACATTCATACCAGGTAAAGACAACTCCCAGTGTTCTTTCCGTAGTCAACTAACAGCCAGAGAACCAACTAAACGAATAAACCAAACCAACAAACCCCAACTCAACCGACTAACTCTCACGCACCACTCGGCCAAGGTGGAGTGTGTTTGTCCAACCTGTTCATGTAATGTGTGTTTTATTGTACGCAGCCTCGCCGAGACAAATGATCCCGCCGGGTACCGCTCTCATCCCGCAACCTCTGAGGTCACCGACACCAGCCGCCAACCCCCAGCTCATCGCGCACCCCTCGGCCGCGCTCTTCCCACGGATGGCGAGCGGCCAGACCATCCTTGCCAACGGCATGGCCCCGCCCATGGTGTCTACAGCAGATGGGACCAGTATTATGTTCTCTCCTTACGAGCACTACCCCTACGCCATGACGCCCACCATGCTTGACTACCCTCCTACGCCTTCCGAGGGTACCATTGGTATGTCTTGTATCGGTGTGCATTGATCTCGCGCTTCACAATTGATCATGCAGCCGATGTGTCTCCGTGATCTGGACTTTGACAGTCACTTGTATTTTTCCTAAAAGACATTGTCCTGCACACCAAACTCTTGCTTGTACCAAAAATTGGACATTTATTCTATTTATTAAAGTTGTTGCGAAAAATCCCTTGTAAGAAAGTGAACGCTTGACTTAAAATTGCTACAAATGGAAAAAAAAAAACTCTTTCACTGAATGAAGTCAGTTTTTAAATTAAATATTGATCTGAATACATGAGTGACATTAATTTTTCTCTGATTTTGAATTTTTATTTTACAGTTGGACAAATTTGAGTTTTGAGAAACTCATAGCAAAGTTATAGTAGCCAAAGATTTAAGACAAAAATACCAAAAAGTATTTCGTTTATTTTCCAGACAATTAGAATAGTAAGCACATTAAACAAAGAAAAAAACTCAAAGCACCTTGGTTTCGAAAACAAGAAATAAGGAAAGATGACAACTCAGGAATGTCTGAAGAAAAACACAACCGATTATTTGATCCAAAAGTCCATTATCGGAAAAACGGTTTCTTCAGGTTTCTTCAAGTTACAAATCTCAAAAAAAAAAAAAATGGGGGAAAAAAAACAACAGTTGCACAACTCAGTGAGTCTATTCCTTGATACTAATTCTGTAGTTGGACTGATACAAAATCTCTTTGGAAATGGCATTTTTTTTTAATAGTGGTGCACTGCCAGTAAAGATCAATAACTCCAATCATGAATTAACCTCATAACACCCTACATTTGTAATAGTGAATTTGTTTTTGTATGTTAATTTGGCCGCATTGACCAAAAAAACTGCGTAGTCTCACTAATTATTGAACCACTCATACTTTTTTCTGCAGCTCATCGTCTGGAGAGTGCTGTTGTAGCCAATGATTACATTAACTTGCCTTAACTTATTACATCACCTTGAAAAAGAAAAAAAGGAAAGAGTTTTTATCTTGAAAACTATCCAAAAAGCAAAGTAGGTTTTGCTGTAGATGCTCAACTGGAACTCAGAAAAGAAATATTTTAACACATGCAAATGAACATGTTCATTAATGTCATCACTATAATGATAACATTTTTCGATTCACGTTTTTGTTCGCTCAGAAAGAAACTTCTGCCAATGGCTTCAGTTAAACCAAAAACCAAATAGATATTTTTTTTTTCATCCTGCCATTTCAATATTTACAAAAAAAATTCCCAGCAAATGACTGTAGGAAGAATTCAGAGGTGTGCAGTGACTTTCGTACCGATATGTCGCACTCGGTTATATCTTGCATTGATTCATAATAGTGTAGTTTCACTTGCATATAAATCAAGTTGGCTCTTTGTTTCTGTCACATGACTGTCACATTGGATATGTTTGGCACCACAGAAGAAGTGATACTGATTGCTTTTGTCGTACAAAACTTGTAAAACTCGCACTTGAAATGTCTGTAGTCTCTTGTAGATCTGCAGAGGAAAAACAACAACATGTTTAGTGACAGAAACAAAAAGCCCTCGTGATTTAGGAGACATGAAAGGTTTTTTGTCACACTAAAAAAAAGAAAATAATTTCCACAATTTCAGCTAATACTGAACCACTTCTGGTCAACATAGTGTGGAGGTGTTTTTTTTTTAATTCTTCAATTCCATGGCACGTTTGTAATTTTTTGTAACAATTCCACCTCTCGTGTTTCTTACGTGGTTGCTTCTCTTTTTATGGAACAGCATGATAATCTTTTTTTGCAAATCTGCCTTTCTTAAGCGTGACCAGAAATCTTGCATGTCTCCATTTGTGATTACCAGCTTGAATTTCTGGCCCCATTTGTTTCTTGGAAACTACATCAGATGTTTTTGATGTTCATCTCCTCTTTGCGACTGAATCTTTGCAGTTGCCAGTTGCCTTAATTTTTCCCTCCTTACCAAACCCAATTCCGATCCTGTCTCCTCCCTCGACATCATCTACTTCAACCTTCAACCATTAAAAAAATCCTCTCTCTATTATTTCCTAAAATGTTTTCTAAATCCCCTTCTTCATATGTATTCCACATCTCCTTCCTCAATTCTCCTTCCTCAAGACACCCACAAAATACCGACATCCAGTGCTTCTTCCTTCACCCAAAATTCACCGACCTCGGTCCGTCATTTTTGTGTCAAAACTTTTCAAAATCTTTATCTCATGTTTTTGAAAATTAGGTCACTGCATTAAGCATTGTCATTTGCAAACTAAAAGTTGAACATCAATAGATCTCATGCACATGTGTTTGAAATTCCAAAAAGCTAGCTTCACAGCGTATCTGCTGAAAAGCTTGCTTTTGAAATCATCAAGATCTGTTCAGTGGTTGGAATAGAATGTTAATTTTGAATCTTCTACCAACTTACGTTTTTAAGGGCTGTGGAATACATTGAGTAGAGCACAAACTTTTTTGGAAAAAATATCTTTGCATTGATGCTTTAATCGACACTTCAGAGCCTCAGCCTCTCTCTTGACTTCCTTGACCTCCCCTTCGAACTCTCTAAAACCTCTGATCCCACTTCTGCCACCAAAACCTCTGATCCCACTTCTGCCACCAAAACCTCCCAAATGATGATAACCAACCACATTGACTATTTACTTGTGCATGTATGTGTTTGTGGCTAACCTGCTTGGACACGTTTGTATACGCATCAGGTGCTGTACCCAAATTACGGAGAGCAATCAGGGAACACCCTTACCAGAGGGTCCTTGATTCACGAGGTAATTAGACACATTTTCTCACTCTTTTAACTCTTGTTTATTGCATCTGTTCCTCACTTTTTTTGCCATATTTTTGGTGACCTGTTTGGCTTGTGTTTTTTTTTTCTATCTTCTGTTTGGCGATGGTTGCAATATGCATTTCCTCATACTGAGCACAGAGTTCCAACATTGAAATGTTTTTGAGACGAGTGTTTGGTTTTTATCATGGTACATATGAAATAACGCCTGTTTAATATTAACTTTAACATCCAATCTGTTGATACTAAACTAAGAAATTTTGCTGGTCGCTATATTTTTTTTCTTCAGATTGCACAGCTCCATCAATAACAAATATCACCCAACGTCAATTTGTAGAACTAATCTCTTTTTTTAGCCCTTGATTATTAAACATTAATTCTTGAAAGTTTTCAGAAAAAGTGTTCCAAAATGTAGATTCCATGTACCTGTACTAATTTCACCCAAAATTTCGTTGTGCAATTGTCCAAATTGATTTGGAAAGAACATTTCATTGCAGGTGAAAGAACTGCTCATTTAAATGACAGTGCTTGCACAGTTATCTTTCAATACTTCCTGAGAGGTTGAAGGAATTATATTGCTTGAAAACTTTTGGATTGGATAAACTTCAAAAATGGAACCTTAAGTTAGTAAACATAAGGAATAACGAAACAAGCTGTGAAAGAACATGCTCAAATTTGAATGATAAATACAGTGTTTTCAAACTGATTATTAGTATATCAGGACCGCCCATGAAAGTTACCATCGATTAAATGCTTCTTGCCGTATTAATAAAGGAAAACCATTTCGCGTCGAAAAAAAAAGAAAGAATTAAATGTCCAACTAGCCAGTGCAGCAATTTGGTCAGATACCGTATAGTAAATGTAAGATCTTCTAAACCCCGAAAGTGATGAACTTTTCTGCTTATTGTATTCATTTGTTGCTAAGGTATTACAGGTTGGTTAAAGAACATGTACCGATATGTACCTTTGTTTTGTAAAATCTACTTTGCAAACAGACGTGTACCATTGAAACAAATTATTTTTTTTTATAAATGGAAACAAAAGACATTTTACTGTTAGAAATCTGTGCTCATTATGGAATGTTTGAACGAGGTAAGGTCAGGGGGAGGCTCATAATTTACCAAAAAGAGGTTTTATCGATAAAAATATGTACGTTCTTAGCCTGGTTTAGCATCATAGGTAAGTAGTAAACCAACTCTAACTCCCAATTTTAATGACGAATATTTCTGAACCGAGAAAAACTAATTCCAGTGTGCAGAAACCTGACAGCACATTCCTGCAAGGGGCGCCAAATCCCATGTTGAGAAAAAGTGTTTGGGCTCTACTTTCCTGAATCCTACAAAATCCTACAAAACCTGTTGGACTTTGAAGGATGATCTTGAAGGGTTTAAGCCACCCTCCTGACCTCACCTCTGTGCTTATTTCATGACAAATGTTTCTTTTTTTGCAGCTGAGTGCAATTTTGTGTGTTTTAATTGCGAGAGAGAGAGAGAATGTTTATATTAAGTTGGGTCAGAGCACAAACATATAGGCCAGAATTTTCAGTGGAGTCCCACAGCATTCATCAATAATATTGTACTGTCAGATATCTAGCAACTTTCTCATAAATGTTCAACAACAAAAAGGAAAAGAAAAGCATGCGCCGCAATATATATTAAGAAAAACAGTGGTACTTCAAATTGTGAAAACGAGAAAAGTAGCACCAGTTTCTAAAACATTTCAGTTGTACAAGTTCAGATCTGGTCAGACATTACAATTTTGACCTAAGCCTTCAAATTTGACTTATCTTTCTCGAAAACGGCAGGGCATAGCCAACTTATTCCACTGAATGCTGGGGGAAAAAACTCTGAATCCCTGATCTGGTTGAATCCATGTGTGCTTTTATTGAAACCTTTTTGTTTTTTCCGTCCAAAGAACTGTGCTCTTACCCCTTTGTTACTCTCTCTGACAGTGTTTATTTTTCCTCCGTTTTGAATTTGAATTGATGTTTAAGTTTTTAAGGACAAAGCTTTGCAATGTATTTTTTTTTTTTTTAATTGGAGATCATATATTGGTATTTTGGTGGTTGATATTTTTTAGTTATAAGCGGTAGGGTTTTATATTATGAATTATGGTTATTATAAAGAGACACAATTTGTAGAACAGATATATATATTGTTATGGTAAGATATGGTATTTTGTAGTATCCCAGGGTGTGCTGTATACTTTATTTTGGTGGGAAAGAGGTATTTTGAATTTTCATGGCTAGGCCATAGTATTTTGTATATAAATTATTTAGCATTTTATTTTGCATTGGTATAAGTTTCAGAATTTCATATGACAACTTCTGAGACAACAAAAAATGGTTTCCCCCTTTTTTCTTGAGGGGAAGTGTGGAGCAATATGAAACCGCAAGATTTTCATAAAACTGATCCTCCTTCTGTATATATCTTAGGCGTTCAAGTGTAGTAGTCTTTCGTACATTATGTTGAACTGGATTTTTTTTTTATAATGTTAGATCGGTTGCAATGCAGGTTAAATAATCACATTGAACGCATACCTATGCTTTATAAGAATAAAAATGAGGATATTGACAAAACTAACTCGTGAAAGTTTCAGCTCAATAAGTACTTTTAAACAAGAAAAGAAAATATGTGAAGTGATCAGATGAAGCAAAAACCTGTCTTTCTCTGGATTGAGTCACCTGGTAGAACTTAAAATGGGTGATTTCTAATCGCACTGCCTTTACCTAAACAAAACATAGGATATTTTCAGTCTTTAGAGGGTCTCTCATAGTGTTTTATGAACTTCATACGGTACTCTCAAACAGTGCAATCACTTTCAAACTTTGTAGCTAATGCATTGATTTTGTTCAAAATAGAATAGAAATGCTCATAAGACTGATGCCTCAGTTTCACAAATGGGTTTATAAATTTAAAACACAGAATCAAAATCATAATTTGTATAGTTTGGTCACGGGTGGTTTTGTCAATCCCAAAAGCGGGATAAAAGAGTTACTCTGCCTCACAACATTTTGCAAAAAAAAAAAGAAGCCATGTCATACATGTAAGTGTGTTAAAGAGAATCTAGGCGAGGGAAAGATTTCAAACAAGTTGGAATGGTGTCCCCTCTGAGCTTTTAACTATCATGGTTGCTATGGAAACCTGGCCCAATTGCATAAATCTGCTAAGTAGACTATAAACTGCAATTTATATTTAGTTGCTACGGTAATTATTTCCGTAGAACAAGCCGCAAATGATGTTTTGATTGCAGTTATGAATGGTAACCAATATTGTTGCAAAGGAAGCTTGTTTTTATTGCGCTTAGAAGATTCAGTTGTTACATGCAGACGTTTTATGCAATTTGTTCACACAAGATTGTGCAGGCCTACATGTACTTCCAATTTCAAGAATCTTGACACAGTTGTAGGGGACCATTCCATGCAACAATTAAACAGCAATTCTCTTTGACGTAACCATGGAAATCCGGGAAAAAAAGACAAATTGACGAAATTGGTTGCGGGATATCAGTTCCTAATCCTCAGTTTTACTTAGTATTTTAGAATTTGGATTCCTCTGGTTCTTGCATACATATCCACTCTACATGTACATTCATGCAAATGACGTCATGAGCAAAGGGAATTGTAGTCGGCGTATTTAACTGTTTACATAATCAGTAGCTGTAGACATACATGTATTAGTACGAAGCAAATGAATGAAGACAAATGTGAACTAACACCGTTACAGCCGATGCGCTTTCCTAACCAAACCAAATGAAAACCGGTGACTTTTGGCTTAACCCGTGGTTTATTTTTCTCTTTTTCCTTCTCTTTCCTCTTCACACCGCGCGTGCGTGTGTCTTTGGCTTCTCTCACGCAGACCTTTCCAGCATGGTTATGGGAGCGACTCTGCCCCTCCCCAACCCCCTGATGTCATGAATCTCATGATAGACCATGGTACAGTACTGCCTTAATATTTGATCATTTTTTTGTTGTTGTTGTATACACAATATATCTAACTGTTAAAATTATAATCATCCATTGACCAATCGCAGGTGCCTTCAAAAGATTGATTTTGCTCAATATCTTGAATGCTTTTGTTTACAATCAAGGCTGGTTCATATTCGGAGCGGAAGCGAATGCGAACACATTTCAACTCTGGTGAATTTCGCAGCGAATGCTTTGCGACGTCAAATTTGCATCGCATTGGCATGAAGTATGAGCCGGCCTTAAGGCTCCTTTAAATTTGCTTAGCCGAGCACAATTTGGAACTCTGCCGAAAAAATGGATATTTCATTTGGAAGTTCCTGTTGCCTAGATCTGGATTCACAGATACTGATGTATTCGTTGTCACTATCCGAGACGATTATGTGCCAGACGTGTTTCCTCAACAAATATGGGAAAATTACATTCACTCATAACGCATGTAGATTATACAGTGGCTAGTCTGTATGCTTTGAGCAATTCAGAGAGATACGTTGTCAAATACCTGTCATGCTTTTCTCACTCATATGAGTGACAACCTTGACAGATGCATTTGCACTTTCATTAGAGAATTGTAGAAATCGAAACGACTCCTCTTCACATCAAAGCCATCTCAGTAAAACAGTTGTCACGCTTGGCCAAAAAAAGCTTAAATGTCCATGCATACTTTATGAGGTTACAGAGGACGTCAGATGAAAGTTTTCCCTGTCGAGTACGTCCTTGCGCTTAGGGGCCTATAGGCAGAAACATAGCCCGCAATAAAATATTCAACAAATGCAGCGAGTCTGCTAATGGAGTAATTTGGGAAATTTGAGCAAACGAAAAACAGAAATTGGCATGTATGATTAATCATTTGATCCATCTATAAAAAAAACCAGAAGCTCTCCGAACTGAATTTCTTCAGATATTTTGTTACACCTTGCACCTTTGAACAAATAAGTGCCTGCGGACAGTTGGCCTAAAAACGGGTCATACTTGAAGTAATATCCGTGCATGCTTAAGTTCATTTCAAATTTGAATGAAGCAAAAATGTGTACTTGGTCAATGGATGCTTATTACACCCAAAACAATGACGCGGTCAGTACTGTGTTGTAAATACATTTTTTTTTATATAACCATCAATATGTACTTATTAAAAAGATGACCCATGTACAAAATTACCTGTATATGCAACTTTTTAAAACCCTGTGGTGCCTTTTTTCACGCAACAGTTTGTACTTTTTGCTGTTGAATTTTTAATAGAGAAGATGTTTTTGTAAAGTCTACCTTTTGTACTCACTCACGTCAGGGCATTAATTTGACTGGTATTATTTTCGTTGATTTTGACCTGTTACTTTCTTGTTAAGTTGAAAGTTGTTGAAGTGGTGCTCTCAAAAGCTATAGACCGTGGTTATCGACATGAATTTGACAAAGCCAATTATTGGACAACCACTTTTAGTAGCCACTTTTTTTACGCTCTGATTTTCCCCCCATTGTTCCATACGTGTACTTCCACTGCCTCGAGTCAAGGGAAAATAGTTTTGTTCCAGGCAAGTTTTCAAACACAAACAAACATTTGTTCAGCCCCCCAAAATGAGGGCTGCAATTGTAAATCTAGGCAACTCAACGCACAACTCTAGTTCCTGTTGTCAAGACAGAAAATGTGAACCCAGAAAGTTCGAATGTCTGGATTTTCATCTTTGAGTAACCTTCATGAAACTTGATCAAAATAAAGCACAACAAATTGCACAAAATTATTGCGAATAGAAAAATCATGCATTGAGCTTTGGACGAAAAACTGATGCAATGGCAGTACTTAAAAAAAAACAGGGCGGGATGAAAATCCTCCTACTTTTGTTCTGTTGCTTTCTACCGAAAAAGTATTATATTTTTTGTATTTGTATATTTATGATATTGTATGGGGCTTGCAATGGGACAATTATATATCGAGAGCTCAACCTTATTCAGTAAAGATTATATATATTTTCATTACCAAAAAAAAAAAGGAAAGAAGTACTGAATTGGGTAGTCGAGCTAAATGTTTATATATTTTTGTGATGTTCGCCTTAATTTGTTATCCATTTTTTTTGGTGTTTTTTTTACAATTTATACATTACGTACATTTGGGAATTGTGTATCCAATTTTTTGTCTTCCATATTTAGACTATGTTATATCTTGTAAGGGTTTCATATATGGTGGATTATTATTTTAGCGTTATTTGAAGAGGTAGTAGATGTTGTAGGAAGAATAAATATTGTTGAATTGTTCAAGTGTAACAAAGTACCGGTGTAACCACCATTTGAAGTGGAAGGCCTGTTTACATTTGGCTGGCCGGGTACCAGCACTTCTATATTCTTAGTGGAATATCAGTGGCAGGGACCGGCTTTACGTTTGGACAATTCACTTATGAACGTTCTTTGTTTTTTAAGTAGGAGGAACTGTTATAAGTGAGGGTTATTTTTTTTATCAATATGCGTCCGTGTGTAAAATGAGAAAAGTGTTCAATAAAAAAAAAAAAGACAGAAAAAAAGGAAAACAGTCTTACAGTTTATTCATCAAGTTCAGTGATCAGTGTAAATATGAAGAGATGTTCACCCCCTTCTGCCAACAAATGGAATATTCCTCACTGTGCCTTAGTGGATGATTCCATTTAAAAACGGGGGTGACATAATAGTTTCCTGTGCAACTTTCCTTCTTGGACTGATGCTGAAATCTAAGACTGCTGTTGAGTTTTGAAGAAGTGTGCTAATTAACTTAATTCTAATGTCACTACTGTACCCTCACTTTAACACAAATGCTGTAATTAAAGTTTTGCTAGTGTAGAATGTTAAACAGGGATTTTTAAAATGTAACAAATGGTTTATTACATGGTTATTAATATTAATGTTAACAAATTGCGATGCTTTGCAAATGGAATGGTCTCAGTACCAGCAACAGTATAATGCATTAATCTTTATGCATTTGGCTGTACTCAAGGACTAATTTAGCATAGGAAATTCACTCTTATCAAGTTTTTTTTAGGGTTTCATTACAGAATAGAACGTGAGAAAATGAACAAAAAGCGTTACATCAAAATTACTTGTTCTTTGAGACATGTTTATTCGTAAAGCATCGCAGAGTGTACTTTTCTAACAACATTCATTACTTTTGCCAAAAAATCAAACAAACGCCAACCCTATGGAACCTGCCACGTGAGCGCTAAACGACCCGCCAGAGCCCCTAGCCAATGAAAACGCAGCGTGGAATGACGGTAAATTGGTCTCCTGCTGTTCGTTCACGACATCCACTAATACTCAACCTCGTGCCCAGGGGAGGAGGACGACTCAATCTCAAACTCACTTCCTCCCCTCCCTGGGATGGAGGTTGACTAATACTTCAACCCTAATAAGGAATGAACTGATCTTCTTTCTTTGGAATCTTGATTAATTTAATCAATTTAAACCCCGGTACTAAAAGAAAGGGAATAATTTTTATTTTTGTGCATGTGTAGACTAAGATTTCTAGCCCAGTGAAGCTTACCAATTTAAGCTGGATTTCTGGGAAATTTGGACCTTGTTTTTGTAATAATTTTGAATCTTTGTTCAGAATCCTAACGTTTCTACAAAAACAAAATCAAGTTAATTTGGGAGAGTATTATTTACCCCAGATGTTTGAACCGGGCCTTGGATATGTAAGTCTGAATGCATTTCAGGCAGTTTAAAAAATTGACATTTTGAATTGATTGTTCCAGTGTTCAAGGAAAATGGCGTGCTTTAAAACGCTACTTTTACCATATTTACAATGCTCCTTAAAAAAGTTATTAAACTGCCTTGAATGTATTTTGGACGCTTTTGTATTTTGACTCTCATTTTAAAGGGAAGAAAAACCAATTACAAACTAACTTCATCAGTCCAATGTACAGTGAACTAACACAAAGTGACCAGTTGCACCGTGTTGCCTGTCAATTGTGCGCATACACAACCAAGACATTGAAATATTGCATGACACTGCACTGTATACATCATTTTTCCCTATTGAAGCTACAAGTCTATTTTTAATCTTTTTTGGTAAATCTAGTTCTTGAAATTTAAGTTTTCCCCTTTTTTTTGCATAATTGTTACCAATTTCTGCATTTAGTAATTCAGTATGAGGCAAGTTTTATCAGTTTAGGGGAAATGGTAAGGCTTGAAGTAGATATTTTGCAAAAAGTGTCAGCTTTAAATTCATTCAGATTACTCGTAAGAAAATTCCTTTTTCTTATGAAACAGGAGTGCCTCAAAATCAATTAGTTGTACTATAACTTCATATCATTATGTTGTTCCTTCAGTTGGACGTAATTAGGATAAAACGTGTAATCGATTTGTTGTGTTTCAATGAAGACACAAAACCCCAGTAGCTGCCATCTTTAAATTGAGCCCTCTGTTGTTCATGTGAGGCCAGTCCTTGGTTGTGTATGTTGCTTCCTACTCATCAGTGCACAAGGGGAACAGAGATAAAACAAAAATCACTTTATCTCTGTTTTTCCCCGCTGTATCGAATCTTGCTTTTCTCTTTTTTTTATTTCAGCATGGCCTGCCCGCTTTTTTACACACTTTTTGCCGCTGTTTTTTTCCCTGGTAAATTGAACAATTGAAACATTCGTCGATTTCATAACCCCTTCTTTCAAGCATGACCCTTTCTAAAAACACTCTCGTTGAAGTTTGTTTGTTTTGATTTCTCTTCTCTCAATCATCAATTAACCCACATGGTGTATTGTTGAGTAGAAGTGGTTCTCAAATTGCCGTCCTCAGAAATTGTAGTTTTACATTTTTGGTGTCCATCTTTTGATTTATCCCGCTTAAACCACTCATTTATAATTAGACGGACATTTGGGTATAACCAAAACATTTTACAAGTTATCATTGGGCCAACTGTAAAAAAATTTTATTTGCGGCAAAGTTTGATTCTGATATCCAATGGGAGGGAAGTAAGCTAGGTCAGGTGACGTTGATTGGCCAATGGAAGTGTATGTGAGTAACAGCTGATCAGAAACAGCCAATGACAATCAAGTATAAATGGTGTTATTATGTTTTTCCTCCCTCTTGGCCTAACCATTTTATCTTGATTTGCTGAGCTTTTTTTTTTTTATCATTTCATTACCGCTGTAGCAACTGTTGATTTTTTAGCTGTCATAGTTCAGTGGGCTACCTATATCAGGGCATTGTGCTGGTCTCGGCCATACCTAATTGAAATACCATATTGTCCTTGTCTGTGATTGGCCACCGAGTCAAAGAACTGGCACTTTCGGCCAATCACGATTTGTGTATCTAAATCTAATAACTGTTGGCATGGTAAAATGAAACTACCACAGCTTTTAAGTGATGAGGTTTCATCTTCAGTAGAAATAATAACTTCCATGCTTTTTCAGCGGGTGCTAACTAACTTTAAACCTTGTGAACTCGATGAAAAAGCATGGAAAGAAATTCCAATCTCCCAACAGCATAATGCCCACATTTTCATCAGTGTTATTGACAGGAATACCTTGTTGGCACATGTATTACTAATAAATCCTCGATGTAGCTTTCTTTTAGTTATGTGTACATTTGACACCAAGAGTTTCAGATGACCTGGGTCATATGTCGTGACCTGCATCACAGTGTCAGTGACCCGGGTCGCGACCTTTGCCATTCTATCATGCATGTGATAATTTGTGTACAGATGTCTTTTAATATATAATATGCTATTGTGTCTTTTTAAAATCACATACCAATAATTCCGAAAAAAACAAAATACTAAAATTGAAGAGCTAACACTGTGTTTCTTTTTACCTTTTCTTCCCCATTTTTTTTTGGTTTCATTAACACTCTTTAGCTGTCATTGAATAAGCCAGCAACTAACCCCCCAAGCAACAACTGCACAGGGTCACAAGCATTTGCCTCCCACTCCTACCTGCAACCACAGCGACTGCTGGTTGGGTTACCAATGATTGCATCCCTGGTACCCCTGCGGCCGACATCATCTACTTGAGGAGTTCATCTTTTGCCTGTACTTACAGCAAGCACCGCTTAATTTGTCTCTGAATAACCAAAATCCAGTTTTAAATACGCCTGTCATTAATATGAGATTCACAGAAAACTTAAGAAAAAACAAAACAAAAAATGCCCCATTAATACTAATATATTGACCGGTGTGTGTTTTGTAACTGCCTATGTCAAAGTAGGTTTATAGAAATTGGTGCCAAGTTTATGTGTTGGGAGGAAAGATGTTGCCCGGCATGACGATTTTGTTGCGAACTATCTGAAATAATCTCATCAGAACCCATTCTTTGAAAAAAATGTTGCGAGGACCAGTTGTTTTTCTGTGCATGAAAATTGAGACTCTGCAACATCTTTCTCCCCATCTGCTGACTAAAGTACGGACACAGCGGAAGACTATGGGAATGCTTCGTGGCACCAGACACACTTGTTCTTTACTATTCTATTGCTGGGTGTCTGCACATCTTCTTAAGAACACCCAGAAATAGATGGATTAATTTGCTGCCACCAACATTTTCAGAAGTCTCTCCATAATTGCACTCTAAGGCCAATGCATAACCCTAACTCCAAAAAGTCCCTAAAAGTTGTTAAAATAACTTGTCAAATTGCTGTTTGGTTGCAATTTTTAACAAAGCACTTTTCTCTAAATTTATAAATCTGTTATTGAGATACATATATGTTCCTAAAATTAATAACAATAATGATTTTGACATCACACTCATTTTCTCTACAAATTAATTTTGTTGAGTAATTCCCCCTACTGGGCCAGTGGAATGCTCTTCTGATATCACTGGCAATGAATATTCATGTTCACCCATATCGTTCATTGGATTTAATCTGAGCTTTGTGATTGGTTGAAATCTTTTGCCTTGCATAACAACTCGAGGTACCTGACTGTCAGGTGACATTAGGTGACCATTCCATTGTGTTAGTAGGGTGGTTTGTAAGCATTCAAGATTCATTGTGTGTAGTTCTGTAATATTAATGAAAAAATCTTATGCTGTGTTCCAGTTGCATCATTTTTTGGATTGTTGATTTTGTAATCAGGCTTCGAATGCACTATAAACCAACGCTGCTATATTTGAAGTCAAGAGAAATTTTGTTTCACATTCTGCACCGATGCACATGGTATTCGGTGCATTAACTTAAAGTGCTGCAATCTCTATTTTCAAATTTAGTAAAGATCAACACCTGAAACGTAATGCAACCAGAACACAGCATATTTCAACTTTTGTGGATGTTTCATGCTCATTCCCACTAAGTTTTACATAACAGGTTTTCTACAGAAATAATAATAGGAAACAGCTTTAATATTGTTACTTTAACTTACTCAGCATGCTTAACTAAGTGCCATTTAAAACACAGGCATAAAAGGGCTTATAAGCTTACAAAATTGCTTAGCACAAAGAATTTGTGCGTACAGGGAAGAGAGAAGCAGATGTTCCAGCCAAAAATTTCAACGAATGGAATATTGAGACTGATTGTCAAACTAATATTGCTCTTTTGCTTAACACAAAAAGACCCGACCAAAAAAAAATCTGTTTGAAATATTTGAGTGCCTCTTGTACAAGCAATAACCCCAGAAAGTGCTGAATACATTGCAGCTTGGCACAGGGCCAAGATACTGGCGAATAGTCTGGCATTAGTAACAACACACAAGTTAAATTACAGGGTAGAGCAACCAAGCTTTTTAGATATTATACAGTTTCTTGAGTGCCTAAACTTTGAATTGAGTACACAAATGTGTACTCAATTTTCACAAAATTTACAATTTAAGTCAAAGATTTTGATGATGTGATTCTTAGTTCGGGATTTTGGCAAATTCCTGCCCGTTCCCATTGGTTGAAACATTGGAGATCATTTGAATGACAATAGTCCAACCAGCGCACACACTCTCAAAGCAACCAATGAGAAGCAGTGCTTAGTTCTATTTGCATTTTACTGGTCGTTAATGAGCCAATGGCATAGCTGCAGAATTTTGTTTGTCAGGGATGATCTTATCTATAAGCCTGAAGCTCTTGACCATCTGTTTGAAACCTGGTATTTTCATCTGAGGTGAGTACATTTGTCAGTGAAGAAGAACATTCGAAGCATCAAATTAAAAGGATCCCTTTAGTGGATGAGGGCATGTTTTAATAATTTCTTAACGACAGTTGGAACTGAAATTTGCATTGCTGTTGGGGGGGGGGATAAATTAAAACCCAACAGATATCAGAAAGCATAACCGTTGTTGTGAGCAGGCACAAATGTAGTCGTCAAAACCATTTCAAAAAAACAAAAAAAAAATCAGAAAAAAATATTAAAATAATAAAAAGTACCAAAAAAATAATATACAAAAACAATGTAAGATATGTAGGAGCCATTTGGTGACATGACACATAGGTCAGTGATGACATCATCAAATTTGCATATTTAGAGGTCACATGACAATGCCACAGCTGCCTCAAAGCTTCTCAGGGAATGAATTGGAAGGTTTTACAAACTTAGGTGGCTGTAAGGTTATGCAGGTGGCAGCTGTACATCAAACACACCCGCAACGAAAGTAGGAGAAAAATTGTTTTCCATGAGAATTCTCTGACTTGGTGAATTCCCTGAAATAAAAATCCATATACTTCAAAAGTGTGACTTCAATTTGGAGAAACATATACATCACAACAAAATGTATAAAGTTAAATGTATCCACTGTTGATTGGTGAAGAAAAAAAAACAAGTTCTTCAGATTTTGGATTTGACGTTGAATTCCTGTAAGTGTATGAAACTGTAAACATTAGATACACAGATTTTGTGGAACTTTTTGTTGTGATTAGACCCAGAACGTAGTACAAGTTAAATATATGTACAGCCAAGTATTACCAAGCAAAGTCGAAGTGCTTCCATATTACTGCACTGTATAAGGGGTCTATTTTCCCCACAAAAAGCAAGCATTTGTACTTAAAGAATTCTTGTTTAATATAAAAAAAAGAGAGGATGAAGGAAAAATTGGGAAAAAAAATTAAATGGTATGTTTTATGAGGAGGCTGATTAAATATTAAGCATTACACGTAAAGGTTGAATTGTTTTTGGAAAGAGATAAAAAAAAAAAAAAGTTGACAAGGCATTTGGGTTGATTAGTTAGATTTTTTTTACCGAAGGAAACGGAGGAATTTTATTTCTGTTGTGATTTGCGAGTTGTTTATGATTGGAGATGTTCTGTTGGATATGCAAAGACTGGTTTGAATTTTGTTGATGCGCAGTGGAATCAACCACAAAGTATTTTTTGAACCACGAGTATTAAAGGGCAATGTTCCCCTGACACATAGACTTAAAAACACAAACCCAAGCCAAATATGTAAAGAGGCAAAAGAAGCCACTACTAGCCAATTAAAATACATCTTTCTACACCATCCTTACCACAAAGAAAACAAATTTACAACCTAGGGATATGTTTTCATACTGCACATTTACTGAAGTTTTATAACTTAATATTACACTTGTTTTTAGTTACACAAAAAAAATGATTAGTAATTAACAAGATCTGACCATCTATAACTTTTGATTTCATGTTTTGTGTTAGCTTTTCCCTGTGCATGCAAAATACAGACCAGTCTGAAGAAAACAATATTACCATCTCGCATTATGCATTATGTATCATAGCTGGAGTGTGTGACATTTATAATATGCATATTTACCTATATTCACTGTTATATTTACTCTTTGTTTTGGTAGTTTTGGTTGTTAGGACTTGCAGCTTTGGTGATATGTGAGAAAATAGCATTGGTAGATTTAGCTTTACAAATCCTGCGTTCAGAATAGTTTGTCGGGAATATATTCCATGAACAGTCTTGCCATGCGTGAAGTCACTCCAAGAAACCAAGATAACTGACAATTCTTTTTAAAAATTTCTGTCGATTAATTGTATCCAAAGAAATATTGGCTTTTCTTTAATTAAAATGGGAGTCTTGACCAATATTGACCCAAGTAATAACCAGGCTGACAATGCATGTTTCCATAGGAGGGTTAATGGTCAGTGATATAATTTGTCACTTGTACCACAACTTTATTCAAAATTTCCAAAAGTTTGCACATTTTTATTCCCAAATTTAAAGAGGATAGAAAAAATTAAGTAATTCAAAGTCAATCTTCTAAAGTTACACTTTGGGTCTGGTTTCTGCCTCCTAATGTATGCTATTTGCATTTCCTAACAGACAGAAGATTACATTGGCTGTCTGGAGCGGATTTGTAACTTAATCATTCATAATGGACCAATCAAAATGAAGAATACAAAGAAAGTCTGTTTTTTCCCCTTCTTCTGATCACAAGGAGTTTAATACTGACTTCAAAAATGTGAGGAAAATATTTAAAAATTTAAGTTCACAGTCAGTTTGGATGTTTTTTGTTTGGCTTTTAACATCATCAAACAGGGTATGTATGAAGAGGTTATTTATTTTGTTCGACATTCAGTTTCTAAAGAGAATAATCATTACATCTAGCACGACCAGTAAAACATATTGTTTTCCAAACGAAATAAGTTGTAACAAAATTGAAAGTAAATTAATTTGACTTTGCTTGGCTGAAAAGTACATTTTGTTGGTTGTAAAGATGCTTAGAATATTGAGCAACTGTCGATGGGTCAAAATTTTGCTGGTCAGAAAGCATGTGACAAAAATAGAACCAGAAATGCATTTTAAAAGTGATTGATGCCTGATTATACTAACATACGGATATAGCAGGGTCTTTTACATATTGAATGAAGACAAGAATAGAATGTTGGAGTGACTTTAGTAGTATTATTGACCAACCCCGTACGGTAGTAAACAAATATATACCATATCCCTTAACAATAGTATTATAAACTCAAGGGTATACATTATTTTCTCTTATGTCATAGTACGCAGACTGTAAGTAGGATAAAATAGAAACGTATTTCATTCGCATGCTTGTTTTGTACTTTGTAAAAAAAAAAAAAAATAACGAACATTGTATAAACGGTTTATACTCATACCATGTTTTGTCTTAAAATCAGGGTATATCGAGACCTGACGCCACGACATCGTAGACTCAGAAATGGCAGATCGAGTATTGTTTGTCATTCTGGTTTGCTCTAATGTGCCTTCTTTAAGAAAGGAAAATACATTGTACATGTATATAAGATCGAGAATTGTGGAGGGTATTCTTTTACCGGGGGGGGGGGGGGGCGGGGGGGGGGCTGTTGTGGGAGTTATATTTGTAGGCAAGGGATAATGAAATACATTCGCACCTAGTAATTTATGTCTTCGTTGAGTAAGGAGTAACACGGGAGACTAATATGGCAGTGCTAGGAGTCACTGAATGCGAAATTATGGTTCATTTGTTCATTAGGTTGACTTTATGGCATCACTCATGGCTGCAATATATTGGAAGGGGGTGGGGTGGAAGGGGGGGGGGGAGTTTTGCGCTGCATGCCTGAATTATTTTTATAGCCAAATTCACTTTTATTTCTCATTCACTGAACAAACAACCAACACTAAAAAGTCTCGTTGAAACCAATGAGCTGCTTTTGCAGATCTTTAAAACAAATGTGATTATAGAGAGTGCCCTCTATAATTTGCCCATCCTGTTTGTATCAAACCTTACAGTCTTGTAGTGACCCCATAGAAGTGTATTTAATTTTTTGTTTTATTTATCTCTACTAGGTCTTTACACATGTATATTGTTTACCATTCTTTTGGGTTTCATTGTTATTAGTATATGCAACAGTTATGCAACATTTATTTATTCACGTTATGCATTATTTTTGTTACCGTTTATACCCTATAGGCATTTCTATCAGTTTCTTTTTCAACTTGATTTCAAGTTCCTTTATAAAATTGCTTCAAATTTCAATTTTTTTTTTTTTTTTGGTAATTCGTGAAGTGCTGAATTAAGCATGCCATTTTCTTCCCTTTAATTAGTCTTGAAAGAGCCTTAATATTACTTTATATTCATGAGCCAATTCAAAGATCAAAGGTCAACAAATTTGAAAACCATTTGACCCCTGATATGCGATTAATTAGTATTACATGTACATACATTCATCAAATTCTTCCGGTTTCCAAGTAATTGTTCTTCCCAGTAGATTTTCCAATTAATCCAAATTTTATTTGCTTCCGAACGTTACCCTAAAAAATTTGAATTGGATTGCGACACATATGTTCTATTCTGTTTGTTTGAATGATATCAGTGATTCCATATTTTTTTTTTTTTTTTTTTTTGGGGGGGGGGGGGTGATTCTTTAAGAAATTTGTTTCCGTCAAAAATAACTAAAGGAAAATGCAATACCAGAATTGATTTTTATGCAAAACATTTTGTTCTGAATTATCACCGTCTATCTATGCATTGAATGAACAACACCATCAAGGGTGTTCATTCGTAATAACAATAAATATGTAATCTCTTCGTATACAGATAGACTAGACATTTAGCTAGTTTACCATAGTTGAACATGTAGATATGTTTTCTCTTTGTTTGCTTTTTGTTTTTTTTGTGTTTTTTGTTTCCTGAAAAGCAAGAAAAGTTGTATATTCATGTATTTTTGTATGGAATATTGTACTTAGTAGTCCTTATTATGATTTGTTGTAGTGGTAGACAATTTTGATGGAGTTGATGTGCCTCCTGTTTAGATAAAAACAAGAAAACAGTTGTTTTTAAAGTTGAAATACATCTGCGCTGGTTAACACTGAAAACTGCAGAATTAATTGCAAAACATGTGGTTGTTAAACACAACTTCAGTTTATTTTTCAGAAATTCTAAGTTACAGTGCTCCCAAAAACAACTTTATCATTTGTCAATAAACGGAGATAAACAAAGCATTTTTCTGGGGGGGGGGGGTGGCAAATTAATTGTGCTTCATCAAGGAAAACAGTTACACTGGTTCGTTACAGTCTTTGTACTTTTTTGTTCACAGTTCTCTGACAGAACACTCAACTATGGGAAGAAGGATGAAAATTCCATTTTTGTTCAACTTGCAGTGGCATAAAAAGTTATCCATATTGCAATGAAGATGACAGTAAGTTTCAGTTTTTTTGTTTCAACTTACAGTTTTTTGTTTTGTTTTAAATAAACAGGAGGCCATTGATTTGAGTAGATTTGAATTTAAAAATGAACTTGTTGATAGCATTTACTACAAGGAATTCGTTATTTTTTACAATTTACCATAACTGATTGTTATTTCATTGAAAATGTTTTGATATTATTCGTCATTAAAACAAAGTTAAAAAAAAGTTACTTGTTTGGATTGTCTTTTGGTAGTCAAAAACGTTTGTTTTTACACATAAAAAAGAACTAGAACAATCTGATTTTTAAAAATAAATTTGATACGTACCTCATATAGTGTTCCTTGTAATATACATGTTGCAAAGCTTTGCAAGAATTAAGAATATTCATATTTAAGTTCGCTCCTGATGAATATTCATCAGGGATTCTCGTGACATGATTGGTAGGTTGGCACCATGTATCTGATGTACGTGTATGCCTCGTCGCCGCCGTAGCGCTCTAGCGCCCTCAATGTTTCTTCTATCAGATCGCCGATATTCTCTCGCCTGTGTTGGCTGTATTCGATTCCGTCGCCAAGGTTGACTGATACCGAAAAGTGAAGATTCATATTTCAGAGAGGTAAGATATTGAGAAAGGGAGGTTAAAAATTAGATTCATATGAACACTTAAAGCATTTTCTTGTCCACTTTTATTTATTCAACTTGTGCGTTGTGCGGTACAGCTCATCAAAAATTAAAATATCGACAATCTAGTGCGCGTGCGCGTGCCAGCATAAGATAGGCTAGGCAAACATAAACGTAACCGCGTAAATAATTGTTTGTATCTTTTCATGAAAACAATTTGGAAATAACGGAATTAAATTCTAGACTGCATAGGCCTAACTTTTCTTGCAAAACATTTGTCCATAATTATAAAGCAATATGGTACTTTTATCGCTTCGTCACAATCCCGGTTTCGGGCAAAAATCATACTCGAAAATGAATATTTTCGAAAATGAACAGAAGGCCTACTCCAACGATTAAATTCAAATGTGTGTTGCATTCAAATCCATCCAATACACATAATAACGGCAGAATTACTCACAGTTTTGACTCTTGAAGATGTTGAGGACGGGCAGAATGTGTCGGTAATAGGGCACCAATGCCTCACCAACCAGCTCTGCCGAACGCACGAGATGCTGCAGGACTTTCAAAGTGGTGCACACTAGTTGCTTGTTGCGTGTATTCAGAGCCTCTGTATGTTAACAAGCTACAGGATTATTTTGAGGTTCAAGAGGTCAGTGACAGCATTTAGGACACAAAAGTCAGAATAGCTATGAAGCGCAGTACAGTGAAATCTCTGATAACTCAAAACAAAGAATCCATTGCCTTCATTAGTATAATACCTGCTTAACTAAACTCTGCATGCTTAAGTCAAATTTTGAACCTGTTCTCTTGAGGTTCGATTTATCAAGATTTCACCACTGGTGAGACGTCTCTTTTGAATGCCGAATACCTTGCCCATAGTCCACCCCGCATTTTCCCCATTTTGGAGATAAGTTTCGTATACGTACCTTTGAGTGGGATAATTAGTTGTGGAACCACGGGCAGTATTTTCGTTCCTCCGTGCTCAAGTAGATCGCTGATACCTTGATAGGCAAAGAAGCTGTAGGGATGGTCCATTTCGGTGAGACCGTCAAAGAATAACGGGAGGTAGTGGTGGTAGTCGAGCTCCTCTAACTCTCTCTGATATTAAAATGGGAGGAGTCCATGCAAATTTTTAGACAAGGAGGGAAAATGTGGGCGGGACAGACAACTTCATTCAACTGTGTTAAGAATGTACGGCCTCGGAAGGAAGAGGGCAAAAATAAATCTCCCAAAACATTCGTTTTATAGCTCCATGCCTATAATCAATTTAACCCTATAAACGTATCTGAATCCATCAAAATCCATACCCCATTTTAAGAAAATATCGACGGATTCAGGATACCTCCATACTGAAAACAGGGGGATTTTGATGATTCAGGATTGTAAGCCTAGCGGCGTTGCAGGTTTTGATGGATTCAGGATACCTCCATACTATGATCGAGAATGCAGTCACCAACACCAAAATATGTGTGCATGAAAATGAACCAATAGGCCTAGGTGGATTTTGGTGAATTCCGTTCACCTTCCAGATGATCTTGTTGCCCATGGAGTCGTGCTGTAACACGATAGGGAGGTCTCCCCTATCGTACAGTTTCCTGAAGATGCTGGGCGGAGCTTCTCTCGCCCTGGTGGCCCCCGCCAATGGTGGCTTCGTCATGCCGTTCTCTTGTTTCCATTTTGGAATCAAACACACGCTTGAAGGAGCAGCCATGTTTAATCACAACTTGAAATAACGACGCCCAATGGCAATGCTAGGCAAGAAGGAAGATCAAGTTTTGGATTTTCTGTGTCCTGTGGATTTTGTACGCGAGGAACTAACTTGATACGTATCGACTTTACTACCACGCCGACTGAGAGCGGGAGCCGCGTCTGATATTCCATGTTGGAGCGCTGTTCCTATCCCGCGCGGCGCGGCGTCGCGGCGTCGCATCAACGTCGAGTTCTCCGCGTTTCCTCATTGCAACCTTCGCCCCGTAGGCATCATTCCTGCAAATTTCAAACGATTTCATATTTTGGCCTCAATTGACATTTGTTTTCAAGGGTTCAGCCTTACATTTTTTTCATGAAATTCGGCAGAAAGTTCATTGTTTCTGAGATGTTTCCAGAAAATAAAATTTTGACCAAGAGCTGCTTAAAATCTAAAGGGTTTACCCCTTGCAACTTGCAGGGAAGATGCCTCAGGGTCCCTAGGGCACATTCGAACAGAAATTTGGGACAGATTTGTCATTTTAAAGAAAAATTGCGTCGATGATTTGGGTCAAAATTAGTTAAAATTATTAATAATTGTCTTAATAAGTCGGTGATTTTTGCCCAAATCTTCAATATGTTTAGTGTTTGAAGGTCGATTGATGTTTTGGCCGAAAAATGAAATTGCTTGAAACTTGCAGGGAAAGATGCCTGAGGGTCCCTAGAGCACATTCGAACTCAAATTTTGGACAGATTTGGCATTTTTAAATACATTTTCGATAATTTGGGTCAAAATGAGTGAAAATTATTAATTTTTGTCTGAATAAGTCGGTGATTTTTGCCCAAATCTTCAATATATTTAGTGTTTGAAGGTCGATTGATGTTCCTCTTGCATCCAAAGACATTTCTGAGTTGTTTGTAGAAAAATCAATTTTTGGCCAAATTTGATCAAAAAGTAAGGCTAACCCCTTACATTTTTTTTCAATTTTGGCCGAAAAATGAAATTGCTTGAAACTTGCAGGAAAGATGCCTGAGGGTTCCTAGAGCACATTCGAACTGGAATTTTGGACATATTGGGCATTTTAAAGAAAGATCGCGTCGATAATTTGGGTCAAAATGAGTGAAAATTATTAATATTTGTCTGAATAAGTCGGTGATTTTTGCCCAAATCTTCAATATATTTAGTGTTTGAAGGTCGATTGATGTTCCTCTTGCATCCAAAGACATTTCTGAGTTGTTTGGAAAAGTCAATTTTTGGCCAAATTTGATCAAAAAGTAAGGCTAACCCCTTACATTTTTTTTCAATTTTGGCCGAAAAATGAAATTGCTTGAAACTTGCAGGAAAGATGCCTGAGGGTCCCTATAGCACATTCGAACTGGAATTTGGGACATATTGGGCATTTTCAAGAAAGATCGCGTCGATAATTTGGGTCAAAATGAGTGAAAATTATTAATTTTTGTCTGAATAAGTCGGTGATTTTTGCCCAAATCTTCAATATATTTAGTGTTTGAAGGTCGATTGATGTTCCTCTTGCATCCAAGGACATTTCTGAGTTGTTTGGAGAAAAGTCAATTTTTGGCCAAATTTGATCAAAAAGTAAGGCTAACCCCTTACATTTTTTTTCAATTTTGGCCGAAAAATGAAATTGCTTGAAACTTGCAGGAAAGATGCCTGAGGGTCCCTATAGCACATTCGAACTGGAATTTGGGACATATTGGGCATTTTAAAGAAAGATCGCGTCGATAACTTGGGTCAAAATGAGTGAAAATTATTAATTTTTGTCTGAATAAGTCGGTGATTTTTGCCCAAATCTTCGATATATTTAGTGTTTGAAGGTCGATTGATGTTCCTCTTGCATCCAAGGACATTTCTGAGTTGTTTGGAGAAAAGTCAATTTTTGGCCAAATTTGATCAAAAAGTAAGGCTAACCCCTTACATTTTTTTTCAATTTTGGCCGAAAAATGAAATTGCTTGAAACTTGCAGGAAAGATGCCTGAGGGTTCCTAGAGCACATTCGAACTGGAATTTTGGACATATTGGGCATTTTAAAGAAAGATCGCGTCGATAATTTGGGTCAAAATGAGTGAAAATTATTAATTTTTGTCTGAATAAGTCGGTGATTTTTGCCCAAATCTTCAATATATTTAGTGTTTGAAGGTCGATTGATGTTCCTCTTGCATCCAAAGACATTTCTGAGTTGTTTGGAGAAAAGTCAATTTTTGGCCAAATTTGATCAAAAAGTAAGGCTAACCCCTTACATTTTTTTTCAATTTTGGCCGAAAAATGAAATTGCTTGAAACTTGCAGGAAAGATGCCTGAGGGTTCCAAGAGTACATTCGAACTGGAATTTTGGACATATTGGGCATTTTAAAGAAAGATCGCGTCGATAATTTGGGTCAAAATGAGTGAAAATTATTATTTTTTGTCTGAATAAGTCGGTGATTTTTGCCCAAATCTTCGATATATTTAGTGTTTGAAGGTCGATTGATGTTCCTCTTGCATCCAAAGACATTTCTGAGTTGTTTGTAGAAAAGTCAATTTTTGGCCAAATTTGATCAAAAAGTAAGGCTAACCCCTTACATTTTTTTTCAATTTTGGCCGAAAAATGAAATTGCTTGAAACTTGCAGGAAAGATGCCTGAGGGTTCCTAGAGTACATTCGAACTGGAATTTTGGACATATTGGGCATTTTAAAGAAAGATCGCGTCGATAATTTGGGTCAAAATGAGTGAAAATTATTAATTTTTGTCTGAATAAGTCGGTGATTTTTGCCCAAATCTTCAATATATTTAGTGTTTGAAGGTCGATTGATGTTCCTCTTGCATCCAAGGACATTTCTGAGTTGTTTGGAGAAAAGTCAATTTTTGGCCAAATTTGATCAAAAAGTAAGGCTAACCCCTTACATTTTTTTTCAATTTTGGCCGAAAAATGAAATTGCTTGAAACTTGCAGGAAAGATGCCTGAGGGTTCCTAGAGCACATTCGAACTGGAATTTTGGACATATTGGGCATTTTAAAGAAAGATCGCGTCGATAATTTGGGTCAAAATGAGTGAAAATTATTAATTTTTGTCTGAATAAGTCGGTGATTTTTGCCCAAATCTTCAATATATTTAGTGTTTGAAGGTCGATTGATGTTCCTCTTGCATCCAAAGACATTTCTGAGTTGTTTGGAGAAAAGTCAATTTTTGGCCAAATTTGATCAAAAAGTAAGGCTAACCCCTTACATTTTTTTTCAATTTTGGCCGAAAAATGAAATTGCTTGAAACTTGCAGGAAAGATGCCTGAGGGTTCCTAGAGTACATTCGAACTGGAATTTTGGACATATTGGGCATTTTAAAGAAAGATTGCGTCGATAATTTGGGTCAAAATGAGTGAAAATTATTATTTTTTGTCTGAATAAGTCGGTGATTTTTGCCCAAATCTTCGATATATTTAGTGTTTGAAGGTCGATTGATGTTCCTCTTGCATCCAAAGACATTTCTGAGTTGTTTGTAGAAAAGTCAATTTTTGGCCAAATTTGATCAAAAAGTAAGGCTAACCCCTTACATTTTTTTTCAATTTTGGCCGAAAAATGAAATTGCTTGAAACTTGCAGGAAAGATGCCTGAGGGTTCCTAGAGTACATTCGAACTGGAATTTTGGACATATTGGGCATTTTAAAGAAAGATCGCGTCGATAATTTGGGTCAAAATGAGTGAAAATTATTAATTTTTGTCTGAATAAGTCGGTGATTTTTGCCCAAATCTTCAATATATTTAGTGTTTGAAGGTCGATTGATGTTCCTCTTGCATCCAAAGACATTTCTGAGTTGTTTGGAGAAAAGTCAATTTTTGGCCAAATTTGATCAAAAAGTAAGGCTAACCCCTTACATTTTTTTTCAATTTTGGCCGAAAAATGAAATTGCTTGAAACTTGCAGGAAAGATGCCTGAGGGTCCCTAGAGCACATTCGAACTGGAATTTTGGACATATTGGGCATTTTAAAGAAAGATCGCGTCGATAATTTGGGTCAAAATGAGTGAAAATTATTAATTTTTGTCTGAATAAGTCGGTGATTTTTTCCCAAATCTTCGATATATTTAGTGTTTGAAGGTCGATTGATGTTCCTCTTGCATCCAAAGACATTTCTGAGTTGTTTGGAGAAAAGTCAATTTTTGGCCAAATTTGATCAAAAAGTAAGGCTAACCCCTTACTTTTTTTTTCAATTTTGGCCGAAAAATGAAATTGCTTGAAACTTGCAGGAAAGATGCCTGAGGGTCCCTATAGCACATTCGAACTGGAATTTGGGACATATTGGGCATTTTCAAGAAAGATCGCGTCGATAATTTGGGTCAAAATGAGTGAAAATTATTAATTTTTGTCTGAATAAGTCGGTGATTTTTGCCCAAATCTTCAATATATTTAGTGTTTGAAGGTCGATTGATGTTCCTCTTGCATCCAAGGACATTTCTGAGTTGTTTGGAGAAAAGTCAATTTTTGGCCAAATTTGATCAAAAAGTAAGGCTAACCCCTTACATTTTTTTTCAATTTTGGCCGAAAAATGAAATTGCTTGAAACTTGCAGGAAAGATGCCTGAGGGTCCCTAGAGCACATTCGAACTGGAATTTTGGACATATTGGGCATTTTAAAGAAAGATCGCGTCGATAATTTGGGTCAAAATGAGTGAAAATTATTAATTTTTGTCTGAATAAGTCGGTGATTTTTGCCCAAATCTTCGATATATTTAGTGTTTGAAGGTCGATTGATGTTCCTCTTGCATCCAAAGACATTTCTGAGTTGTTTGTAGAAAAATCAATTTTTGGCCAAATTTGATCAAAAAGTAAGGCTAACCCCTTACATTTTTTTTCAATTTTGGCCGAAAAATGAAATTGCTTGAAACTTGCAGGAAAGATGCCTGAGGGTCCCTAGAGCACATTCGAACTGGAATTTGGGACATATTGGGCATTTTCAAGAAAGATCGCGTCGATAATTTGGGTCAAAATGAGTGAAAATTATTAATTTTTGTCTGAATAAGTCGGTGATTTTTGCCCAAATCTTCAATATATTTAGTGTTTGAAGGTCGATTGATGTTCCTCTTGCATCCAAGGACATTTCTGAGTTGTTTGGAGAAAAGTCAATTTTTGGCCAAATTTGATCAAAAAGTAAGGCTAACCCCTTACATTTTTTTTCAATTTTGGCCGAAAAATGAAATTGCTTGAAACTTGCAGGAAAGATGCCTGAGGGTTCCTAGAGCACATTCGAACTGGAATTTTGGACATATTGGGCATTTTAAAGAAAGATCGCGTCGATAATTTGGGTCAAAATGAGTGAAAATTATTAATTTTTGTCTGAATAAGTCGGTGATTTTTGCCCAAATCTTCAATATATTTAGTGTTTGAAGGTCGATTGATGTTCCTCTTGCATCCAAAGACATTTCTGAGTTGTTTGGAGAAAAGTCAATTTTTGGCCAAATTTGATCAAAAAGTAAGGCTAACCCCTTACATTTTTTTTCAATTTTGGCCGAAAAATGAAATTGCTTGAAACTTGCAGGAAAGATGCCTGAGGGTTCCTAGAGTACATTCGAACTGGAATTTTGGACATATTGGGCATTTTAAAGAAAGATCGCGTCGATAATTTGGGTCAAAATGAGTGAAAATTATTATTTTTTGTCTGAATAAGTCGGTGATTTTTGCCCAAATCTTCGATATATTTAGTGTTTGAAGGTCGATTGATGTTCCTCTTGCATCCAAAGACATTTCTGAGTTGTTTGTAGAAAAGTCAATTTTTGGCCAAATTTGATCAAAAAGTAAGGCTAACCCCTTACATTTTTTTCAATTTTGGCCGAAAAATGAAATTGCTTGAAACTTGCAGGAAAGATGCCTGAGGGTTCCTAGAGTACATTCGAACTGGAATTTTGGACATATTGGGCATTTTAAAGAAAGATCGCGTCGATAATTTGGGTCAAAATGAGTGAAAATTATTAATATTTGTCTGAATAAGTCGGTGATTTTTGCCCAAATCTTCAATATGTTAAGCGGTTGAAGGTCGATTGATGTTCCTCTTGCATCCAAAGACATTTCTGAGTCGTTTGGAGAAAAGTCATTTTTTGGGGCTAAATTTGATCAAAAAGTAAGGCTAACCCCTTACATTTTTTTTCAATTTTGGCCGAAAAATGAAATTGCTTGAAACTTGCAGGAAAGATGCCTGAGGGTCCCTAGAGCACATTCGAACTGGAATTTTGGACATATTGGGCATTTTAAAGAAAGATCGCGTCGATAATTTGGGTCAAAATGAGTGAAAATTATTAATTTTTGTCTGAATAAGTCGGTGATTTTTGCCCAAATCTTCAATATATTTAGTGTTTGAAGGTCGATTGATGTTCCTCTTGCATCCAAGGACATTTCTGAGTTGTTTGGAGAAAAGTCAATTTTTGGCCAAATTTGATCAAAAAGTAAGGCTAACCCCTTACATTTTTTTTCAATTTTGGCCGAAAAATGAAATTGCTTGAAACTTGCAGGAAAGATGCCTGAGGGTTCCTAGAGCACATTCGAACTGGAATTTTTGACATATTGGGCATTTTAAAGAAAGATCGCGTCGATAATTTGGGTCAAAATGAGTGAAAATTATTAATTTTTGTCTGAATAAGTCGGTGATTTTTGCCCAAATCTTCAATATATTTAGTGTTTGAAGGTCGATTGATGTTCCTCTTGCATCCAAAGACATTTCTGAGTTGTTTGGAGAAAAGTCAATTTTTGGCCAAATTTGATCAAAAAGTAAGGCTAACCCCTTACATTTTTTTTCAATTTTGGCCGAAAAATGAAATTGCTTGAAACTTGCAGAAAAGATGCCTGAGGGTTCCTAGAGCACATTCGAACTGGAATTTTGGACATATTGGGCATTTTAAAGAAAGATCGCGTCGATAATTTGGGTCAAAATGAGTGAAAATTATTAATTTTTGTCTGAATAAGTCGGTGATTTTTGCCCAAATCTTCGATATATTTAGTGTTTGAAGGTCGATTGATGCTCCTCTTGCATCCAAAGACATTTCTGAGTTGTTTGGAGAAAAGTCAATTTTTGGCCAAATTTGATCAAAAAGTAAGGCTAACCCCTTACATTTTTTTTCAATTTTGGCCGAAAAATGAAATTGCTTGAAACTTGCAGGAAAGATGCCTGAGGGTCCCTAGAGCACATTCGAACTGGAATTTAGGACATATTGGGCATTTTAAAGAAAGATCGCGTCGATAATTTGGGTCAAAATGAGTGAAAATTATTAATTTTTGTCTGAATAAGTCGGTGATTTTTGCCCAAATCTTCGATATATTTAGTGTTTGAAGGTCGATTGATGTTCCTCTTGCATCCAAAGACATTTCTGAGTTGTTTGGAGAAAAGTCAATTTTTGGCCAAATTTGATCAAAAAGTAAGGTTAACCCCTTACATTTTTTTTCAATTTTGGCCGAAAAATGAAATTGCTTGAAACTTGCAGGAAAGATGCCTGAGGGTCCCTAGAGCACATTCGAACTGGAATTTTGGACATATTGGGCATTTTCAAGAAAGATCGCGTCGATAATTTGGGTCAAAATGAGTGAAAATTATTAATTTTTGTCTGAATAAGTCGGTGATTTTTGCCCAAATCTTCAATATATTTAGTGTTTGAAGGTCGATTGATGTTCCTCTTGCATCCAAAGACATTTCTGAGTTGTTTGGAGAAAAGTCAATTTTTGGCCAAATTTGATCAAAAAATAAGGCTAACCCCTTGCATTTTTTTTCAATTTTGGCCGAAAAATGAAATTGCTTGAAACTTGCAGGAAAGATGCCTGAGGGTCCCTAGAGCACATTCGAACTGGAATTTGGGACATATTGGGCATTTTAAAGAAAGATCGCGTCGATAATTTGGGTCAAAATGAGTGAAAATTATTAATTTTTGTCTGAATAAGTCGGTGATTTTTGCCCAAATCTTCAATATGTTAAGCGGTTGAAGGTCGATTGATGTTCCTCTTGCATCCAAAGACATTTCTGAGTCGTTTGGAGAAAAGTCATTTTTTTGGGCTAAATTTGATCAAAAAGTAAGGCTAACCCCTTACATTTTTTTTCAATTTTGGCCGAAAAATGAAATTGCTTGAAACTTGCAGGAAAGATGCCTGAGGGTCCCTAGAGCACATTCGAACTGGAATTTTGGACATATTGGTCATTTTAAAGAAAGATCGCGTCGATAATTTGGGTCAAAATGAGTGAAAATTATTAATTTTTGTCTGAATAAGTCGGTGATTTTTGCCCAAATCTTCAATATATTTAGTGTTTGAAGGTCGATTGATGTTCCTCTTGCATCCAAAGACATTTCTGAGTTGTTTGGAGAAAAGTCAATTTTTGGCCAAATTTGATCAAAAAGTAAGGCTAACCCCTTACATTTTTTTTCAATTTTGGCCGAAAAATGAAATTGCTTGAAACTTGCAGGAAAGATGCCTGAGGGTCCCTAGAGCACATTCGAACTGGAATTTTGGACATATTGGGCATTTTAAAGAAAGATCGCGTCGATAATTTGGGTCAAAATGAGTGAAAATTATTAATTTTTGTCTGAATAAGTCGGTGATTTTTGCCCAAATCTTCAATATATTTAGTGTTTGAAGGTCGATTGATGTTCCTCTTGCATCCAAAGACTTTCTGAGTTGTTTGGAGAAAAGTCAATTTTTGGCCAAATTTGATCAAAAAGTAAGGCTAACCCCTTACATTTTTTTTTTCAATTTTGGCCGAAAAATGAAATTGCTTAAAACTTGCAGGAAAGATGCCTGAGGGTCTGTAGAGCACATTCGAACTGGAATTTTGGACATATTGGGCATTTTAAAGAAAGATCGCGTCGATAATTTGGGTCCAAATGAGTGAAAATTATTAATTTTTGTCTGAATAAGTCGGTGATTTTTCCCCAAATCTTCGATATATTTAGTGTTTGAAGGTCGATTGATGTTCCTCCTTCATCCAAAGACATTTCTGAGTTGTTTGGAGAAAAGTCAATTTTTGGCCAAATTTGATCAAAAAGTAAGGCTAACCCCTTACATTTTTTTTCAATTTTGGCCGAAAAATGAAATTGCTTGAAACTTGCAGGAAAGATGCCTGAGGGTCCCTAGAGCACATTCGAACTGGAATTTTGGACATATTGGGCATTTTAAAGAAAGATCGCGACGATAATTTGGGTCAAAATGAGTGAAAATTATTAATTTTTGTCTGAATAAGTCGGTGATTTTTCCCAAATTTTCGATATATTTAGTGTTTGAAGGTCGATTGATGTTCCTCTTGCATCCAAAGACATTTCTGAATTGTTTGGAGAAAAGTCAATTTTTGGCCAAATTTGATCAAAAAGTAAGGTTAACCCCTTACATTTTTTTTTCAATTTTGGCCGAAAAATGAAATTGCTTAAAACTTGCAGGAAAGATGCCTGAGGGTCTGTAGAGCACATTCGAACTGGAATTTTGGACATATTGGGCATTTTAAAGAAAGATCGCGTCGATAATTTGGGTCAAAATGAGTGAAAATTATTAATTTTTGTCTGAATAAGTCGGTGATTTTTGCCCAAATCTTCGATATATTTAGTGTTTGAAGGTCGATTGATGTTCCTCTTGCATCCAAAGACATTTCTGAGGTGTTTGGAGAAAAGTCAATTTTTGGCCAAATTTGATCAAAAAGTAAGGCCAAAATTGAAAAACATTTTTTTTTCAATTTTGGCCGAAAAATGAAATTGCTTGAAAATTGCAGGAAAGATGCCTGAGGGTCCCTAGAGCACATTCGAACTGGAATTTGGGACATATTGGGCATTTTCAAGAAAGATCGCGTCGATAATTTGGGTCAAAATGAGTGAAAATTATTAATTTTTGTCTGAATAAGTCGGTGATTTTTGCCCAAATCTTCAATATATTTAGTGTTTGAAGGTCGATTGATGTTCCTCTTGCATCCAAAGACTTTCTGAGTTGTTTGGAGAAAAGTCAATTTTTGGCCAAATTTGATCAAAAAGTAAGGCTAACCCCTTACATTTTTTTTTTCAATTTTGGCCGAAAAATGAAATTGCTTAAAACTTGCAGGAAAGATGCCTGAGGGTCTGTAGAGCACATTCGAACTGGAATTTTGGACATATTGGGCATTTTAAAGAAAGATCGCGTCGATAATTTGGGTCAAAATGAGTGAAAATTATTAATTTTTGTCTGAATAAGTCGGTGATTTTTGCCCAAATCTTCGATATATTTAG
This sequence comes from Patiria miniata, assembly GCF_015706575.1. NCBI lineage: Eukaryota > Metazoa > Echinodermata > Asteroidea > Valvatida > Asterinidae > Patiria > Patiria miniata. The sequence continues at coordinate 15,547,570 of NW_024037051.1, forward strand.
TGTTTGAAGGTCGATTGATGTTCCTCCTTTATCCAAAGACATTTCTGAGTTGTTTGGAGAAAAGTCAATTTTTGGCCAAATTTGATCAAAAAGTAAGGCTAACCCCTTACATTTTTTTTCAATTTTGGCCGAAAAATGAAATTGCTTGAAACTTGCAGGAAAGATGCCCGAGGGTCCCTAGAGCACATTCGAACTGGAATTTGGGACATATTGGGCATTTTAAAGAAAGATCGCGACGATAATTTGGGTCAAAATGAGTGAAAATTATTAATTTTTGTCTGAATAAGTCGGTGATTTTCCCCAAATTTTCGATATATTTAGTGTTTGAAGGTCGATTGATGTTCCTCTTGCATCCAAAGACATTTCTGAATTGTTTGGAGAAAAGTCAATTTTTGGCCAAATTTGATCAAAAAGTACGGTTAACCCCTTACATTTTTTTTTCAATTTTGGCCGAAAAATGAAATTGCTTAAAACTTGCAGGAAAGATGCCTGAGGGTCTGTAGAGCACATTCGAACTGGAATTTTGGACATATTGGGCATTTTAAAGAAAGATCGCGTCGATAATTTGGGTCAAAATGAGTGAAAATTATTAATTTTTGTCTGAATAAGTCGGTGATTTTTGCCCAAATCTTCAATATATTTAGTGTTTGAAGGTCGATTGATGTTCCTCTTGCATCCAAAGACATTTCTGAGTTGTTTGGAGAAAAGTCAATTTTTGGCCAAATTTGATCAAAAAGTAAGGCTAACCCCTTGCATTTTTTTTCAATTTTGGCCGAAAAATGAAATTGCTTGAAACTTGCAGGAAAGATGCCTGAGGGTCCCTAGAGCACATTCGAACTGGAATTTTGGACATATTGGGCATTTTCAAGAAAGATCGCGTCGATAATTTGGTTCAAAATGAGTGAAAATTATTAATTTTTGTCTGAATAAGTCGGTGATTTTTGCCCAAATCTTCAATATGTTAAGCGGTTGAAGGTCGATTGATGTTCCTCTTGCATCCAAAGACATTTCTGAGTCGTTTGGAGAAAAGTCATTTTTTTGGGCTAAATTTGATCAAAACTCGATCAGAACTTGACATCAATAAGACTATAATTCTTCAAATTGCATACATGGTAAAACGATTCCACGAAAAAGCTTTCCACATTTTGCTAACTTTCAAACATCCAAGTTCTGTCTGGTTGATATGTCTATATACTTGCAAGATTTTGTTGCAAAGTTCTGTTAACACAATAATAATAACATAATAAAATACTAACACTAATAATTCAATCGTTTCAACGATTTGTTGTAAAATATTTAAATGCATAATTTCAATCAGCCCTGCATGTTTGTGTGCACCCCCATGTTAATGTATGTACCTATGTCATTTCTGTTTTAGCCTCTGAAGAAGAACTTGCTAAGTTCGCAACGTCAGGCCACATTAATTTTAAGATTTATATATTTCAGGTCCATCCAGTTCAGTAAGCAGTTTGCAGCAGTTTTCCTTTTTTTTCATGTTTATTTTTTTGGAAGAAATTAATGACGATAATACGGAGTGTCTGTATACTGCAATTTCTTTAAATTGTATTACATTCATTCTTTCAGGGTTTCTGTCATTATTCTAGATTATTGTGTCAAATATCATGGCAAAATATTGGACGCAAGATAGGTTCAATGCAATGTGTTTTTCTTGATTTTTTTAGCTAACAATAACTTTGTTTACATCGCGAATGGACAGAAGTCGGCGCACTTGTGTCCAGTTTTTATGTAGCGCGCCCTCTTTTGGAACTTGATGACGATAATGCGGAGTGTCCGTGTTTTGATGAGCTTCAAATTTACCAAGTTGCTGCACAGTTACCCTATTAAAACCTTGTGGAAAATCATGTGAACAATAGTAACGTTGTGATATTTAGCCCAGGAAACAAAAACGGGGGAAAACGAGGTGTCTGTTAATTGGCCCAATAATAAGTGGAGGGGTGCCTAACGTGGGAGACTTAAAAAAGTTCAAGGAAATTCCCAACAAATAGTTGGAAAGAAAATTGAAAGAAAACATTTTGACATTGACATAATTATTGCAAGCAATTTTTTTTGTTTGGGGAGGGGGATTTCCTTGAACTTATTCAAGTCTCCCACGTTAGGCGACCTTTCGCCTAATTTAAGCCCAATTTACGGACAGCAAGCTCATTTTCTTCCGTTTTTGTTTGTTGAGATAAATATCACAATGTTTTTATTCTTCACATGATTTTCCATACAATTTCAATAGGGTAACTGTGACAGTAAGCAGCTTGGTGCTAAAGCTCATCAATACTGAGGTTTTTGGCAAGACTACTTGATGACATCTGGAGACAAGTAAATGCTCGATTTTTGGGGGGGTATAGTAGCCACTTTATCGTCAAAAAATGAAGAAAAAAAAGAAGAATATTATACAAAATGTTGAATGTTTCGAGTGGTGTAGTAAAACTAGCCTCCCGAAGGTATCCATGGACATTCCATTTTCCCGAGGCGCAGAATCTGTGGGTGAAGTGTTATAAACCCAAATAATGGGAAATAAATATATATCACGGCAGGGATTAGCAATTTATGCAAATTATGTATCTTTGGTCAAAATTAACTTAGGTGGCATCCTCCTTTCACATTTACTTCTCCATCCTTTGACTGATTGATCTGACATGGTTGCCTGCTAATACCCAAAATGCCGTCGGAAGTGTAATATTCGACTTGGGCTGGCCCACTGGACTAGGCCTAAATAAAAAATTATCTCAACGATAAATTTGGAGAAGAAAAATAGACAATATAAATGATCAGCGGCGACGTGGAATCGAACCAGGGATCTTTGTATCATACATTCATTGGTCATCTCGCTGGCCACTAGGCCTAGGCTACTATGTGGTAGCTCGACGAAGACCTTCTTTAAAATGCTTTAATGTAACGGGTTGACTAAATAACAACAACGCTCGCAATATCATCGTTCTATTCTAATGAATAAACATACTGGCCGATCAAAATACTGAATTATTCATGACTTGGCCCCAACCGGTCTATCCATAAAATCCCGCACTGCAAACAGGGCGGGGAGTTTGAGCGAACGCCGCGCTGAGTTGTTCCATTCATATTGGGGATTTTTTTTTGGAGGGGGGGGGGGGTTCTATTTATGCTCCAGGACAACAAAAATATTGAAAAATTAATTTAATCTATGATTTGAAACTGGATTCATGAAAATATTATCTTAATTTGCAGGAGAAAATTCACGATCATACATGACATCATGTGCACTTGGCTAATGTACTTTTTTCAAAAAAGTAAATCAATTGGAAAAATTCAAAATTCCCCATTTAGCTCACAACTTAACATTACTTTATAAAAGAAGTTGGCTATTTTTTTTAACGGAAACGCGTACGCAGCACAGAAAATTATTGCCCCAAAACGAGGCAATGACGATGATCGAGCAATGCAGGTGGGCGGGTCTAGTCAATTGGGGTGTGGCTAAATATACTGCTCCCCGCACAAAGCCAAGATTTCTATTGTGTACTTCTTCTATAGGAAGCCAAAAGAGCACAGCACCTCTGCTGTCATTTGAAGGACGATAACATAGTTTTTAAAACAAAGGTGCACAATTATATAATACAAAGCGGCAGGAATTTGACCTTCTCCCAGCTTCGGTGGAGTCATCACGGTTGCGAAATCCCGACTGTTGGTGGCGCTTTTCATGCTTGTGTAATGACGTTCCAAAATGGCACCGTCCATGTGGCACTTTTTCGACTTCATCCGCCAACAGTTTGAGACGATGGAAATTCATTTCTGTTCTTCCTGTGGTCTTCTTGCTATCTCCAGTGCAAGTGGCGCAACAAGCATGGAATAACAAAGGGTAATATGACGGAAATAGACGGTATAATTTCAGTTAGTTGGGGAGTGGACGGACAGACATTGACACTGACAGATGCACAAACACTATGACACTTTGGCTAGGCCCCTCCCCCGATTGTATTTTTGATAGTGTGAGTAGCCTTTAACACGCCCACACTTGAGCATCTGATGAACACTCACAGTAGGGGTAGTTATGACGGATTTTCAATTAATCTTTTGTAAATCTGTTGTTAAGTTAACTTAAATTAAAACTTTATAAAACAAAAAGGGCCTACACATGGCCTATATTATTTGTTTCATTAGTTTTTTGATTGAACTTTTCTGCCAAACTGTACAATTTCTGGTTATAATTCCACCTTGAAATTGAATGCAGTGAAAATTGGAAAATGTTACTAGTTAGTTGTACCATCAACAGTTTGCACTGTCATCCAACTTTACGCAACTGGAGAGCGTCTGGAGGACAGCTGTTATCAGGATAAATCCTTTGACGAAGGATTTGTTTAATTATCCAGTTTTCAGAGTAGAATATCACGTCATTTTGTTGTCTTTGTATAGAAAAAAGTCAGTTTGTTTACAATAACAGTTAACATTTGCACACAAGAACTTAAGCATATGGTGTAAAGATCATGGTTAAATCTATTCATTTTCAATTTGTGTTTTCTCTTTGAACATTATTACAGCTTGAATCACCTGCAATTATGGAGGCCTGAAAGCAGCAGCAGCCCCGGCCAGCCTTTTGGGCTGCTCAAGGGCTGTAGAGGGTGATACATTCCAGGCTAGTTGGAGATCTCAGGCCATGCTCCGCCATTTCTTGACGAAACAAAGTCTTCGGTTCACTGTGCGAGAAGACAAATGAGATACCATGTTGGACAACCTGTATTGCACCTCTAAGCTTATGTTAGAGACTGCCGGTTTAAATCTCATTCTCAAATAATTATAAGTCTGGTAATGTTATTTGACATACTATTGGTGTAGCCGAGGCAATGAATCCTATGTTGGAAGCGGACTGCACATCGCGGTGCCGTTCGACCCGCTGTGCTTCCAACCTGATCTCAGTGGTCACTCGCGGGACCCCGCATCAGATCAAAACCTACTTCACCAGAGGCTGCCGGAATGCGGCCCACGTGGCAGACAAGTTTGGCCGCACGGCCTTGCACATGGCGGCGTCCTGCGGCAAATTCGAGATCATTGATTGGCTGCTGAGAGAGAGGCATGCCGGTCTGGGGGCCGAGGATCTGGAATCTGGCTGGACGGCTCTTCACAGGAGCATCTTCCATGCTCAGGTGATAGCGGCTGTGTACCTGATCAATGTGAGTTAGCGGTCTAAAATAGGTTGTTTTAGTAGTTGGAATTGTCCATTCCTTTGGGAATGACAACTACAAATGTACTTTATTAGTCTCACTCTTACGCAAAAATTGCTGAGCAAGTAAGATTTTAAAACAAAGAAAGGGCCTTTTGTGTTTCTTGAACTGGATACTTTTGCGTTACAAGAACATCTTGTACCCAGTCTCTATTCCCACACATTTCCATAGTCTGCCACCAGAGTGTCATGGCCTAGCGGTTAAGAGCACCGGACTCATGTTCTGGTGTTTCAGAGGCAACAGTGGCGTGGGTTCGAGCCCGCCGGCGGACACTTGTGCTCTTAAGCAAGGCACTTAACCATTATTGCTTCGTCCTTCGGATGGGATGTTAAGCCGTAGGTCCCGTGTGTTGCATAAATGCACGTAAAAGAACCCAGTAAACACTTATCGCTAAGAGAAGGGGTTTGCCCCGGTGTTTCTGGCCTCCTGTATAAACTCCCACGTGGAATATTTAGGAGATGAACCAACCAAGAACCAAGAACCAAGAACCAGACTACTGAAGGATCAAACTTCTCAAAAAAGTTGGACATGTACCAGTCTAGTCTTAGGCTTCAAATTGAAATCACTTGGCTTCACTCTCAAGTGCAAAATGTTAAAGAAAAGTCTCCTTTAAAAATTGACTTGATACCTCAGACTTGGCTGGTGAAATACTTAGGACCTTGTCTTTGCCTCATGAAAAGTTTGGAGAGTTTTGTTGGATAAAGAGTGAGTAAAGTTGGCCTGATTTTGTTTTGCATGTTTTTCTGCGCTCAAGGTCCCAGGCTGGATCTGCTGCAACCTACATGTATGGATCTACAACCCCTGACCTCACATCCCAGTCAGTTTCTGAACCTAGTGTAGACACATACATTATCTTTGTGCTTTTTTTTTGGCCAGCATGGGGCGAGTCTGGAGAAGCATGACAATGAGGACTTGACTCCCTTAGAGATTGCCATGAAGGATCACCCGCGATACGCAGACTACGACCTTAGGGGACCCACTCAGGTGTACTCGTGGGGCAGCAACGCCAACTTCACCCTTGGCCACGGCGGAGGGAAGAGCCGTAGCCAGCCAGACATTGTGGATCAGTTTGGTAAAGATGGACTGAGCATCAAGCAGGTAGATAAGAAAACGTGATTTCAAGTCTTGCAGAGGGTGGGACAAAATTGACATAAAACTGCCCAGACATCATGGATTGAAACAGTTAAATTTGGGCTGCTGCTTTCAAATTGTCAAATTTTCCACAAATCTGGAATTCACTTAAAGTACAATGTTATATTGGGTTTTGCCTTTCGCCGACGTCTTTGTAAACACCATATAATCAGTTTTGCCAGACTGGCTTGTTAGAAACAATTCACAAGTTTACTCGGGTAGGACTCGAACCCATGATGTAAAATTAACATCTTTTGACACAAATTTCATATGACAAAAACTTACAGTACAAGATTAACTGATGAGTTAATGTGTATCTTGCATAATGGAAGTTGCGTGGGGGAGATGTTATTTTTGGATATTGCCTTTCACTGATGTTATTTTTATGAGCACTATATACATTGTACTCAGTGCTTTTCAAAAACTTGCAAGAAAAATTCACAAGCCTTCTTGGGTGCATCAGTTTCATGCTCTTTTTTAATTAATTGAGAACAGTGTGTGGGAAAGCTATTAATTTTAGTTATAACACTTATATTTCCTTTGAATTACATAAATCATCAATAATTTTCTTTGATTTCCCCCGGCCTGCCAGGTCGTAATGTCCAAGTTCCACACTGTCTTCTTGACCCGCCAAGGCATGGTCTTCACCTGTGGGCACGGCCAGGGGGGACGTCTGGGCCATGGCAACGAGGAGGTTTGCCTGAGGCCACACCCGGTAGCGGCGCTGGCGGGGAAGGTGTGTGAGTTTGTGGCTGCAGCCAGGGACCACACTATGTTCCTCATGGAAGAGTAAGTCAGAAACAATATAAACTCTTTCCAAAATGATGCAATATCCAAATCAAAGTGATGATTGAATTGATGGTTAAAAAGAAGCTTTTCTTCATTATCAGGTATTCATAAGATGCATTTGCATCGGGTGATCAGTGTGTTACCTCCTGAGTGAAAGTTGGAAAAAATCACTCGGCTTGGACTCGATGCCATGACCTCCTGCTTTCTGATGCAGACGTCTTACCACTCGACCACCGAGCTTACGGGATCAGTTGGCTGGTTCAAATCTGAATTTCGCGATTGGAAGCTCTCTCTACAACATCAATGTTATTGATGTTGGGTCTAGTTTGTTACAGAAATCTGGCAATTTTCAAGAATGAAGTCAACACAATTGTGTCTTCAAAAGTGGAGCATATTGAGATTCAAAGGTTTTTACCCCGTTTCTTTTTCCAAAGTGGCACGGTGTTCTCCTGTGGCCAGAACAGCCATCACCAGCTAGGCCATTCCTCCATGGGTGTCAAGGCCCTGACGCCCAAGTTCATCTCCAGCAAACAGATCAAGCACAAGACCATGCTAGGCGTGGCCGCTGGTCGGTTCCATTCCGTCTTGCATACAAAGGAGGAAGTCTACACCTTTGGATTGAATGCTGGGCAGCTGGGTAAGATCTTAATAAATCTTTCAAATCTGGTAATGAAACCAAGGATTCCTCAAAAACATTTATGGCACTGTAGCTCACAAGCCTAAGATATCTAAACTTAAAAGGGAAAACAGTGAAGAAATGTTCAGTTTTAGAGGTAGGAGGAAAACCCCAGACAAATATTCTGGGGAGACCCACAGAATCAGGCAGGCACTGAAAACCCAACCATGTGAAGACCCGGATGGGGTGTTTCGTTGAGGGATGCTTATAACTCCTCGATTTCAATATCTTTGTCTCAGGTCATGTCAAAGGTGAGAAGTACATTGTCTCGCCGCGTCATGTGACCACCTTGCATCATGACAAGGTGGAGCTGACCCACATAGCTACCAGTGATGCCGCCACAGTGTGTGCAACCAAGGCTGGTGATATCTATGTGCTGAACGAGTACCAGTGTCGCAAAGTTGCTTCAAAGTAAGAAGTTTTATTTGTTTTTGGTGAATATAGATTTAGTTATAGTGCTTTTAGGATATGAAATAAATACTCCAGTTAGTTCAACCCTTGTATACTCTGCAGAGTATATCCTATATTGCCACTTTCACAGCATATTTTACCCAATAATATGTATGTATGACATTGTTTTTGAATTACTATAAAGTTTCTTACAAAACTATAAAGCATGTCTGAATATCCACTCACTTTGCCATTTCATTTACCTTTGACCAATGTGTAACTGCTTCTAAATGTTTTAGTCTTCATTATACTGCCTGTTGGCAACACCTTGGGCAGTTTATGCAGAAAAAGTAATACCACTTCCAAGTCTGTGATGGGTAAAAAGAAGCAATTACAATAAACTGTCTTGCTCAAGAAGACATGGCAAAAACACTGAAAGCTTATAAATGTTGGCATTGTTGATCTCTGGTATACTTTCACACAGGCAACTGAACTTAATGAAGATTGTCGCCAGCGGTGGCACCCTGGACTCCGATCTCAGTGATGGAACGCTACAGAAGGAAGGAGGGACAGAGCTGATTCTGTTGGTCTTGAAACAGAGTGGTCAGGTAATCTCAACAATAAAGGTTATCCACTACTGACTGAATTGTAGTCAATCGCAAGTCATCAACCATCATCACAAGCCCTCACAAGTCCCAACAAGTCCTCACAAGTCCTTACATGTCCTCACAATTCCTCAGAAGTCCTCACAAGTCCTCACAAGTCCTCGCAAGTCCTTGCAAGTGCTCACATGTCTTCACATTCATCACAAGTCTTTGCAAGTCAATTACAAGTCATTGCAAGTCATCTCTATGAATCCATACCAAGCCTTGTAACAAACTTCCCTTTACTCATAGGTGTACAACTGGCGGTCAAGCAGTCGCACCTTGAGACGCTGCACCTGGACCCGCAAGCGCCAGATCTTTATGTCAGACGTCGCGCTGAGCCGTCAAGGGGTTCTGTTCTGCACAGAAGAAGGGGAGGCGTTCCACGGAAGGTTCCTCGGGAGGAAGCCTTCATCGTCAAGTCACATCAAAGGTACTGGCTCTGTCGCATCCATGAAATCTTTTGTTAGGTACATGGCCAGCATCTCACAACTAGAGTAACATCTTTATGAAGCCAGATTTTGTTCTTTGTTTCTCTCATTCAGTTGGCTATAAAGGGCAAACAGTTGCTTCGAGTTGCCCGCAGACATTGCTTATGAAATCTTTGAAGCAGCAAATTGATCACAGTTACCTGTAGTAAAGTACTTGTAGTTGCTTACAATCGGTGGGTTTAGCAAAAAACTTCTCACCGATTAATTCTACATCCATACTTGACCACAGCTCTTATTCGTACAAAATAAAACAGGTCCACTAGACTTTGATGTATTTTTTTATCATACTCATTTCATTGCGCTACCCGCTGCCATATCAGATTTGAACCAGCCTACCGATCCTGCAAGCTTGGTGGTCGAGTGGTAAGACATCTGCACTAAAAAACAGGAGGTCGTGGGTTCGAGTCCCACCCGAATGATCTTTTTTCTTCTAACTTTCACTCGGGAGGTAACACACTGAGTATACACTGTTTATACGTCCGTGAAGGGCAAAAAAACCTAATATTGATATACTCATTTCTGTAATCCCATCATCCAGATTCCTCCCCACACCCAGCCTTTCCTCCACCCCCTCGTGACACCACCCAATCCAAGGATTGGTCTTGTGACCACGAGGAGATGGACCGTGTTAGTCTCAACAGACTACCTGTCATTCATAGAGCCATCAGAGTGGCGTGTGGCCCTAACGGACTCAACTTTGCTGTGCTGCAAGCTGACCCTAAAGCAAGGTATTGTGCATTTCAACATTACAATGACCTGTCGGTTGAAAGTTATTGCGTCACAGAGATGTAAATTTTAATATTGCCCTTCAGTGACCCTGGTTTACATGCACTATACTTGCCATCTCTTGGATGGTACCGAGTTTTCAGTGCTTAAAAATTACACTGTGGTCAACATTATTGGTTTCAGTTCACCATCCTCTTTTCGTAAAGACAAGAATGGACATATTTTGTCTGCATTTGAGCTACATTTGCAGTTACAAGATGCTAATGGATTGTAAATTGTCAGAGTACTGCCTAAATGTATATTTCACAATTTTTCCCTTTGTTTCAAAGTTTGACTGAGGTTCCTTCTGTCAGCCCGTCGCTGATGGTGAAACACTTGTCCCAGCTTCTCACAGATGCTGACACATCAGATCGTATCCATGATGTTGTACTTAAGGTTAGTCCACTATTGGTTTTAAGATTAGGCCTCTATCTGACACTTTACTGCAAGTTGTCCCCCTGTAGTATTCCTTGTTGACAGTTTCTCCAGATCTCGTGCACTGAAAGTTGAACATTTTTAAAGCCAAATTTACCAAACAAAGAAATTGACTGGAGCAGGATTTAAACTTGCAATGTCTGGATCTCAGGAACAACGTACCAGCCCTCTGCCATCTGAGCTATTCAGCTCCATGTTGGCAGCCCCCAACTGACTAGGTCTCCAAATTCTGTTTAATTTCCCTTTGTGGTTTGTTTGATGTTCAGAATTTTTTTGGACAAAGAGACATTTCCGTTTGTCTCTTCCTCTAATTTTAGGTTATCAAGAAAGGAAGAACTTGCATTTACAGTTGAAAGCTGTAGTAATTCATCACAAATTAAGACAAAGCTTTGTTGATTTCTCTTTGCTTCTTTAGGTTGGACATCACTCCATCGCAGCCCACAAATACATTCTCGCTCTTCGCAGTGACTTCTTTCGCCGCCTCTTCCTTCAGACTCCGCCCCCAAACACTGACAACTCTCCTGACGCAACTGAACCATTTGACCCCTTCTCACCCGATTCCCAAGAAATCCATGACGTCTCAGATAAGACGGACCACAACACACTAATGCATCTACTGCAGTACATTTACACAGACACTTGCGATGTGTTCAAACCAGACTTCAATTTGAAATCCTTCCCTGGAGTGTTTCAAAATCTAGACTCTGTTTTTGACGTCGCTGATGATTTGAGCAATTTAAAAATCACTGATAAGAACAGGCATAGGTCCGCTTACGGAGTGTATAAGGAACACAAGGAGAAGAAGGGACGGAAGGAGGCGGGGAAGAAATCAAAGAAAGGGGGCGGGACAAAGAACGAAGGCGATGCAATGGTCCATGTGTGGAGTTTGATCGATGTCGCCAAGAAATTTGGTGTGCCATCTCTTGTGAAGAGGTAGAATAATGTCATTTATACAATAAGCTAATTACATCTTCCTAGGTTTTTGTTACTGGAAATTTCTTCTCTTTACAGTCTGCTTTACAGTCAGGTCGCTAAAATTCTAGCTTGTTTTTGAAACTCACAGACTGGACCAGGTGAAATTCAAAGATGGCCGCCTGCAGAATTTTCGCCCCAGCACCAAGCCTCTTCGATTCAATCGCAGACAACTGTCACAGCTGTGTGACGTGGTGCTGTGCTCTGAGGAAGGCACGCTATTCCCCTGCCACAAGTGTGTTCTGGTTGCCAGACTGGAGTACTTTCAGAGCATGCTGGGGTCTGGCTGGATCGAGGTGAGTTGGGCCGTCTCCAAAACACTTTCATCAGATTTGCTTAGGTCATAAGTATTCAATATTTTGTAAAAGCCATCACCATTCACCTAACCTACATCTACACCGCTAGTTTGTGTGTATGCTCTGAAAGTACAGGAAGCCAACGTGACAAAGAGAAACAAATATATTGAAAATGAAAGAAGATTATTATGCTTGATTAGGGGAGGGGAGGAGGAAGCATAAAGAAATATGTTTGAATTTTTTTTTTTAAACCAGAATGCCTTTAAACCTTTTTAATGATTTTCAGGCTGTAAAGTCATTAAAGTATTTGAAAAATACAGCCAGTTGGAAGTCAGAATAATTTAAATTGTCATTTTTTCTGTCAAAAATTCTTTGACCAGGCCAGTTCCAGCGATCCTTTAAAGATGCCACTTCCAGCACCCATCCTGTCCATCCTGCTTGAGTATATCTACACTGATGATGCTCCCTCAGTCAGAACAGCCACTGACGTTGAGTTGCTGTGTAACACTCTAACCACAGCTGATCAACTCCTGATTGGTCGACTGAAGGAAATATGCGAGGTGGCACTTGTTGACCTAAGTAAGAAACCAATTTTAATCTGATCTTTGTTTATGCTTGTGTATCTAGCATTGCAGACTTTAAGTCTTTGTTTCTAGCACAGAAGAAGAAATAGACAGTGCTCTTGTCAAGATCTTTGGATAGCTCAGATTGTACATTCGTGTCCAGCTTGTGAAGTTGTGATGCGTTTGTTCTAGGGCGAGACACTTTTTTCGCTAACTGCTTCTTCCGCTGAGGAGTAAATAGGTACCTGTAAGGAAATAGATGATTGTTGAGTTTGAATAAGCTTTTTCACATGAGAAAGGGTAACCTGGAGCTGTATACTCCCCAGGTAGCTGAGAAGGTGTAAGGAATATTTTATGGGCCCAATGAGAGAGGATAATTGCCTTGATTTATGTTAACAACGCTATATAACTACCTTTTATTATCATCATTATCTTGGAAAAGTTTCTTCAATCTTCTAGGCTACAAGTGCCTTGTGTGCATTCAAGAAATGCTTGTGTTTATATGAGAATGACTTAAGTCTGCTGTCTGTAAAAAAATATGCAGAAAATAAGAACAACTCATTTCTAGTCTCCCTAGCTGTTGAATGTGATTTGGATCATTCTCTCCTGCCGATGTTCTAGTTTCTCTGAGGAACGTAGCAGAGCTCCTCCAGTTTGCCTCCATCTACCAAGCCAACCAATTCAAGCAGACCTGCCATCAGTACATCGGTCTCAACCTGGCCTGTCTCCTAGAAGCGAGGGCGCTAGAGATACTCAGCAATGATGTACTGTTGGAACTCACCAAGGCTTACAAAGATATGGTAAGGGATATGATAAACACACACATAAAGTCAAGAAAACGCTGTCAGAATATTTTGAATTACTTTGAATCACATTTGATTTCAGATACCGTCCATGGCATATCGCACCATCGCACCATACCAAGAAGGCCCAGACATCAGCCACATCGAAGAAGAACCCTCTACAGAGGTGTCCAATCCTACCAATGTCAAAGGTCAAGAGGTTGCAGGAAGTCACATGATCAACTTTGACCCGGGGGACTTTGATCAGATCATCAAGAAGGCCAAAGCAAAGAGGAAAGCCGGCCGTAGGACCAGCACGGGAAAGCGGAAAAGTTTGTCGTTCAGTGAGTCTGGAGAAAACACACGTATACTACCTGATGTGATACCTAGAACGGTTGCCATGGAAATGGATGACTTGACCCTAGCAACTGATGCAATCCATGAAGGAGGAACTGAGCAGGGCGATAGCTCCACTAGTGCAAGTTCTGTTTCCTCCCCGACTGGCCCTCCAAAGGTTGACATCATCACAGATCTTGATAAACAACAACAGGAAGTTACAAAGGATTCTGGGAATGGTACAATGAAATCCTTGTCAACCGACCCTAGCAACCATGATGTCACCTCGTTGGGAGCACAAAGTCCTCCAGGGAGATGGATACAGAAAGGCTGGGCAGAAAGCACTGTGGATGAGACAAAGAAAAGTCTGAAGACACCAGAGAAGAGCATTAGCAAAGATGAGATACAGTCTAAAAGTTGGCAGAGGTATGGCTTGATCAGTATTGCAATATTGTTTGAAATTTTCCTGTTTTTCTCTGCTGTGGTTTTAATGTATGATCCAATCATTATGCCCATGGACAATCAGAATGTTTTTCCTTAAATAAATCCCCGAATATTCCAAATCTACCAAAATTTTGAAGACGATGATTTCAAATTGTAAAGGAAGATGCTACTGTTAACCAGAAATAAATACTCCTGTTCACAATGAAAAATGTCAGAAATAAGAATTATACAATGAAAAAAACCATCCCTGAAAAAAACACCAATATTTTAAAGATCATATGGATAGCATGTTCATAATTTGTGAAACTTTTCAAGTCCACATGGTATTTCATTTGAGGATGCAAACTGGTAGCTTTTCACAAACTAATTGATAGGAGCATTATTGTCCTTATCAGTCCCAGCATGCCAGATGTCACCGGTCCAGACCTACGCAGCATCATGCAGTCAGAGGCATCTCGGTCTGCGTCATCCAAGAAATCCCAGCTAGCCTCGAGAATGACGACACCGATAGCCAAGAAGTCCCAGAAGCAGCGAAAGCGAGAACAAGAGAGGGCAGCAGATGGCGTGACGTCACCGACTCCTGTCTCACCAGTGGAGAAATCTGTTCCAGCCTGTCCATGGTATGTACCAGAGATTCTCTTCACTTGTCTGAGTAACTGGGCCCAAGTCATGGCATACTTTTCTGAATACTGAGCCTCTATCCATTTCATTGAAGTAACAACCAGTGAGGACAGAAAAGAGCGTGCTGAATTTAGATGAAGAGTTAATTTTAGAACGTTTTTGTTACTAAGTGTTAGCATATCTACATGTAGGTAGTAAAATACACTTAAGGTTAACATATAATTTTCTCATTACTTATAACATAGGTTTTCTTCTAAAGCACCTCTTGTATGGTAAAATTGTAACAATATACAAGAGGTTTTCTCCAAGCATATTCCACCTTTTATTATTCATGTTGCTGTCTTTGAGGCAACGTTCATACAATGTGAATGCGTATTTGTTTATTAAAATGCTTTCGAAAAATTTGTTATCCAGGTACTGATTTATTTTATTCAGTGCATCCCTGAAACTTCATTGTGCACATTATTATAAAGTAGTGCTGTCTGAATAAATGAAGTATTGTATTAAAGACTGTATATCAATATCTAAAACTTGGAAGTATTATATGTCAGAATATTTGTCTAATGCGAGTCTTTGTGTTTTTTACTCTTGGGAAATCAGGGGTAGTACAGCCAAGACAGTACAAGCATCGCCGTCATCCTTCAGAGAGGTGCAGATGGAGGAACAGAGGAGGCTCAAGGGAAATATGACGGTATCCATGGCAACCTCACCGCCTGCTAAATCCAGAAGTCCGGAGCAGTTCAGGTAAGGGGGCGGAGAAATGTGAAGAAATTGGAGGGATTAGAACTGACTGATGGAGTGCGGGAGCTGTTACATGATTTTGAAGGGTGCATTGACTGATGACGATTGATTTATTAATGATTGATTAACAACCTGACCAATTGAGTCCCACGTTAATCATTTATATTGGTCATCTGGCACCTGTTAAAATTTCTAGCTCTAAACTGTACCTCTGAAGCTATAGCTTGTGTTAACCTTTTTCTCCTGCAGTTTTGGTATTGTGTCTCGCTCAAGAAGAGTTTCTGATAACGACTCAAGAAGAGTTTCTGAAAACGAGGTGACCCTGCCGAGTGAAACACCTCAAGAAGCAAGTGCCAAAGAAGCGCCTGAAAAGTAAGATGTATTTTACTGCTTGACAATAAAATAGAAGGTTATATTATGTCGGCCAGTAAAATTGAATTTTACTTTGATTTCTTAAGGTGTTACAAGAATAACACTCCAAATATATTAGTAAATCCCCCTGCATGGGGCACTTGAAGAACTTTATCCCACAAACACCCCCGTTGTTGCACAAATGAGTGTGTAATTGCAAACAAAAGTCTTCAACTGTTTGGTAAAGTAAAACTTAAGCAAATTGAAAGTGTGTCCAAGCCTGGTTTGTTGTGGCAGCAATCGGATAAACTGCTGCTGCATGACAGATCATTCCCAAGATAAAGCTAGAACCCCTTTTATCTTCCTGGGTGGGGAGAGGTAAATTTGGGTTAAGCGCCTTGCTCAAGGACGCATTGCAAAGCAAGCAGCTGAATTTAAAGTTAACTTCAAACCCCTGACCACCTGATCATAGGTCTCAAGCACTAATAATACCACATGCCCACCTGATCTCATAATCCTACTTTCGTTCTTTCAGCCCTTGGCATCACCGCGCCACTTCACCCCCAACCACCCAAGTCAGCCTCTCCGAGATCATCAAGACGGAAACGGAAGAGCGAGAGACGCTGGCCAGGACCCTCAAGAAACCGTTCTCTCTCATCCAGGTAAACAGAACACTTGACAAGCTTAGGCCAGATCACGGGTACTTCAAGACTGCCATTGTTGATGAATTGCTTTGTCAGTACTTGGGATGCACCAAGTCAAATCAGTGATCTGTTTGTCAGTTTACGTCAAAAAATCATATTGCCCTTTCCAGTATTTCCAAGTTTGACAATTATTCAATTTTCAAATGATAATTGTCTATCCCTAATCATAATCTCATATGAGGGGATTAAGACTTTCACCTTGATAAGTCAGTTACACAAAAAAACAAGATTGAATGAATCTAAGTACATTCATTGAGGTAATATTTATAACTTTACAAGTTCAACAGATTTCTGTACAAGAACTGCAAAATGGAAGATGCAAACAATAGCAGAATTTATATTGTGCATTTTCACTTACTGGGGAAAGCAGCTGACAGTGCTTGCGTAGTGGGAAATTTCTCTTCGATCGATCTGTGGAAAGTTGAGAATATTAAATTCATCAATTGAGTAGCGAAGGATTGAGAATGTGTACAAATCGAAGAAATCCATTTCTTGTTCCAAAGATGAATGCTTTTTCTTTTTCTTATGACTGTAGATTGAGGAAAAGGCTATTGAGGAACTGCGGGCATTCTACAACACAGCAGATAGAGCTGATGAGTACATCACGGTGGAAAGGGCCACCAATGTTGTAGCCACGCCCCTTTGGAGGAAGAGCAAAGATGGCAGCTGACAGTAGTCTCTTTGGTTTGACAGTACGGCTGTGTGCAAATCACTGGACTATGGCTGGCACTAATGCATGTGTCTATGGGAAGTGGATTCAGTGGCTTCCATAGATGCATGTATCTAATGTCTAGCTATAGACGTGTCCATACAAGCATATCTATGGCTAAGGCTATTTACTGTAGTGTTTTAATTGCAAAATTGAAGCAAAGCCACACTATACATGATTTGAAGATGGCTGATTTAAATTTTCTACAAGAGAAGAGTTTTCACCCGATGTGCAAATATCTATCCCTGGAAGCAAAATTTTATCTTGAAACTTGCAGTGATGTATACATTTTTGACTTCCAACGACATTTTGAGAGACATGATTGAACATTGAAAGATTGAATTTTGTTCGGCTTAAAGTTCTATATAATTAAAAAAACTGTGGAAGTAAAGAATGTTGTAAAAATCAGTATTTTTTTCAGATTTCCTGATGTAAATGTTTGTAAACTGTAAGTACCAAAGAAGCTAACTTAAAAAGTGGAGATTGTTACAAAATTTCGCCTCTGCCTTAAAACGTGAATTAACATGCAACTCAATATTTCAGTATTTAAGAAAAGATGGCCAAACCTTGAATGATGAATTGAGTTGTGATAAAATTGCTGTTTCTTGAATAGATTCTCTATTATCAACTCAAAAGGAGATTTTAATGATGACATTGAGTTGTGATCTTGAAATAAAAGAATGTTAGCGCATCAGTACCGGCTTCTTACAATGCAACATTTGTAGTTGTCTAATTGAAAATGGAAAAGAAGTTGGGCAGAGGAAAAGAAATTTTATGTTTGAGAATAAACAAGTCTCTACCTGTGAAGGTGGAGACCAAATTGTGCAGCATTATTTTCAATGTTGTTGTCTAGACCATAACAAGTCCAGTCACAAATCCAGTCACAAATAAGTTACAGTACAACAATATCCAGTGGGGTGTTGTGGTCCAATGGTTACGGTGTTCGACCTGATACCATGGTACATGGGTTCGAACCCTGATGGGGAACACGGTGCTTGTGCTCTTGGGCAAGGCACTTTACTACGGTTGCCTCTCTCCACCCAGGAGTAGAAATGGGTACCTGTGAAGGCAGAGACCAAATTGCGCTGATCTCGAGTTGCTACAGAAAAAAATGGTCTCATTCTTAGAATTATACAGGTGTGTAATTGTTTTTTCTGTTATTATTCGTCTGTTTTGTGTAATGGCATGCCTGATACAAGCTATGCTTTTAAGGTTTTGCCACCTCTAGTGGCCTTTATATTTTGTTTCAATACTTACATTATTTTTTCATTTCTGTCATGAAGAGGAAAATAAATGTGATTTGATTATTCCTGATGAACAGGGATAATAATTGTGATGCTCATTTGATCATATTCATATGGATTTTGCACAATATAAATGTATAAATTATTATTATAATTATTAATATCAAAGGAATGCCTTTGTCTCAGTTCATCTGAATAACTTGTGACTTGACTTGATGACTTGTGATGGACTTGTGAATAATGACTGACTTGTTAAGTCTTGTGATGGACTCCACTACAACACTTTCAATTTTATATTCTTTTGGAGGGGTTGTATATATAATTCTCTTCTCCCTTTCAGAATCATGCAATTTCATGTATGTACATTCCACATTAAAGATGTAAGGTATCATTGTCGTTGACACATTATTTCTTGTACATATTACTGTAAAGTGTGAATTAATGTATTTTTTACATCTGATGAACAGGTATTACCTACAGATTTTCTATGGATTGTGAAAGAGTTCTTGATGTGCTATTGGATTTTTGGGAGGTTTTTGCAGCTTAAATTTGACCACAGTGCTTGTGTAAAAAGATTTCTGACAAAATGTTTTAAACTAATTAAAACTTTTACCATAGACTCTAATTGGCATAGCCATTGTCCTTATAAATCATACATTCTTTGTCAGTTTACTAACTGTCCCAACTAATGTCTAAGACAAACTATTTTTTCAAGTTGAGTTTAATGGGGGAAAATGTGTTATTTATTGAAACAAAGAAATTTTGTTTGCAGTTTTAGATTCTGTTTCTGGAAAACAACCAAGTGTGATTAAATGTTCAAGTTAAATATGAGTTATGGAGGAGAAGTTGGAACTACACTTTGATTTGTGTTTTTGTCCTTTGTTTGTTCAGTGCAATTGGTTTTTGTAGAATGTCAACATTAGGAAAACCATGGGATCTACGTCAAAATGACGGGACACCATATTTTACTGACACCAGCCAAAATTCTAATTAAATGATTACGAATTCCGAAAACAACAAGTTTCATGATGTGTTACGCAAAAATGGTATTAAGTACTGGAGGAAAAAACACATCCATACAAAATTCAACTGGTAAAACTAAAAGAAGAAATACTCATTTCTCCATCCACCTAGCAGTAGCACAGTCACAGTTCTAAAACTGTTATTTTATTTTAAAGACTTAACTGTGAGTTTAGAGTAGTCTTTTTGATTGCCAAAAATAAATGGAACTGTACAAAACAGGAATTAAAAAAAAATTGCATATGAGTTATCACTTCACATTGTTTTCATCAAGTAAAGGTGTAGTATAATAAATAGTCTGCCATAAAGACTGAAAATATAAGTCGCCCCAACCACTCTTCCTTAATCCAGTCACTTTATCCATGGTGGTTCATGTTTAAAAAAAAAAACTTCTCGGAAACTGTAACAGCATGAGTCATGGAGTCATCTTGTCAAAATAAGACCACAAAAGAGTTATCGACTTTAAAGTCCCGCTTTAATAAGTGGCTCTTCAGTAAATTATTCACTATAGCTCTACAAACCTTTGTTGTGAGTTCTTTGCGAGAGAGATGACAAGTGCGCGGCCTCTTAAAACCAGCCAGTCGAAACCAAAGTTGTACGGAGGTAAACTTCTGGGAACATTACGGGAGGGACGCACTCACTTTTAGCTAAATGGGACTCTAAATTGGTGTTAAAATGTGTGCAAGTAAAAATGATAACTTAAACATTTATGATATTTTTGTGCTGGATACTAGGCTTAGTTAAACCCAATATTGGTGACTTTGTTGTGGCATGAAGTTAAGGTGGGAGCCCCCATTCAATAGACGACTCTGCGGTTTTATTTTGTGTTGTGCGAGAATGGGGCGTACAAAACGTACTACACTGCACTATACACAATGTACAACGTACACACACCGCAATATATCGCATGGGATCTTTGCGTCGAGCCGATTCGATCGTACAGAAACTTTCGGAATTCCAAGACATTTGCCATCGCTTTTCAACACTTTACAAACTTGAAGGTAAGATTTCATTGGAACTACGAATTTCTACAGTATTCATGAACTAGTAAGATACGTTTTTAGCCGCTAATACTGGGTTATTTGATATATATTGTGGGCGAATATAAACTATCCCACGAATGGTGTAAGTTGTAAGGCCAAGGGAAGGCCTTCATCAGTTCATGTAGAAAGTTTTTGAATTCGGGATCTTGACGGTGTCTTGTGCAACTGCAATGGGTAGGCCTATTGCATATAAATCTGTATACATTTCTTATCGGTAGGACACGTTTTTCCGACAGTAGTGAGCTTGCACTGGCGTTGAATGATTGAGCTTGACGCCTTGAGGATTATGATCATAATTCACCAAATAGGCCTACGAAAAGTACGATGACATTGATTTGAAATTAATTTGGAATTCAAGCATGCATTATCGTCAACTACGCAATCCTATTTCTACGCTCTCGCCTTTACATACATGACATACTGCGCAAATTATGGAGGATTGAGGATAAATGAAGGAAGTAGGCCCCCTAGCATAAATTATTTCAATGTCGTCTGGGTGATTTGTAAGGATGTGACGTGTACACATTTAAACGTTTACACAAAAACAATTCTAAATCTGTTTACACATTTTCCAAAACGTTTAAACGAAATGGAATGTCAGAATAGAGATTGCTCACGTACTTTCCTGAATTGTGCCGTCTTTGAAAAAATGTTGGCAGTGGTTCGATTTATTTCCTCTACGATGCCTGTGAAAATAGGCATATATAAGTATGCCAGTGGAGGTGGAATCACATTATTCATATTTACTGTCACTGTTGGACCTGAATAAAAGAATGTGCCTTTTTACCACTTTTTAGAGCCCCTTGGACGGGACACTGCGTGTGCGTACTGTACTGGTTTGCGCACAAAGTACGCATGACTTATTTATCCTGAGGCCTGAATGTGCACAAAACTAAGCCATAGTGACTTCGCGTGTGAGCATCAGATGTCATCGGCGGGCGAATACGTTCAAATTTACCTTGCAATGGTCTCCCAGACTAATCTCCGCCCTCAATAACTTTGGATCATTTGGAATACGCAGTGGTGGACCAGGAACCAGTCTTGGTCTCCCCGGCCCCATCTCTCCTTTTCTGACCGTTTAAGGGGTCTGTGCACAGAGCCCATAGGCCCTTTTGCCTCTTTACAAATCACAGTGCTGTTTTGTATAGAGTCACCAAAGGTGTATACATGTATGCAAAAGTTAGGATGTAAGTCCCACAGAACTAATGTCACATCTGTCAACTAAAAAAGGCTTGGCAAATGGCCATAGGTTTGATTAAATATCATTGAAAATATGTGCATTTATTAAGGTCAACCATTGTGTATGAGGAATAGGAAAATGTGAGAATTTTGGGTGTATCCTGATGAAAGGAATGACCTAAACAGTTAAAAGAGTGATTGCTTAAAGGGAATATACAACATTTGCAAACATCAAAAAATAAAACTACTAATTTTACGAAATACCTTACTAGGATGTTGGTAAATGACAGTCTCAAGCATCTTGTAAAATTATAGCACCAGGTGTGAAGTCGTTTTCAAGAAAATGGTATTTTTGTAAACATTTCCAACGGTTATCGGCCGACCAGCGTTGGAAAAACCTAACTATTTTTCAACTACTGCTCCAAATTTACCATTTTTTTCAGTCCAAATTTTGTTTGCTATTGGTTACATGTTCATGAACGGGTGCAGGCCAGCTAGACTGGTTCCCTTGCCCTACAATTTTCCATCATCTATAAATTGACCCATTTTATCTTTTGTGGAGTCAGGGAACCAGACTACTTGAACATGTTTGTTTTTCTTGGTTTTTCCAACCTTTTCGAACACAAAAATGTCAGTGTGACAATATTTGATCTATTATACTAACCTCTCAAATTGTTCATTTCTGAACATTACAGCAAAAGCCAATGATGTACATTCCCTTTAAATATTTAAACTAATTCAACAAGTCTACTTTAAATGTCAGGGTTGCAAATTTGAAAAACCATAATTTTACACTGGAGCTTTAAAAAGAAAATGTTTAGCCTACACTGTAAATTTTGATAATTTTTCTTTCATCATTTTTGTGTATGGTAATTTACATCACAAAATTGCTTCATATATTATATTTACCAGTGTAGCAAACAGGCAGCTGTACTGTCCAGACTAGACTGTTTACACATGGTTTACTTCAAACCATTCTTGAATTCCCCTCCCTTGCCCCCCAGCCAGCATAATTGTCGGTCACTCACATAGACAAAATGCCTGCATGAATGCCTACACTGTACCCCCCCCCCCCCCTCCTCGGTCGATAATATGAAATGATTCCGATATTGACTTACGTGCTGTCTGCGTGCAGGAACTGTGTCCGTGTGTAATTGCACAGCAATTGGGAGGATATTTACCAAAGATTAAGGCACTCCACTACACAAAAAAATATGGGAAAATCTATATTGAAATAATGTAGTTGATTGGGAATACTAGGGTTATATTGAAATGAGAATGGCATTTTTGCGATATAGATTTTGGCAAATTGAACAATTGGACATCAGCTGTAACATGAGTGCTGACATACAATGTTAATAGCATTTGTGTGAAGAGATACATGTTTATTTGTGATAAAAGAAATGGAGAAAAAGCTAATGTACCTGACACTGACAGACCACACAATTGACTGATAGACTTTAATGATATGTTTGCATAGGGCTGTATGCACACATCGTGCAAGTTGTTAAATCAGGGCAGATAACAGCACAAAATTAATCGTGTTATGAATATTTACCGTACCGACAGAGAATTGTATTTGTAATGCTATGCGTCATGTTGCCCAATTGCTTTATTTCTTTCCTCATGTAAGTGCTGTGATATTGTGGTTCTCACAATGTCTGGATCTACCCAAAACCACATACATTGTATGCATATGTACCGGGTATGTATTTCATCTGACAGCAAAGTGTGGAAGAATTCCTAATAAGAACGCTGCATGCCACAGAACAAAAAACATTAGCAACAAATTTATTGTTACACAACAAAGAGAAATGTTTGTGGGAACTTAAGTCCTGGTTCAAGTCATTGAACTTGATTTTTACCGCACCACACCCTTGTGCAGACTTTCCTCATCATGGAAATAATCTATTACCACCCAGACAGCATTCAACCTCAAGCCCAATACTCCCTAATACAAACGTTCACTCACAAGTAACCACAGTTCAGTTTTTTCACCCTGGAGTAATATACCGAGACCTTATGTGACCCCTGCCTATAATCCAGTTTCTACTCAACAAAGGAGAGTGTGAAATGGTTCAGGCTGTTTACTGCTTGAAAAACAGTTGCGCTGCTAGATATTTATTATGCTACCTCAAAGTTCTTGCAGTGTTTTGAAGAAAGAAAATTGAAGGAGTCTGTTGGGCTGTACATGCTGTGAAGTATAATTTAATTTGTTGCCAGTGTAAAGATATTCTATCCAGTAGCGGACTTCCTGCTGAGTTCTGAATTAGCACTCGGTTCAGAATACTCATACACTGTTACTTTAATCATGTATACATTCACAAAATTAATTGGCTTTTACTTTTTAACTGAATTTCTTGAACTCACAAAAAATTTCTTGGGCCATGGCTGAAATTCATGTACAATGTACATGTAGCTGCCAAATGGTACCATGGTAAAATGTATCCCAATATCAAGCGGAAAATTTGCTTTATAATCTAGTCCATAACATAACGTAAATCTTCATGAGCTGCCATCTTAGCACAATTTTCTGCTAAAATAGTAAATTAGCACACTTTTTCTGCTAACTGGTTAAGCAATGCCATGAAGGTGATAGATAACTAGTTTTGTCTCAGTAGATTATCCAAAAATTTAAATATATAGATTTGAAGATGTACAATGTACTGTAGTGTAAGTTTGTGGTAAATATCTACAGTAGGGCATGTACCGGTACCCATAGGTGTTATTTTTCACTTGTAGGCCAGAAATAAAACAAATTCAACTCGCTGTCATTCCAAGTTTGTTTGGGAAGAGTTATTTTAAGCAGGTTTGTTTGCTGTGACACAGTGAAGGAAATTTGGATTAAAATCAAACATTATTAGTTCTGCTTGGCATCACTTTAATGCATCAGTTGATGCTAGCGGACGGGACATGCGATAGTGTCGCATGTTTGAATTACTTTTCTGATGCTCTGGTACAAACAGTCAAACAGTATTATGGGCTTTTATTTTGATAACTGAGAAGTCATTTGTGTCATCACTGATCAAACATGCATGAGTCTTGCAGGCAAAAACTGGGTCTCAGGTTACATTGTCATATTGACACTGATGACAGATCTAAGTATGTTCTCTGAAAATAGTCTGATGCATTAAAATTGGCTCATGAACTCATGAACTCTGGAAATTAATGAATTTGCAATATCTGTAACTGTAAAGGCATCAATAAAAGAAAACATGATGGACAAATTTCAATCATTTTGTAAAGAAATTTCACCAATTTTGGTTACTGCTAGCATGGTTCAAAACAAACAAATTGGGTATTTGTGGTGTAATTTACGACATTGGCGAATAAGGAATGAATTTTTGGTGTGTATATTTCAGTGGTAGTCCTGACTTTAAATTAACATCTTCATGGAGTCTGCCTAGCTGTGACTTCTGGATAACAGCCTGCCTCCTGTGGTTTCATTTGACACCGTGTATAGCTGCGTATAAATACATGTGCGGCCTTTATTGCGCTACACATACCATTGGGCATGCATTGACAAAGGCCCTGATGGACTTGTATGTCACGCGCGGTGCTTGATATTTTAGTGAACCGTGGCACTGCCTGGAAAGAGCCCCAATGAATTATTCAACCTGACCCAGCCGTACACTGATCAGGGACTTACTAAGTACCTGGTGGGGATCATTGAGCCTGATTGGCTTAAATCTGTGGGGATTGAAAGTGTTGCTCATCAGCCTTTACTTGGAATTATTTCGACTAAAAGTATGCGAAATGATTCATATGTTCACTGTAAGTACCACAACTAAGTTGTGAAATAGTAAGGCCATTATTCACAGTGCTATGAGAAATTGATCAAGTAAAATACATGTGTTTATTGCTCAACTGAAAACTTTGGGCTAGGGCTGCCCGAGTATACTGAATACTCTAAATACATTTGACTATTCGAATATTCAATCAGCCATTGATATTCGAATAGCTTTCAAATATTCAAAGAAAAAAATATGCACGTGCACGAGTGTGATGTTATTTTAATTGTAAAGTTGAAGTGCTTTGTCAGATGCATCTGTTTGTCAACGGCGACAGCAAGTTTTTGTCGATTGTGGTTCAATGTCCTCGTCCTTGTAGCTGGCTAAAACCCTAACAGTTCTAAAATACTTATTGCAAAACATTCCAGTGGCCCATAACATTGACTGCTGCACTCAAAGTTTTACCCCGCGCACTTTGTGTGCAACACTTGTGTAAACTTGATCGGTGAGTTTTGGATATTTGAATATTTGGTCAAACGCAGTTTCGAATAATCGAATACTAAATTATTCGGAAATGGACAGCCCTACCGGTACTTTGGGCAAAACACTTAAGAGACATCCTATTTGCTCATGTTGCTTACTAAGAGGCCTTTGATCGTTTTGTGGAATATGTCTGTTTTAAACGTGTTGGCATTTTGTTTGTATGATAATAATTGTTCATTTGTAACTTGAAACTTCTGACACACAACGTTATGGTCAACAATGCCAGATCCTCTTATCCACACACGCAATGATCACTAATGGGGTGTAACATTCTCTAAGCCTCTTAGATCTTTCGAAATTTACCAAGGGAGTTGGGGAGGATTTTGCTGGATTTAGGTAGAGCCCAGCCACTATTTACTTGACCTGGCGCTTGACGTCCCTGGTAAAATACAGTGCAAATAACGTGTCATTAGTTTTTCCATGGTGGAGGATTTTGGAGGATTGTAAGGGCATCATAGTAACATTGCCTGGGGAGTGAAAGAGGCACCTGATTGTAGTGACAAAACCTACACTGTGCATGTGGCATTTGATTTTCATGGTTCAATCAAAATTATAATTTGATCGATTATAGTGCTGTTTTTTTCATCAGTAATTCACCGATGACTTTTGATAATCACAACAGAGATCTTTCCATGAACCCGCTACACAGTAGAGGGTTCATGCATTATTCAAGAGCTTTCCCCTTCGTGCTCGTTTCGTCAGCACAGATAATTACAAAGTCTTATCTCAGTTTCACACTCGCCTTAGCGCTCTATACCCATGACCATGCCGGGCATCATCATGATGGCATTCACCCGAGCGTGTCGACTTTGTCTTACGCTTCATCATAAATTTCACACCTAGCTTGCCTCGCCTACTGCATAGGGCCTTGGCGATTTGCCTCATTTGTTCCGATGCACGTCACTGAGTTATGACTACCTGTGTGTGGGTGAACCTTCAGGTGAAATGCCAATTTTTGTTTCTTGATTTGCCATTTTTTTGGGCTGTGCAGAGCATCAGTAGGCCTACGCTTGATGCAGTATACAGTGTGAGCAGTCACTTTTAACTATGCTGTATCTGTATGCTGTTCTGTCCAACTTGCCAGACTAGTGAAGGTCGATTCAACAGTATAGTTAAACAGAGTGTGAACAATGTCAGACCTTCTGGAGCTGGGCAAGCGACAGTGTTGAATTTGTTTGCTTAGGTTCAGCTAACGTTATTTTCCATTGGTGACTGAGTACTCTCTAATAACAAAGCCAATCTACTGATAATTCCTGCCTGCGCTGAAAAGCATTATTGATTTTTTGTCAATTGTACTCTTACAGGTTTGATTAGCGAATGGCGACTACTGTAGACAGCTGTGAAGTTGAGAAGCCAACTGGAAAACGCGACGCATGTCAATTCCTTCCATCATAGTGGCCTTTAAAAACCCACATAGGGTGTGAACAATCCTGCATTTTGCCAGAGACCAAGTCGACAGGAGCTTCGCACTTCACCAGGAATTATTTAGTGCGGGATCTCCGAGAGCCAAAAGCCAGATATTCCCCGAACATCATGGCTTGTCAGTACACATCTTTTATCTTTTCCCTTGTTGTTACGCTTTCCCTGTTGGCCGGCGCAGTCCAGGCTGAAACTTGTCGATTGCCAACTAGGCCGAGGAAATGCAGCTGCTCGGGGACTGCACTGAAATGCAATAGGTGGCCGACGTGGGAAAAAGTCGCACAAAACACAACTTCCCTGACGATATCAGGAGAGACCACTGTGACGGAGCTGACAACAGACAATAAACCGAGCAAGGCCCTCCCACATCTGACAGCATTGATTCTGACTGGCAACAATATCAGCTACATTGAGGAAGGATGGTTTTCCCAAACTGTTTTTGCAGCCCTGGAGGAGATTATACTAGACCAGAACAAACTTACCCCCAATGACACGCAGAGAATGTTCGCCGATGTTTCCACCAACCTCCGCCTGTTGAGTCTCACCAAAGCGTTCCTGAATGTGACTCCAGATGACTATGTGCACAATTTGACAAATATCTTCACTGATGTGCATTTAACAAAACTGAGAGAATTGAGATTGGACGGAAACAACATTGGCTTCCTCTCCCCATTCGTCCAGGAGTCCAGCGTGTTGACGTTTCAGGAGCTTCAAAGGTTCACTCTGCACAAGAGCAGTTTACTTGCCATCAGAAGCGGCACTTTCCAGGTAAGATATAAAAAAGTGTTAATATCCTCATAAAGTACCCCAAAACCGAATTGACAACAGCAGATAGCCAAAAATTAAAAAAAAAAAACGTAAACTTTTAATGGTGACGCAAATGGAACACTGAAGTTTCTGCCTTATCAAGCTTGCCAGTGTCTGCTGGTCAGTAAGAACATGAATGCAACTGTGGCAACTCAGTTAATAAAGTTTGGGTTAAATTGACGGGGCAATCCTGAATTACAAATTTGATATTGACCAATGCACAGTTTCATCTGCAATCACAGTTTAGTTTTTGCTTTTTTCTACTTCCACACCCACAGCAAAAAGTATTCCCGAAACTGCAATACTTAGATTTGAGCAACAACGAGCTAGTCAACATTGACAAATCCGTCGTTGAGTTGGACTTTGAGAGCTTCTCCAACGTACAGCAAGACCTCACCATCGATCTCAGCGGCAACCCCTTCTACTGCAACTGCCGGCTTGCAGACTTCCAGGCCTGGTTAAATGCCACGAACCTGGTGTTGGACAAGGAGAATGTGACGTGCGGGGATGCGGTGGATGAGTCCGAGCGTCACAAGCCTGTGCTGGGGTCTAGCTTGCCGTGCGGGCCCAAGCCGGAGGAGATAGACATTGACAACGAGCTCCGGCCGTCCTATATCATCCTCAGCGTCATCCTGGCCCTGGTTGGTGTCTTGGCCCTGATTGTGCTGTACATGCGCCGCAACGACATCAAGGACTACTTCGTGGACCTCTACACCACCACGAAAGAGGCTTTCAACAGCCGTCAGGGCTACGATGACATCAACAGGGTTCGGCGTGACACACCAGAGATGGCACCCACAGAAGTTTGATCAAGGTACAAATCCAGAATTACAACATTTTCACATTAAATTTTAACCTTTTATCTGTACAGTCATTTGAGAGATGTAGGAACCTTATTGTAAAGCTATGAGTTTACAAGTACATGTTTTTTCTTTCGTTCTATGCAATTAGGTACTGTAGGAAATATCAGGGAGGGGTTGGGGTTTATACCATTAATTAAACTAGAGAGTCTCAGAAAACAGTCTTCATGATACTTTCATCTCTTTCAAGGAATACCCTCTCACATAAAAATGCTATAATTGCCTGTCTGTCAAGATGCTCAACTGACATCTCTCGACTCTCTTCCAAATGGATTGCCTTAATTAGAAGCAATTCTTGCATTATACTTCCAAATTTTAAACCATCAAGCAATCCAATACACAAAGTGTACAATGAGTTTGAGGTTC
The DNA here is from genome assembly GCF_015706575.1 of Patiria miniata. Lineage (NCBI taxonomy): Eukaryota > Metazoa > Echinodermata > Asteroidea > Valvatida > Asterinidae > Patiria > Patiria miniata. The sequence goes on from NW_024037051.1 coordinate 15,576,826, forward strand.
TTAAAGTGGAATACCGTCTCGACTAGCATCCATGATTCTTATTCATACATGTTCCTGTAAGGAAATCAGTCCATCACTTAGAGGAAATGAAAGTGTTGAATAAAAAGGAACTACTGCACATGGGAAATCTGCTTGAATCCTTGCCAATGTAATCAAGGATTAGTGCCAATGTGGTATAGTCCGCGAGCATGAATACAAATCAAAGATCCTTGTCGATAATCAGGAGATTTATCTGATGATCATTAACTACTTGTATCTTTAATGAACATGAAGGATTATAGTGTCGCTTCATTGCTAATGCATAGATACATGTATTTTGAATGTAAACAAGCTGGGGGGGGGGGAATGAACTGAGCCTTAGGCCGGTGCCTACATTGCAATTTCCATGTACATGTATGCCATTGATATGCATTAAGAAATCGATCTAGACAGTCTGGAGACTAGGGATGGATATTTATATACTGAAAGGAATTAGGCAAAGTATTTAGGGTGCAGTTTTGAGAAATACCCAAGTCCCTGTAGGAACATAGATGTGACAACTTACATATAGGTTCCGGGTTTGGTCTTTTTACTGCAAGGGCTGTTAGCATGTCTCCTGCAAAAGTTTTTGTCGGAGACAGGTCCGTACTTGCCCATCTTTGATGATTGAGTTTGTCAGGTTCTAAAGAAGCTCGCATGGTTTTAAGGGATGTACTGTACATGTACGCATATGCATGTACATGTATACATGTATGTACATGTATGTATGTAAGCCCTTATATAATTGCACGATTTGCTCCTTTTTTTCAAATTGCAGTCTTTGTATCATTTCTGGCACCATTTCAGTTAAATATTTTTCTGTGTGTAAATTACTACTTTCTGCAATGATACACATGTGCATCATTGGATTGTGATTATTTTGCTCTGAAATGGACTCAAACATTTGATGAAGTTTGTAAATTAGTTTCCAGGGATTATTGACTTGTTCACACTGTGAAAACGGCCCAATTAGCAAACTTTTGTGCACAAACAGGAACATGTAGTCGTGTTTTACTATACGCCTGAGGACAACCTATTGTGTTTCCCTTTGTCCCTGTACTTTAACACTTTCCCATCTATAGACTAATCATGTAAACGTATGATCGAGGACAGTTTCGAACAAAAGCACCGTCGTTCGAGGACTGAAAGGATCTTTTTTTTATCCTTTTGTGGGTCTGTCCTCGAGCGTAATAGAAGACAGGAACAGACACGTACACGTCACTGTACAGTGCATACGTTCACATACACATACACGTGTACATGACGCAGACAAGGTTTATGCAGACGTTGAAATGTACACACAATTCTTGTCTTTTCAGTCACACGCAGTGACAGTTTGCTGCCTCTGATTCACTGGAGTGATCTAATTTAGCGAGGCCGATGGAGACAGGTGTGTGAATAAAGGCTGCCACAGAATCTGATTGTCATTCTGTTTTCCTGTGCAGATGACAGCCACGAAATTCCTAAAGCCATGTGTTTGTCGGGCAGATAAACATTCAATTTCGGTCGGCCTTCACTGCACGCTCAAAATTGGGTCGACATTTATTTTGGAAATCGCTTTAGAAAGAGTTTTATCGACTCTAACATGGGAATGAATATGGTTGTTAAAATGTTGTTTTGGTGGTTGCAAACACAAGTCGCTTGAAAAATGATGTTACAGTAAACTCACAAAATAGTGCAAATATTTCTATCATGTACTTACAGTACATTTGTATGTCATCTTCCAATACATTTAAAGCAGAGCAGTCCATTTTTGTCCCAAAGACTTGAGCTGCTTTAATTCCTTTTTTTTTTTTTCAGGATATGCATTTGCTTCTAGCTCTATGAATAAACATACATGTACTCCAAATATTTGGCATTTCTGTCTATGTACAATATCAAAGTACTTCATGGCGGAGAATAATGTTACGATTTATGTGAGTTGATGCATTGTTTAACGTTCCACTTAAAATCTGCTACCGGTTCAGCATATCCCCGAGGATAGTTTATGAGTTCCCATTTGCGGCATAGTTTGATGTGTAACATGACTTTTTTTTCCCTCTCCCTGGATAGCCGAACTGCCACAAATCATTTCCATGCTCCGTTCATTTTCGTTTGATAAAAAAATTCATCACCACTCGGAATTACGTCGTTCGGTATAATCTTGTTATGGGAACGGGGGATTTTATTATTATTCCCGGGGAGTGCGTATGACTGAGAATTCCACGAGTGAATGTTATGAGAGTGGATTATCTTGTGGAACAACTGAAGGCAATTTCACAAGGGATACATGTATGTACATATACGTGTATACGCTGTGTGCAGGGCATGATTTATAAAAGGGGGACGAACCTGTATTCACAGGAACGGAGTGCCCATCTCTCATTCGAAGCGATTGGGCCAGACTCATATGCTGATGTGGGGGGATCACCACACCTCCTCCACAGCGAGTCTGTTACCTTCCCAGCATTGAATAATGCCGGTACCCATAACACCTGGGTTGAGAGGAGAAATTGAGGTTAAGCGCCTTACTCAAGGGCACAACATGCATGGCCACAGTGGGGCCCGAACCCACAACCTCTCGATCACGAATCCTGTGTAGACCACACATGCCCGCATGATTTATAAACAGTGCTATTTAGCTGATTTCTGAAACATTAACTCAAGGGACTCGTTGCTGTTTTAGTGAATAATATTAACTCTCAAGCTGTCTGACCAGTCACACACAGTCAAAAAAAAAATTCCATCCTTTTCCCTGTCATGCCTTTTACACAGGCTGGTCACACAGGCTGGTCACCAACAGTCAGATCGTATTTCAAGCGAGCACTGTGACTAATCAAATTCAGTCAACAGACAAAAGCAGGCGAGGGGTAAAGCTGGCTTATCTATCACCTACAAGCCTGTAAAATCAAAGCAAAGCTGTATCAAGTTAAATTTAAAGTAAACATTCACAGCCAGTCAATCCTGCTTTACTGTATGTAGGCTGGAGCCCCGAACTGTTAAAAACAGTCACTTGATTGATTTTGACTGAAGGGACGACTTCACACAGAATGTACAGTATGTTTGCATAGTAGGGTTAATAAATGTAATAAAATATGATTACATAAAAATTCCCACGTATTTCTCACCCACCAACTTTTCTCTGTCTATTTCAGATGCAGACATTTGGGTACCGAGTTAGGCGACCGGTACTGTTCAAGTCAAGGCAAAATCTATGCAGAGGATTGTACATAGTGCATACATGTACGTGTACAAATGTAACTGATCTACATGAATGTGGAGGCAGCACGGAACATTTATTGACATTTCAGAACTGAAGAGAGGCTTCAATGCATAAAATATCCTTTTTTTAAATTATTTATTTGTTTGTCTATTCATTTTTTAATAGATTTTCTGCCGGACCAGAAAATGTACTTGTAATGCCCTTTTTTACAATTTTAAGCTTTTAATATCTTTTATCCTTGTGAATTTTTGGCAAAGGGTGAAGAATGCACTAGCCGTAATTTTAAAGAGGTTACTTAAAAAACAAAAGGACCCTAGTTTGAGACAGTTGCGATAACCGGTGTCCCAATTTCCAGACACACAATGGGGTTAGGTTAAGACACGAGCTGCATTCATCACTGTGTGACAGCATCCATTTTGTGTCCAGAAGTGGGGACATGGCTTTCACCCCTGATTTGTGCAGCTGTGAAGTCGAATGACACTGCATAATACTGCATGTACATGTACCTGTATCTAAGTGTATCTGGCTGTTTGTCAAGAAAGTGTGTCCCATATTAACGATTGTCGAAAAGACAATGATTTAATAGATTTTATTACAATTTCTGCGTCTCAGTGGTGGATCCTGGGGTACAGAAGGGGGGCTCCCAACGACCGAACTTTACTTAAATAAGGCAATTACGCCTCTCCCCCCCCCCCAAAAAAAGAAGATGTGGAAAATACATACAATAGTAAGAATACAATCTGTTTTGATGTATGCATCTTTTTTTTGTAAGTCTTACGATCTTTTTTGTTTTACGATGGATGGCTTTTGTTAAATTCTGTAAATAGTGTTTTTTTTTAAACATCTGTGTATTTAAAACAAATAGGTATGGAGAGTAAGACGTGCATAGAGATATTGCAGTTGGGCATTTATGAGGGAAGATACAATGTACCGGAAGATGCTGGATATTAGTAAGATCGGAACTGCTGTTCCAAACTCTAGGATTTAAGTACGTAAAACAGTGGATGATGTAACAGAGAAGTTCACAAGTGACAAGTTGTGGGTCAATAAACTTCTGATTCTCGCCCTGTGATCGGTCAGTCTGTGGCGACGGCAGCTGCCCATTTGAATTGATGTCAGCAGTCGATGTGAAGTTCTCAAGTGGGGGACATTTCATCCCGTCATCCATCTCAAATGCCAGTGTCCGACAACTTGTGTATTCACGAGGTGATCTTGTGTGCCGCCCGTGCTTTTAAGCCACAAATCAATCCACATTCTAGCATCCTTCTGCATGCTGGAGATTTGATCAGCTTGCATGTTATGCATGCGTACGCTGTTTACAAAGCAACTTGATCATCCCCAGTCCGGGAAGCATCTCTCGCTAGGGGTTCACTAACACTCTCCGTTTTGAGTTCCATCGATACCCAAAGGTTTTGTTTTTCGCAGTGATGTGCATCTTAATGACATGGATACAAAAAGTACATGTAGGAGTTTTGTGGAAGGTGGACACGTCCCTGACACATATTGCCAGTGTACAGTTTGGACATGTAACCGGTAGAGTTGTGGCCGTTGAAAAATCTTTCGTTTTCACTGTTTTGTATTCAAGCACGCCAATGTTTCGCTTCAAGAATAATGGTAATGCTAGAAAAGATCACAAGCACCTAAGGAATTTACAATTAAGAATGCTTGTTAAAATTTGAAGATTTTTAAAAATATGCAATAATGTATTTATAGCTTTTCACATCTAATTTACAATAAACATGTATTGGTCTATATTCATGGGAGATGTACAGTAAATATTGTATTCTTACACTTCATAATGTTTATGCTACTTTGAACTAAAGATGGTCATGTGTGGAGTCTATGAAGTTTGGCAGGGGACAAATTCTCCTCTTGTACCTAATTACAATGTATATTGCTGATTTACCCCTAACCCCCTAGGCCGTTCTGGCTCGGAACCATCATCAATCCAGCAAAATCCTCCAATTGCTATCATTTAAATTTTGGATTCGGCCTCAATCCTCCAAAATTATCCGTAATTATTTCTTGAAGTTGTTCAGTGGAGGAGTGACCAATGCCTCAATCCTTCAAAATCCCCCAACAATCACTGTTAATGGGTTGAGGCAGTGCCGATGACATTCAGAAGCAGTGCGGATGATATCGAGCATGATGCAGGGCTCAATGTATGATTGAACGCAAACAATGCTGGGTACAGCCTACGAACTCAACACAATGCAGCGGCCAAAATCAAGAGACACTTTTTTTGCCATTCAGCCTCAATCTTCCAAAATCCCCCAAAACCGCCTGGAGGATTGAGGAGGATCAAGGAGGGTTCGGGTTAAAGGTTCTTACCATAGAAAGCCAAATGAGGATATTAATTTTCAAAGCATTGTAGGGAACGGTTAAGAGTTTTGTGACACTTGCTGATAACAAAAGTAAAGAAGCACTTGCCTTTTTGTGATGAGGTTGGTTTTATTTTTGTATGGATAACTTTTTCTTGTACATACTTTTACAATCTACTTAGGAACCTAATCACTTCATGTACACTGTAGTAATTAGAATGCATACACGTGTGTATTTTGCTTTTTGGTTGGCTTGTATTTTTATATTCAACTTACTACTGTATTCTTGATTATGCATTGATGTTGAAGTATTATTTGGCTTTTGTTCTTTTATATAAGTTTTACCTTTTGAGCATAGTAAAGTTATGTACATAATTTTTGTATGAACTGTTAAGTATTTATTTATATACTCAGTAGGCTGAAAGTGGTAGGACAAAAATTAAGAAATTACACGGGATCATGAAGAAATCAATTTTGCCTTTTCAAAAGAAAATCTGTTTTCTTCTGCATGACGTTCTGTCATCAAAACGTTGAGGCTTCGGCATGAGATCATGTTAAAAGTTCACCCTGATGTACATGTAGGTCGATGATCGTGTTGCCGTGGTTTTTCATTGGTAAATATTTTCCAGTTCAGTTGGGTAGAATATTTTTTTTTCTTTTTGTGTGAATACAGTCGACTCTCGTTAATACAAACTCTATTAATACAAAATTCTGGTTATAACGAACATAAAGCCTTGGTCCCGACTGTGCATTTATATGCACAATGAATGGGACTGATGTTCCTCTTAATACAAAATTCTGATATAACAAACAATTTGGCTAGGTCCGAACGAATTTGTTATAACGAGACTCGACTGTATTGTTTTTCCTTTTTGTGTGGACGGCTTAATTACAAGATTAAAAAAGGGAAAAGAAATGGGAGAATAGAGCTCTGTTAGAGGGATTCAGTCATTTTGTACCTTTAAAAGATTTAAGTCATATTCAAAAGCGAGCCACTTGGAACAAATTGTAAATACAAATGTGTGATTGCTTTTTTTTTAAACCAAGTAATTTTTACCTGCTTGTAAAAGGCAGTATGCTAACTACTTACTTATACATGTAATTTCTTGGGAGAAAGAGGCATTGAATTTGAGTAGTGATTTTAGGTCTGCTCTTCGACTCTGTTCTGGAAATCTTGAATGTTCCTAAATTATGATTAAATGAACTATATTCACATCCATCAAAAGTCATTTTTGACTGCACTGTGCAAGAAATTGGTGGTAGTACAACAAATGGTGGTAGCCGAAAATGTAATGGTTCATGGACAAACTTTGTGCATGTGTTCACTTAACGTTACATTGAAAATTTCCGAGTGTAAAAGTGTAACATCACCTAAAATGCCAACCGTGATCCTCACATGTACACTTCTATTAATCTAAATATTTAAAATGTTGAGTTTTGTACCGTCATGCCAGCACCATTTGTTTTTGAATCGTACTTAAATTTTATACACATATTTAATTTTTGTTTGAAAGCATAAAAAAGGTTCCATCTTTTGCCTTGTTTAATGACTGTCACAAGTTTTTGGCTAATGTTGACCACATTTCGTATAGTTTTAGTTTGGGTATCGTGTTAAATATTAATACAGTCGCAGGTTTAAGCCCCGCTGCAGTCAATTTCTTTGTTTAACTTAAAAAACAAATAATAATAAACTTGGGTTTCTGGCTATTTTGTTTGGTTCACATTGTGAATACTTACATTACATGGCAATGTAATTGTTTTAATGCAATTCTTGGAAATGCACCTTTGTGTCCCAAAAGGTATTTAAACTTTTCATTTTTGCCATTTTCAATGGTATTTTGGTGCCTTTTTGTTTTAATGCTAATGAGAATTTGCATTTTCTTGAGCAAAGTTGTGATGTCATTTCAGGCAGAAACCTCAAAATGTTACAGCCTTTTCAGCACCAAAAGTTGCCAGAAGTTTGGATATTTTGCCGTTGTAAAATGTTAGTTTCTTTGGTGATTCGTTTTTGTGTTAGTACATGGCAGCTAAGCCAATGAGCAAACAGATTTAAAATATAAAATAAAATAAAAATCTTGGGCAAAATAGAGTACCGAAGTGAATACATCACGCGCACAATGAGTGTGTAAAAGACATTAGCGCGTGATTCAGACCGTGAACCACAGAAAGATTCCATATCTATGCCGTGAACCAACAAGCGCGTGAACTCCATTCATTTGCATGACACTTTCTGGTTCTAAACGACGTCACACTTCGGTACTCTGTATGTACATGTAGAGGACAATGTGTGTGTAAAAGACATTAGCGCGTGATTCAGACCGTGAACCATAGAAAGATTCCATATCTATGCCGTGAACCAACAAGCGCGTGAACTCCATTCGTTTGCATGACACTTTCTGGTTCTAAACGACGTCACACTTCGGTACTCTGTATGTACAATGTACATGTAGAGGACAATGTGTGTGTAAAAGACATTAGCGCGTGATTCAGACCGTGAACCATAGAAAGATTCCATATCTATGCCATGAACCAACAAGCGCGTGAATTCCATTCGTTTGCATGACACTTTCTGGTTCTAAACGATGTCACACTTCGGTACTCTGTATGTACATGTAGAGGACAAGTATCTTTGCTTTCAATACCGCAATAAATGCATCCCTTGGGCACTTGTACACATTTTGTGAAGCATGTGTTCTGATGATCATAGACTGGGGCAGAGCTGTGTTGCTTTTACTTCAGTGTAACAAGGTTTACTTGCATCTGTCATGCCACAAGATTGGAGCATCTATATTGAATAGGTTTCAATATAGCCAGAAGCTTAAAATCTGCTACAACATGTTTTTACTTTTAAACTAATTTTGGCCTTCTCAAAATAAAATTTTTGTCGTTTCTACATGTACATGTATCTGAATCAAATTAGGTTTTGCCCTTCACCAACGTATAAACTTAAACACTGTATACTCAGTGTGTTACCTCACGAGTGAAAGTTGGAAAAAAACACTTGGGTGGGACTCGAACTTATGACCTCCTGCTTTCTAGTGCAGATGTCTTACCACTCGACCACCGAGTGAACAGGATGAGTTGGCTGGCTCGAATCTGATGTACATAGCAGCGGGCACCGCATTAACTATTCACAAGATTGTATTTTTTGTCATTTATTTGTTATTATCAAATTCTTCAGTGGTTTGGCCAGCTCATATGTACATCATGCAAATTTCATGATGTCCAAAAAGTAAGTTTAAAAGGAAATTGGATTAAAAAAAACCCAAAACCTTTTACAAGTGTGAAGTACATGTACATGTATGAACCAGAATTTAGGTTGCAAGGTGCTTGGCTGTATTTCAAAAAATAATTTGCCAGTGCTGTTTCTCAAGTAACGGAAATGTTAAAGTAGCCCCTTCAGCCAGAAAAGAACCATTGATTTTCTGCGCCAAAACGCAAGTTTATAAAACTCTATGAAGGTACATTATACTCATGTACATGTATGTACCAAGAACAATTTGTTTCTTCAATTTCATTCAACAATTTTTTAATGCACTGTAATGATTTCTTTTATATTCAAGAACCACATTTATCGTTAAAAACTTGCTAGAAACATTCTCTTACATTTTTGTGTTGTATTTTACCGCCAAGTTGAACAATAAACGGCACTGCAAAGTAAAACAATTTTTTTTTTTGGTGGATCTTTTTACTGTCATGACCTCGCCGTGACTTGCAGCAATCATGAATACTGAATGTGTCAAATAATCCCTACGTGCAGCATTTTCAGATTGTCTGATCCTTTATTCATGCCGTTGTAATAACTTTGTGTTTCATTTGGGGAATTGTTCAAAGCGTTCTTAGTAGAAGACAAAATTCCCTGACCCTTATCTAGGGAAACTACCAGCCTAGTCGACAGGGTCTGCATAATAAATAATGATGTTATAAATTTTTTTTAAATATCCCAGAGCAACACAATAAAATCTGAAACTTGATTTACATTTTGACTGTTTCAGGGCTGCGTTTAGAATCCAATTTTTTTTTCGTGGCCCTTCAGTGAGCCCCGAACCCACGCCGTTAGGGCTTCGCGCTCGCATTAGCACGATTACTTCTGATCAAGCTTCATCATCAAATTCTCACTCTCAGCTCTTTATAATAAAAGTTGGCAGCCCTGCTGTTCTGTCAAAGTAAACTGCCTTTTTGAAATTACAAATGTTAACCCCCCCCCCATAGGTCTTTGCCCCTTGTTTCAAACATAGGTTGCAATACTATCAAATATGTCATCTCTTGCAATTACAACATACACTGCCACTCCCAAGTTCCTTATCTACCCTCTTAAAAGCCAAGGATCTTTTTACTCGAGCATATCCACATCACCCCATAGAGGAATAATGGTACGCACCAGCTTAAAGGGAAGATACAACATTTGCAAACATCAAAAAACGAAATGATCAAATTATAACGAAATATCTTACTGGATTGTTAGTGAATGACATTCTAAAGCATTCCGTAAAATCGTGGCTCCTGGTGTGCTGAGATTTTCAAGAAAACTTGTATTTTTCCCAACGCTGGTCGGCCGACCATCGTTGGAGTGAACTGGCTTTTTTTTCAAAAATTGTTCGTAATTTTTCATTCTGCATTTTCTTTGCAATTGATTACACATCTGTGAAGGGGGTACAAGCCTGCTAGACTGATTCTCTGATTTCACAATCCCCCAAAGACTATAAATTGCAACGTCTCAACTTAAGTGGGGTTAGGGAACCAGACTACAAGAACATGATTGGTTTTCTTAGAATTTCCAGCATCTCCGAAGGCAAAACGCGAAACAAGTCAGTTTAACAATATTTTCTATAGCATACTAATCCTCCAAATCCATTTATTTCTGAAAATTGCAGCAAAAGCAAATGTTGTATATTCCCTTTAAAGCATAATTATCTTGCATCTCTGTTAATACAAGAAGGGCATGCAGCCGACCCGTTTCCCCCCAGTGCACCATGGGATCATGATCGGACCGGGGTCGCTGCTCAAGCCTGTCGACTTCTTCTTCCCCTTATTTATTTCCCGGGAGGAAGCCAGTGGTGCCCATTGTCCTGGAAAGGTGTGAACGCGATATTAGTTATTTACTGCGATCATCGACTCGTGGACGGGCTTGGGGGCTGAGCAATGGACAAGTCGGAAGATTTTTGACTTAGGGGACAAAGCCTGGATGACTAAAAGCTCAGGAAACACTGCTTAAACTACAGATGGTGCTTTCTTTTTTTGTTAATTTATTCAACTGCAAATGGTGATTAATTTTTTTAAACAAATGTTCCTTTTTTGGGGGGCAGGGGAAATGTAACCAGCTCTGTCCCCAATTTTCAACTTAAAAATACCAAATAAATATAATTACAAAATGTAGAAGCTTTATTGTGCACGTCTATTTAAATGAAAAACAAAATTAACAAAACCAAAGAACTCAACCCACTTGACTTGCCAATAGACCTGAGACGTAATGGCTTTGTTTACATATGCGCTTTCCTATGGGAGCGAAGTCAGGACGCCAGACAAAGTGGGGACCGTCTACCACATAGAAAAGCACACATGTAAACAAACTGTGACGTCATTACGTCTCAGGACTATTAAGGGATGTTAACAGCCCCTTTTATACTTAAAAAGTTACAACATACTGAAATAATCTACATATATTGATACATATGTACAAATATTTCAGGGTATTTCCAAGATTGCTGATGTAATGGTACCAAGTGGTAACATTGACCTAAATAGTATATAAAATGGTCATTTTAAAAATTTTGTTTTAAGGATGGGTTGGTAGTTGTGATATATAGAGGTTTAAGTGCTGAAACGAACTACATGTACCTGACTTGCACTTCGTGGAATAAAATCTGCAAGTGTTGGGCTTCTGGCAACCACAAAATGTGAAACTTTTACATGTAGAGATGTATGAGAGTTACAAAAAAAGAGAACAGTGTTAGTCACTAACTGTTTTTTCTGAATAATTGAGTTTCTGATTGGTCAAAAGTGATGACAATCCTTCGGGAATTTAACCTACGGACATAATGACACGGACACCCTGCCCCACTGGGCGTGGAAAATAATGCATGTCTACAGTCATAGAATGCACACTTCCAAGAATCCTCCAATGTCCATATAAGTAGAAAAAGACGTCAATGTGAGGTCGACCCAAGCACCTTGTTCATCTACGTGGGACTTCGGTTGCAAACCGTCAGCCCCAACTGTCAAAATCTCACTCACTTCCTGATCGCTTTTGGTTCTAGCCTCCTTCCCATCTCGCGGGAATCGTCTTGGATTCCCGAGTCGGATCATTAATGACTTATGACCGGAGTTAATATTTGATGGCCGGAACCGGTGGGAGCAGATGAGTCTGATAGTGCAGGGTGACAAACTCTGCTGGAATGTGGAGGGGACTCCGGTCCGCGGTGGCTCCCCGGTGCAGTGAAAAGCTATTAAATTCTATTTTGACATACAATATATAGGTGTCGTGATCGGGAGGTGTTAGACGGGTTGCCGAAATGGGGAGGGGCTTGGCCAGCAGACTTCATCTACTGAAAAATGGGATAATTTACAGGCAGTATGCGGACTTGGATTGCCCTGTACTTTTGATTGGTAGTGCCAGGGCTGCCAACTTTGAGTCAAGTGCTGAGAGTGAGAATTTGGTGATGGAGCTTGATGCAACGTGAAGCCAGGCTAACGGCGTGGGGTTCAGGGCCCGCTTAGGGGGCCCCGGGAAATTTTGGATTATAGATGCTCTCTGACGTGATACGTGATCTGAGGCAATTTCTGACCACTTTAACCAATTTTTTTTGAGCTAAAGATCATCGTTTAAAAATAATTTTTGAGGTGTTTTTTTTTTAGAGTGAGACATTTCATGTGGGCGTGAGAGGGTGAGAATAATCTGAATTACGGGAGTCTCGCACTCAATGTGAGAGAGTTGGCAGGCCTCTAATGCTGATGTTCACATTAAAAAAAATATACTGTTGCACGATGCACTGTTGTTATAAATTATGATTCCTGATTCTTCAATATATTACAATGTTATAACCGTTGGCTGGCAGCAAAGATAACGGATGTGACTATGATTGGTGCATAGGGCACTGGATTGGTAGTCTAGAGCCACTGGGTTTGAGTCCTCTTTCATTCGTATTTTCCAAGATCATTGAATTTCTGAAGCTCATACAACAGTCAACTTTTAAATACATTATAAAGTCTAATTTGTTTTCATTCATAACTTAGCTTAATGTTCTTTGCACAATTGATTTACATGTGACTCATGATACAGCTGCACTTAAAAATGACTTATTCAGAACTTAAATATGACTCAGAAAATGGAAATTAATTAGAGAAAATAAGTGCGTTTGAAAAGAAAAGAAAAGAATATGCAGCCAAATAAAATATAAATTAAAAAAACAAAACAAAACAAAATTTAGAAACTTTGTTTCAAATTACCAGTATCAAACTGCTGTTCACAAAATGGATGGTTCTGGGGAAAAAAAACAAGCAAAAGGAAAAAGAAAGAAAAACATTTAAGGATTTATGAACCATCTGAGTCTGTCCCAACATGTAGCTGCCGCGGGCACAGATAGTATCTTGGCTACAACGATGGTCAGCTGACCATTGTTGGAAATTGATACAAATATTCTACCCCTTTTTAACATGTCGCTGTCAGCACACCAGGTGCCGTGATTTTACAGGACGCTTAAAACTGTCATTCACTAAAAGTCCAGTAAGGTATTTCATAATAATTTGGTAGTTTGGTTTTTTGATGTTTGCAAATGTTGCATACTGCCTTTAAGATTTTACAAAGACCAGTTTGCCATGAAACAGATACTGACCACTGAGCTTGCTGCAAGTGCAAAATTAATGACAAACTTTAACATGAGGTGTATGTACGTAGTGGTAAGGGGGATTTCAGCGAAATTAGCTTTTGAAAATGAAATTACAGGTGTCAGACGTGACCCCAAATCTGTTGGAAGCTTTTGCTAACAATGGACTAATCAATTCGTCACAATTTTTCAAAGTTATCGTACCTTTGATGTTCTCATTCGAATTGCAGAGTCAGTCCACATCCCGCCATTTTGTCTGCATAGATCTTGTCGAAGACCTCGTTTTGAGCAACAGTGAACTGATTTTTCCAGTCTCCAACAGTACCTTCAAACAAAAATGTAATAAAGGGTCGGGATTCTCACAAGGGGAGGTTTTTGAGGGAGGAAAGGGCAAAATTGAGGGGGTTTCGTGGGGCTGATAGGGGTTGTGACATTGCCAGCAGACCACTGTGGACAATAACACAGCCAGAACCTTTTCCCCACCTACACACCCCTAAAGATTAAAAAATACTGCAAGTTAAAACTTGTGCGATCCCCCTGGCATGCTGGCAGTATTTATAGTCAGTTAGTAAGCACACTTTTCAGTTGACCTGACCAAAATCAACAATGACCTCAATTGACCCCTAGATGACCTTTGACCTCAAATGTCTCAAGTCATCTGAAGTCCCCCTACCCAAAGATTATTGTCACCAAGTTTGGTTGAGATTGAAGTTTGACTTTTCCTATGATAGCTCTGAACAGTTAACCTAACTAAAAATGGAAGATGTGGACACAGTGACACAAATTTTGTCTAGCCCCCCCCCCCCAAAAAAAAATCAATAAAAAAAAGCCATTGCACTAGCAAAATGTAAGAATGTGACGTACATGCGAACGGTCTTCCCTAGAGAAATAGTCGTGAGAAGGGTGTATTTGTACACTTTCAGTTAATATAGTGTGCCTGATTGCAGGATTTTATCTGCGCTCCCCATTGAAAATATGGCACGAGGCACCCCCCCCCCCCCATTGATTTTTCGGAGGCCTAAGTGTCTGAAGAAAAAAAACGGTCTACATTTAAGCACGCCTACCCGAAATTTTTTTTGCATCCAACATGCTAGCCCCCCCAAAAATATTGGCTCTAGAACCGCGCCTGGGGGATAAAGAGCAGGGAAGGAAGGGGGCTTGACATATCTGCCGCAAGAGGGCGCTATTTAAGGTGCTCAGGAAAGGTACTGAACACCAACTGACCCAAGGTAGCGCTATTCATTGTGGCCTCTTGTCACTGACAATCACATGAATTAGTCAGTGAGAGATTTTGGCGAGTCAGTGAGAATGACGGGGGGAGGGTGTACATCCTCCCCCCCCCCCCCCCCCACTTTCCTCTTCCTGTCTGCACTTCAGTTTCCTACCTCCCAATTAACTCTTACCTTTTCTTAATAAGTGAGCAGCCCCGATTTTATTGGTCACCGCCTTCTTGCCAAAATTACTCTCCCCAGCCACGCGGTACGTCTTCTTCATTTGCCTCATGGAGGCGTTTTCGTGAACCCGCTCTAAGGCTTCATCGTCCAAGGGATGGTTAAGGAACTCTGCAATCTTCAAAATGGCTGCCCGGGTGTCCTTCAAAAACAAATGCACAAAACATTCCAAGTCATTTAGGTATGCAAACTACACTGAAATCAGACGATGTCCCATTTTTGACTTCCCATGTATACTATTTACTGTAATTACCCCATGGCACAACTTGAAATGTCCTCATTTTCTATATTTCCAAGTTTAATACTTATAGGACGCCATTTCTACATCACATAGCAAATGGTGCTTGCACGTCCTAACTGTGCACATGAACAAAATAATTTGCAAACACCTTCAAACTGGCTAAGTTTTTGGTCTTTGCTTACAGCTTTCACATCCTCGTACTTCAGGAAGAGCAAATTCCTGTACTCGCTCTGCTTCTTCCAGTGTCCAAGTACATGAGAATACCAAGAACCCCATCTCACTAGAAAACAAAAACAATCATTCAAAAGATAAATAGTCCAGCGGGTATGTGACAAAATTGTGCACTTTTCATAAAAGCGTGAAACTTGGCACAGATGTTTATATTCATCCGAGACAATGTTTTAGATGTGGAGCCATTGCAAATTCACCCTTTTTATGGGCGTGGCAGCCATTTAAAGGGGGGGGAGGGAACCTATCATGCCCGCAGTGAAAACGGTTGTTCCCACTTATCACAAAAGCAGGAAACTTCACAAAGACTAATTATATAGATTATAAGTGTTTTCCAGATGTGGAGCCACCACAAAAGCACCTTTTTGGGGGGCGTGGCAGCCATTTAAAAAAAGGGGGCGGGGGTAATTAAGTGCACAATTCAAAGATATTATGCCACATATCCGCTGGGCTAAAAGGGGAAACTTGGAGACATGTAAATTTAAGTTTGTATTAATTGCATGAACTTACTTTTGTCAGTGCCATACAGCTCAATGAACCTGTTCCAATCACTCAGGTCCTCGTAATTTCTTGGTTTGAGGAAGAAGTACATTGACACAGCACTGTCCTTGGGATTGCGAACGATATAGATGATCTGAAAGGACAACATCAAAACAATCAACATAATTATAGTGTTAAAGCTATAAATTACAATGATTATTTGTATTGACTGTGTAGGAACTGTTGATAACACCACTGTGTGTCCTGCATAGGGGCTACATTTGAGCCAGTCTGTCTTGTCCTTACGAGTATATTAGCCACACCGATATTTCACTCGCGCATGCGCCAAATCCTCGGCTGCCTTTACGATCAGGATAACGACTTTGCTCGTACCCCCCGCCCTGCAAACAGGGCGCTGGTAAGGGCTGATGAGCTTCACAGAATCTTGTGAAGGAAGTACAGATTGACCTTCGCATGCAGCTAGCGCGCGCTACGCATGATGGGCACCGGAAGCTAGTTTGTGTGACGCGTTCTACGTCACAGGTCACGCAAAATCTATCCAATGAGAGCTCAAATGACGTCAGCCCTTACCAGCGTCCCGTTTGCAGGGCAGGGGGTACGAGCGAAGATAACGACCTGTCTGCCTGATAACAATTACGCACGTAACTGCGAACAGTTTTCCCCACTTAGCTTGGATTTCTTCAAATTTTATTGTGTAAATTGGCAATTTTGTGGATATACATGATAGGGAAATGAAATATACTATTGAACTATATTCCTGAATCCTATAAAAATAAGTAATGATGCCGGTAGAAAGGTGAAAAATTTGGAAAAAAAAAACCAGGTGAAAAATTTGATAAAACAGTGAAACTTTGCTACAAGATCTGACTGCTTATGCTTACTTTTCCTTTGCCTTGACGGAGCTGGGTCGGAAGCAAGTGCTCCTGTAGGTGAGTGTTCAGATGCCTCGGCGACTTCCACTTTTTGGCCCTCTCACTTATGGAAACCTCAGTGAGATACGAGTCAAATGAAATCGGGTGTGACATTTGGGAACGGTCGATTTTCTCTTTGTGCCCGTCGACGAGGATAAGTTTAGCAATCTCGCCAACCCAATGCGTCCCTGTAGAAAAAGCATTTGTACAAAAATCAATTAGTATCCAAAAAGCATACCATTTTGTTAAAATTTACGGAGAAGTGGAATTACATTCTGGTAGTTTCTGATGTAGAAAACTGGACATATTTGAATTTCAAATGCATTTTGTTTTTAAAATTGAGAAATAAATGGTTAATTTTCATCACGATCTCCAATTTTGGACAGCAAGGAAACTTTACAACTCACAAACTTATTCTGTGGTCTGTTATTAATACGTGATTACCTGCTTTAGGAAATGCACTAATCCACACGTCATCGTCGCGTATTTCATAGTCTTTGACAATCCTCAGGGAACGCTCAGTGACAAATTCAGGGAATATGATGCCATCAATGTCGTGGGTCCCCACACGGCTGGCATATTCTGTTGTTTGGTTGCTCAGCTCCATGGCAGAAAAACACAATCTGAAGTTATCTGGAATACAAAGTGCATTCAAACACATTAATCATTTAACAAGGTCTACTCATACAAGTCATCAGCAATATTTGTATTAATTTTTTATGCATATTATGGAGTAATTGCAGAATACCCCGCCACTCGGAAATACACCCCTAACTTCTCTGGCTACGAGGTTGGAATCACTGGAAAAGAAACAATTCAAGTCCATGCCAGCTACGCGGATACTGAGTGGGGGTCCATTATTTGAGAACGAAGCAACACAAAAAGGAATGGGAGTTGCTGAGAAAAATTCTAAGTCCAAACCAACCACCCTGTTGGCGGCTACGCAGATACGGAGTGGGAGTCCCCTTGAATATGCTTGAGAACGAAGCAACACAAAAGGAATGGGAGTTGCTGAAAAATTTTTAAGTCCAAACCAACTACCCTGTTGGCGGCTACGCGGTTACGAAGTGGGAGTGCAATGGAGCATGACGCATAGTACATACAAGTAGTGCTGAGAATGTTTATTGAGGTCAACCAACCGTGACCTCGTAGCCGGCTACGAGGTGGAGAGGTGGATAGATCGAGTGGCGGGGTATTCTGCAATATGCCCATATTATATTAGACCAATTAAAAACACATTTTTAGCGTCCTGCCTTTTTGAAAAAAAGGAAGGAGTCCCCTTTTTTTCAAAATGGCCGCCCAACCCATTTTCCAAAACCACCAGCCGGGCTTTTTTTTTAAATGACCGCCATGTGGACTCAGGAAATGACATACCACTTACACAAATACCAGCTTTATATGGGCTAGATGCAACAGACAAAGAGGCCATCACGTCACACAAAACGTGTGTGTTGTGCCCATTCTTGAAAATCACGCATTCTCGAGAATGGGCATGCACATTCTCGAGAATGGGCGCGCATTCTTAAGAATGAGCGCCCATTCTTAAGAACGAGCACGCGTTCTTAAGAATGAGCGCTCATTCTTAAGATTGGGTGGGAATATCACGTGCACAATTTATGAATTTTGCCCAATCTTAACAAACATTGTACGACATAATTATGTTAAATGAATTGTATAGCGGTTAAAAGGGAAACAATTCATATAAAGAGGAAAGAAAATGTGCTATGCTTCTGTACTCGTATAACTACGATAATTTGAATCAAATTAAACCTGTTATTATTGCTTTTTTCTGCCCACTATGGGAAGTTTTGTAATAACGGAGGACTGGGAACTAGTCTGGGAAGTGCTTTGTTTAGGCTAGACAAGTTACAAGTCCCTGCATGTATCATATGCGTGCCACGAAAAAAACGATGTCCAGAAGCTGCCAAAATTGCTCTTTTGACTAGATAGAATCCAGCTCTGCGACGTTATGGTGGGATGTGAACAATAAATTGGTGGCAATTTAAATGGGAAATAGCATTAGCACTATGGGATGTCGCAGTATTCATTCTCATTCTTCACATTCTTCATTCTTACGTCCCCCCCCCCCCCCCCCCCCCCCCCCCCCCGCTTTTATTATCCCAAAAATCAGAATTCTTTGCACTAGTATTATTATGTCTCTTATATTTTCCCGGTCCCCCCCCCCCCCCATATTAATACGCCTTTACTTATCATATCCACTCTACTTTTCAGCGCCTTGCGTTGCAACAGTATAATTATTGAGAATCAGTGAACGAGGATTCAGCTAGACTTGCCAAGCGCAGCCGTTGCTCGGCATCGACAAGACCGTTATCTTGTCGCGCATTCTCGAGAATGTGCGCTCAATCTGGAAGAGTTATTTTTTGCCAAGATTGAGCAAGGATCCAGTTGCACATTCTCAAGAATGTGCACGCCCATTCTCGAGAATGCGTGATTTTCAAGAATGGGCACAACATGTGCACAAACCGTGTGCACAAACCGTATGAGACTGGTCTGAAAATTTCTAAGTGTTTTCTTAGTAAATACTTCAATATTTTCCCTGCTAAATTTGACTTTTTAGGACACATTATCACTTTCTGACAGTCACTGATGGCTGATATGTCACTGAAGGGAAAAATAGTGGTGGCCAGATATGGGAATCTTTGTTGCCTAAAATTTCACCGAGTCCAAGCATATACCATGTATACATGTAGTTATAGAGCTGGCAAGGTCACACTGCACTGACATGACCATGGAGGAAAACTGCTAGTTTTAGCGCTTAACGTGTAAAATCCCTTCTACAACGTATTCAGCTCAGCTTTATCACTGTAAATTGAAAGCAGAAATGCATTTTATTATGAAGTTTTAGTTCTAAAGCACCAACCATTGACAATGCCGGCCGGGCAATGATACAAGCACGGCGGAGGAATCTTCGCACTATTTGTTTTTGTTTATCAGCTGGATTGCTGGCCGAGAGAGGGCAGTGTTCATACTGCACTGCACATAATCCGTCGGTTGCACCACGAACCGATGTATTGCATTTTTTTTGTGTTTTGAGAAAAACTATGAGAAAAACCGATTTAAAGTTGGTCTATGGGAATTAGCGTGTAAAGCGGCGTAGCGGGATACGCCACTTCGTGGTGCAACATTTTTCATTTTTAGAGATACGCCGCACAGTTTAATTAGCGTTCTTAGTTAATGAGGACTCACTATTAGAATAAAACTTTTTGATAATGAGCACTTAGATGAAATAATAACGTTAATGACAAAAACTCAATTTAAATTGGCAAAAATCGAGACACGCCGGTTCGTGGTGCGACCATGGTGCGACCGACGAATCATGGAACGTTAGACAAGTGGACGTTCTTAGTTACTCCATGATCGCCCCTAGCCTTCAACACTCCCTTCCCCAACTCCAGCGAACTAGTAAAACTAATTGGTCCGCAAGCAAGCGATTTTCTTTTGTTTTTTTACACAGGTCACGTTTTATCTTCAGTTTTGACCACCTTATATGCGAATTCCGAGTCTGGCCTACGGTCTAGTCTTATTAATTGGGAGCACGAATTTGGAGTAGGCAAAAACGGCTTTGTATTGTTGGAACCTATGACCCAAACCCAATCATTATGTTCCTCCTCCAGAAAAAGTTTCTGGGATCCCAGTTATACGATATGGTTTCCAAATCTCGGGGAAGTTCATCTCTAGTCTAGTTCGGCTCCGGCCGGCTCTATGCTGACTCGGCCTAGGGCTCTGAATTGGCATTAAGTTAAAGCCCGTCAACACCAAATAGAAATACTCGTTGGACAGCGAATTTAACATGACAGGGTTTGGTGTTTCAAAAGCAGAGCATGGGCCTATATTTACCAGAGTCCCCACGCACGCCTTGCACGGTCATCAGTATAACAAATATCCCGAACTGACTACCTCTGGCACTCGGATCAGAATCTATATCGCGACGCCGTAGTTACTCAATGTTACGGTTTTGCCAAGCTCATGCAAGTCCGAAGGAGACTTCACAATTAACTTGCTCAAGTTTTAATAATCGCAGCGTATGACTTTAACGCTTTATGAGTTGGATAGAATAGCATGTAATTTTTGCCAAACAACCGTAATTTGTTAATATCCTTTTCACACTGTTGCCACACTAGTCTATAGATGGTTATCGTGTCGCCATGGTAATCACTTACTTCCCTATTGTGCATATTTAAACAAAGTTCTGCATGCCCTCATAGACGCATTATAATCCTATAGATCTAAGCGCATGTAGCCCGCCAACAGTATTACCAAATGTACGCCAAATTACACCTCTGTCTCGGTGTATAGGCCTACAACACGGCAAGGTTGGTTTAACTAGAACTAGGTCCAATCGTTTTGAGGTCCATTTTGTTCACTCCATCTTCAACACAGAAGACACTTTGGAGATCATCTCAATTATATCGCAGCCTGGACGCAGATTTAGCAAAAACGATTATCGCCACAATATTATTAAAGAATACATCTTTTGGGGGCGCTTCACTTGAACTTCTCGATTTATTGCAAAATGTACTAGTTATGGTTTTTCTTCTTCTGGCGTTTTAGGCTTGTTTCAAGTCGCCTATTGGCGTTACCCCTACGGGTGGCACAATAATTGACGTGACTCGTATTACATCCCACTTACAGGTTAACTCTCACATTGGATTGTTAATTTTTCTTAAGAACCATTGTATCGGCCCCTCGTTTAAAAATAATGCTATCCGCATTGGAAAACCGTGCCAATCTTCTCATTTGGATGACAGGATGCGCTCATCATCACAGCATGACCCCAAGGTTGGTACGAATGGCGTAACTCGTGTTACACTGCGCTTTTAAAAACTGGATAGCTGTCCTGGTTCGATGCTGTTACGACTTGTCAGCGTCCAGGGGGCAGTCTCATTGTGCCCAACTCACGGGAAGAACACGAGTTTATTATGAAGTGTTCAGTGAGTTTGTAGAAAGACCACTTTGGATCAACAGTGTGACATCGTCGACAAGAATCTAAGGTGCGCTCGGAAGGACACAATGTAAACAGCTTGTATACCAACTGGGCTGGCAATGGTCGCACCGATCAGGTGGGAAAATGTTGTATTTCAAAAGGACCAATGCAGCATGGGAACCTTTTACCAACATGACTGCTATGCACTAACATTTATGATATGCGAAATACCTCGCGTTGTCCCGTCCTACTGTGCATCGCTGGGAGCTGACGGCTGCGTGGCACGGCGGTGTCTGCAAGGCCATGAGATCAAGAACCTGACGGGAGGACCGGCCAAGACCTGTCAACCCAACGACGGGACGAGCAACGAGGTAAGCGCTGATAACCTCACTGAACAAGGAAAATGTATACCTTCTTCGATTTGTAGATGAACATTTTCATCAAGAAAACATTTTCTACGAAAATGCCGACTATGAGCAAGCCAGACATCCAGGAACTTCTGAACTCTAATTGTCTCGTTCCCAGACCCATTTTCATATACCGTGTGCTGAACGCGTACGGTAATATATAGCAACTGGTTAAAACGCACGTACATGTACTGTATGAAAAGATGTCTTCACCGGCTGACGTAGGCCTAATGCCGCGCTGCCGAACACGGAATGATTAAGCCAGTAATATATTGCTTTGGACCGGTAGAAGCAAATTTTTTTAAAGAAAGAAATATACAGGAGATTATAGGCTTATAATAGCCTTTACTTTCAGAATATGACACAATATCTGAATCAACAAGCTGCTTTGTCTGTAGTTCTCATCCCTCCACATTTTAAAGGCATGGGTTTTATTATGGAACAAGTCATGTCCAAAACTGTAATACTGAATGCCTTTTCCACCGATTGAAACCAACGCACAACGCCTACTAGCTTCATTACTCTTGCGACGGACGGTTGTTCTTATTGAAATATAGGTCGATAGCAACAAACTAGCGATCTATTGCAGTTAATGTCCGCAGTATAATGGTAGGCAATTCAAAAGATATGAAGGATGGAGGAATATTTTTAATTTCCGGCTTGGTTCTGCGTGCCGGTAGAATGGTTCCATTGTTAGCTCGAAATCGATGCTGTGTCAGTGTTACTACCTATGGGCGACTGCTTCGTCGCAGATCGAATCGCGTAACAATTTTATTTTGTATCAGCAAGGCCTTGAATCTTTGCGCCAACTAAAGCAGCCATAGTGTCGCATCGCAGGTACACAAGTCGGGTATACTCGTCAGACCCGTATGAACAGTATTTAAATTAATACCCAAATCGGTTTTGGATCGGTGAATCCCTTTTTACGAACCTCGTATATCGGCTCCTTGATAGCCCTAGTCCTGAATCCTCCAATTTCAATGTGATTTTGCACAACCCCTAGAGAGTTAGGGTTAATGTTTAAAATGCTGTATACGTTAATCAATCGTATCAAACTCCTCATTTGGATGACGACATGCGCTGATCATGTTATTGTCACAGCGTGCCCCCAAGGTTGGTACCAATGGCATAACTCGTGTTACATTGGACTTGAAGAAAAGCTGACTTGGTTTGATGCTATGACGACTTGTCAGCGTCCAGGGGGTGGTCTTTTTGTGCCCAACCAACGGGAAGAACATGAGTTCATTATGAAACTACGTGACAAAGTGTTCAGCGAGTTTGATACGAGGCATCTTTGGATCGGGTGTGATATCGTCGACGGGAATCGAAGGTGTGCTGGAAGGCAAAACGCAAACAGCGTGTACACCAACTGGGCGAGCGATGGTGGCAACGATAGGATTGGGCAATTTTGTATTGCAAAGGGGCCATATCAGGATGGGGAACTTTACCTAAGTGACTGCTATGCGCGTAAATGTGTGATGTGCGAAATGCCTTGCGTTGTGCCGTCTTACTGCGCATCGCTGGGAACTGACGGCCGCGTGGCACCGTGTCTGCACGGTCATGAGATCAAGAACCTGACGGTCCAGGGAGTCAGCGAGTGCGGCCAGGCCTGCTGGGCCGAGCCCCGATGCCGCTCCTTCAATCTCTGGCAGGGAGGTCCAGCCAAGACCTGCCAACTCAACGACGTGACGAGCAACGAGGTAAGCGCTGATAACCTCACTGAACAGGGAAAATGTACCTTCTTCGAATTGTAGATGCACATTTCATCACGAAATTATTTTCTCCGAAAATGCACACGTCGGATTGATTGAACCAGTAAATTATTGCTTTGGACTGGCATAGAAACTATTTTTTTTTGGAAAGAAGTATACAGAAGTTTAACCTTAACTTTCAGAACAAGCTCCTTTGTTTGCAGTTTTTGTCCCTCCACATCAGTGATGTTCTTTTTAAAGTTAATTGCATGGTTGTGTTCTCACCAAACATGTCCCTTTATGATGTATATGGACGTCTGTTCAACAAAATGAAATCAACTGGCACACTACGACAAGCTTTACTCTTATACCGGCGAAGGACAACCGACGTTCTTTTATATTGAAATGGCGGTACCAACTAACTGGCGATCAATATTTGCAGTTGTCTGCGATACACGATTCTGTCCTAAAGGTAGGCAATCCCACATTAAAGCATTAAGGAATTTTTTAATTTCCGGTTTGCTTCTTTGTGCCGGCAAAAAAAAATGGTTTCATTGTTGGCTCGAGATCGATGCCGTTTCGGTGTTAATACCTTTCGATTGGCTGCTTCGCCTGAGATGGATTCACGATGAGAATCTAATTTTTAACATTAAGGCCTGGAATCTTTGCGCCACAGACACGCAACCATTCTTTAGTGTCGCATCGCAGGTATAACAGTCCGGTATACTTATCAGACTCCTATGAACATTATATACCCAAACCGTTCTAGGATTGGTGAATCTTTCTTAAGAACTCCTGTACCGTCTCCTTGCTTAAAATGGTGTATACATTAATCAATCGTGTCAAACTCCTCATTTGGATGACAGCTTGCGTTCTTCACGTCATTGTCACAGCGTGCCCCCAAGGTTGGTACCAATGGCATAACTCGTGTTACATTGCGCTTCAAGGAAAACCTCGTTGGGCCGATGCTGTTACGGGGTGTCAGCGTCCAGGGAGCAGTCTCATAGTGCCAAACTCATGGGAGGAACATAATTTCATAATGAAACTGCGCGACAAATTGTTAAAAGGGTCTAAAAAATTCACACCACTCTGGATCGGGTGTGATGTCGCCGACGGGAATCTACGGTGCGTTGGAGGGAAACCTCACACAAATGTAACCATCCACAACTGGGGCGAAAATCATACCCATGCCGCTAGCCCTAACATATTTTGCATTGGAATGTTAGGAAATGCTCACGTGGTACTCATCAAAAAGAAATGCAGCGAGCGTAGATTCGCGATGTGCGAAATTCCTGACGTTGTCCCGTCTTACTGCGTATCGTTGGGAGCTGACGGCCGCGTTGCACGGCGGTGTCTCCATCACCGCCATGAGATCAAGAAACTGACGGTCCAGGGAGTCAGCGAGTGCGGCCAGGCCTGCTGGGCCGAGCCCCGATGCCGCTCCTTCAATCTCTGGCAGGGAGGTCCGGCCAAGACCTGCCAACTCAACGACGTGACGAGCAACGAGGTAAGCGCTGATAACCTCATTGAACAGGGAAAATGTACCTTCTTCGAATTGTAGATGTACATTTTCATCACGTAAAGATTTTCTACGAAAACGCTAAACCAATGATAAAACCAGTAAATTATTGCTTTGGACTGGTAGAAACTATACTTTTTTGGAAAGCAATATGCAGAAGTTTAGCCTCAACTTTCAGCATTATGACACAATCTCTGAATCAACAAGATCCTCCGTCTGCAGTTTGCGTCCCTCGGCATTTTCATAGGTTAATTGCATGGTTGTTTTCTCATCAAACATGTCCAAACGCTGCATGTATAAGAACGCGTTTTCTATCCACCGAGTGAAATCAACACACAACGCCCACAAGCTTTATTATTTCTCTGGCGAAGGACAGACGTCCTTGTTATTGAAATGGCGAAACCAACTAATTGGCGATCTATTTGCAGTTGTCTGCAATACTGTTCTTAAAGGTAGGCAATTCCACATATTATGAAAGCATATTAAAGGAATATTTTTAATTTCCGGTTTGTTTCTTTGTGCCCGGCCGGCAACACTGGTTTCGTTGGCTCGAAATCGATGCCGTTTCGGTGTTTATATACCTTTCGATTGGCTGCTTCGCAGATGGATTCGCGATGAGAATCTAAATTTTAACATCAAGGTCTGAAATCTCAAATTTGCGCCAGAGAAACGCAACCATTCTTTAGCATCGCATCGCAGGTATAACAGTCCGGTATACTCATCAGACTCGTATGAACATTACCCAAACCGTTCTAGGATTGGTGAATCTTTCTTAAGAACTCTTGTATCGGCTCCTTGCTTAAAAATGGTGTATACATTAATCATTCGTGTCAAACTCCTCATTTGGATGACAGCATGCGCTCATCACGTCATTGTCACAGCGTGCCCCCAAGGTTGGTACCAATGGCATAACTCGTGTTACATTGCGCTTCAAGGAAAACCTCGTTGGGCCGATGCTGTTACGGCGTGTCAGCGTCCAAGGAGCAGTCTCATAGTGCCAAACTCATGGGAGGAACATAATTTCATCATTAAACTGCACGACGACTTGTTCAGTGGGTTTAGAAGATTTACACCACTCTGGATCGGGTGTGATGTCGACGACGGAAATCAACGGTGTGTCGGTGGGAAACCTCACACAAATGTAACCAACGAATACACCAACTGTGGCAATAATCATACCAGTGCCGCTAGTCCTGACAGATGTTGTCTTGCAATAAGAGGAAATGTTCACGGGACACTTATCAAAAGGAACTGCAACCAGCGAAAATTTGTGATGTGCGAAATGCCTCACTTTGTCCCGTCTTACTGCGTATCGTTGGGAGCAGACGGCCGCGTAGCACGGCGGTGTCTGCACGGTCATGAGATCAAGAAACTGACGGTCCAGGGCGTACTCGAGTGTGGCCAGGCCTGCTGGGCCGAGCGCCGATGCCGCTCCTTCAATCTCTGGCAGGGAGGTCTGGTCAAGACCTGCCAACTCAACAACGCGACGCGCAACGAGGTAAGCGCTTCGTACCCTATTGAAAACGGAAACTGTTTCTACTTCGATTTATAGATGCACATTTTCGCAGCGGAAACTGTTTTTTATACTTCGATTTATAGATGAACATTTTCGCAGCTTTATACAAGCTGTTAAGTTTGATACCTGTATATGGAGACTGATGTGTTGTACTAAGGTAATCGTAAAACTAGTGACTTTTATTTCAAAGTAAAATAATTTTGTTCTGGGCGGGGGGGGGGGGGGGAGCTGTAGGCCTTCTAGGCAAGTGTGGAAATTAAAAGAAAAGTGAATAGGCGTATTTTAGTAAAGCTCCTTGCTCTTTGAGTTCACATGAAAAACTGTTGAACAGTGATTAACAAAAATCTTTCTTTTTCGTTTGCTGCATGCAGCTTGGTAAAATGAAAGTATATGTGATATTACTTTAATACAATGCCTCAGTTCCTGTATAAGTCAAAATCTAAACATCGTTTCAAAATGAATATATCATAAAATAAAGCCCATGTCAGCAGTAACTATGTCATTTTAAAGCAATTTTTAAGTAATTCATATTAAAAAAAACCCCAAATAATACAAATTAAAATGTAACAAAAAATCTATATGATTATTATCATATTAATTGTACTTCTGTTTGTTCATTCCCCTCCCGCTGTTTCATTAGTTGTACTTTCTGGAGTTGTTCTTTCGTAGCGCATTGTAACCATTGGAAAATGCGCTTTATAAATGCTTGTATTATTATTTATTGTTAAGCTTGTTGAATTTCGTGTAAATAAAAAACAAGTTAAAAGATGGTAAAATATCACTAAAAAATGGTATAGTTACTGCACTGGTATTTGAAACGATGTTTAGATTTTGACGTATATAGGAACTGAGGCATTGTATTAAGGTATTTGAAACCAAAAAAAGCCCCCCCCCCCCACATAAAAAAATCATAAAAAAAATAAAAAATAAAAATCATAAAAAAAATAAAAATAAAAATAATAATACATGTTATAATATTATAACAACTAAATCTATAATTGGTGACCTTTACTGTATTAAGTGTTAAATGATGTGCTTGGTATGTGTAGAATTTTAAAGAAAAACGTCGTATACTCATGAAGTTTGCTTAGATTGGTGCAAATGTAAAAAGAAGAAATCTTTCAACACAGTGCAAAATTGTTGAAAGGTTATCAACAGATTTTTCGGTGTTTAAGTTAAATTCACTTAATTGATGTACATGTTCAATGTTCATATTTTCTTTAAGAACTAAGATTTTGCAAAGTTCGTTCAATATTTGTGCACAGTTAATGCAAAAACACCTGCAAAGAGAGATTAAAAAAAATGCATAGATATTGCACAGCTTTTATGTTGGATTTGATGGTAGATTGAACTTCAGCTTTTGTTCTGGGGCATTTAGACAGAGCATTGTTCAAATTTGTATAAATACAGAAACTCTTGAAGCACTGATGGTAAGATTGAAACAAACAAAAAAGGCATTGTGGAATGTAGGCTATAGAGGCTGTGATTTTTAATGTTCAATCACACATTAATTTTTATATTTTGTGAAAGAACTATAGTCGCTTTGGAAAGGGTTATTAGCACATGCAGTGCAACCAATAGAACTAAGACGGGAATGGTTCATTGTATATCACTTTCATTACATTTTATAGAAGAGTGTTAGGAAAATTGTTGATGTGTTAATCATTGCATTTAAAATATGTAAGCAGGCTTTTAAGGTATTACACACACAGAGTACCCAAATTGTAGTCCTAAAATATCAGATCTTCAACTTGTCAAAGAGTTATAAAAAAATATATATAAAAACCCCAAAGCAAAATTTTACAATAATCTTGACAAGCCTTAAATCCTGCTTACTTGATGTCATTCCTAAAATTAACTTTTTGATGTATTTAGTATCGTAGTATAGTCAGTTAAAAAAATATGGTGTTTTCATGGCTTTTTTGGCTTTGTTGTGAAAGAATGTTTTGAGTATGGTGATAAACATATTTTAAATGTTGAATGAACTTAACCTTAGCAGTGCCTAAAGTAAATATACCTAGTGCCATCAATTTTTTGTGCATATTTCTTGATCAAGATACTTTAAAGATGCATTACCTGTGCTGTTTTTGAGTTTCATCTCGAAAAATAGATTCCTTTTCTAAATTGGTATTTTTCTAGCAATGTAAACAAGTTGTTCACTTTTGAATGAGACATCGACCGAAAAAAAAATCTGCCCAAGTTCAGTAAATAACATATTATTGTACAATCAGTATCAATAATGTATGGACCAGGAGCCAGTCTGCCCGCTGTGTGGATTATGTTTGTGCCCAAAACAAAACCCTTTTTTCAGAGGTTTGCAGACCTCAAAAAAAAAAAAAAAAAAAAAAAAAAAAAAGGAGAAAGGGAGCCTTTTGGTTGGAATAAAACATACAAGTTGAAAATGTATTTACCCTCCTACTATTTAAGAGGTCACAAACGGTCAATTTTTTTCTGCCTCACCTCCTGGCATACTGTGTACAAACCAATGGGGGTCTTTACCAATATTGACCCAAGTAATAACAAGGCTCACATGCATGTTTCCATAGGAGGGTTTCAACAGATAAAAAAAAAAGAAGAAAAAAAAGAAATTGAAATTGTTGAACAGCACGGGGAATGCACCTTTAACATCTTTTTCAAAGGTTAATTCGCAAGCTGCCTAGAAGGGTCTGTTTTTGGTAAAACATACAGTATGCTGTCAGTGAAGTTTGCAGTCATGTACAGTCGCACAACGACAAATTAAAATTGGCAATTGGTTTGATCATGGTTTGATTAAATTGGTTTTCAGCACTGCTGGGGGTAAGGTAGAAATTAAAAAGAAAAGAAAAAAAAAGATAAATGTATTTAATGTAATGACATAGTTGTTGATGTTTGGTGTTCAAAATCAACTTAAAAGTTTTAACTTGAAGCAACCTTTTCTTTGCGGTTATCCACATTGCCACTGAGTAGCGAACTCCCTTACAAGAAACAACATGGAATTAATGTTGGAGTCAGTTCCGGAAATAAGTTGTTTTTTTAACAGAAAATTCAAATTGTTCCACAAATTTAGCACTTTTACGCATTGGTTGTCTTTTGCATAAAGTTTACATTTATGATGAATGATGTTGAAAATCCATACAGGTCAGTAACTCTGGAAGTCCTCTTTAAAAAAATGTATATAATGTAATGATGTAGTTGTTGATGTTTAGTGTTAAAAATCAACTTGATGGTTTGAACTTGAAGCAACCTTTTCTTTGCGGTTATCCACATTGCCACTGAGTAGGGAACTCCCTTACAAGAAACCACATGGAATTGAGGTTGGAGTCAGTTCCGGAAATAAGCTTCTTTTTTTTAAAAGAAAATTCAAATTGTTCCATAAATTTAGCACTTTTACGCATTGGTTGTCATCAATTTTACATAAATTTTACATTTATGAAGACTGATGTTTAAAATCTGTACAGATCAGTAACTCTGGAAGTCCCCTTTAAAAAAAAATGTATTTAATGTAATGATGTAGTTGGTGATGTTTAGTGTTAAAAATCAACTTGAAGGTTTGAACTTGAAGCAACCTTTTTGGGGGTTATCCATTTTTCCCATTGAGTAGCGAATTCCCTTATACGAAACCACATGGAATTGAGTTTGGAGTCAGTTCCGGAGAGAACTTTGTTTTTTTAAAAGAAAGTTCAAATTTTTCCACAAATTTAGCACTTGTATGCATGCATTGGTTGTCATCACCTTTGCATAAAGTTTACATTTATGATGACCGATGTTTAAAATCCGTTTAGATCAGTAACTCTGGAAACCCCTTTAAAAAACGAAAATTGTTATTAATGTTATGATATAGTTGGTGATGTTTAGTGTTAAAAGTCAACTTGATGGTTTGAACTTGAAGCAACCTTTTGGGGGTTATTCATATTTCCACTGAGTAGCAAACTCCCTCATAAGAAACCACATGGAATTGAGGTTGGAGTCAGTTCCGGAAATATGGTTTGTTTTTGAAAGAAAATTCAAATTGTTCCACAAATTTAGCACTTTTATGCATTGGTTGTCATCACTTTTGCATAAAGTTTACATTTATGAAGACTGATGTTTAATATCTGTACAGATCAGTAACTCTGGAAGTCCCCTTTAAAAAAAATTGTATTTGATGTAATGATGTAGTTGTTGATGTTTAGTGTTAAAAATTAACTTGATGATTTGAACTTGAAGCAACCTTTTTGGGGGTTATTCATATTTCCACTGAGTAGCAAACTCCCTCATAAAAAAACACATGGAATTGAGGTTGGAGTCAGTTCCAGAAAGAAGGTTTGTTTTTGAAAGAAAATTCAAATTGTTTCATAAATTTAGCAATTTTAAGCATTGGTTGTCATCAATTTTGCATAAATTTTACATTTATGAAGACTGATGTTTAAAATCTGTACAGATCAGTAACTCTGGACGTCCCCTTTTATTAGAAACAAAAATATAAAATGAAAGACCCAAACAGAAACAACAAAAAGTAACACAAAAAGTGTAGAAAACTCAATCAAAACGTAAGTTATTTTAATACAGAAACACTTCCTGCATAATAAACCTCTAAAAATGAACTTTAAAGGAAATGAACATCATTTGCTTTTGCTGCGATTTTTCAGAAATAATTGGATTTGGAGGATTAGTATGTTACAGCAAATATTGTTAAACTGACTTGCTTCACGTTTTGGGTTCGGAGATGCTGGAAAATCCAAGAAAACCAACCATGTTTTTGTAGTCTGGTTCCCTGACCCCACGTAAGATGAAACGGAGAAATTTATAGACTTTGGGGAATTGTAAGGTCAGAGAATCAGTCTAGAAAGCTTGTACCCCTTCACAGGTGTGTAATCAATTGCAAAGAAAATGCAGAATAACTCAATATGAAAAATTAGGAACACTTTTTGAAAAACGTCAGTTTTCTCCAACCCTGGTCGGCCGACCAGCGTTGGAAAAATACTAGTTTTCTTGAAAATGTAGAACACCAGGAGCTATGATTTTACAGGTTGCTTTCGACTGTCATTCCCTAACAATCCAGTAAGATATTGCGTGATAATATGATCATTTCGTTTGTTGATGTTTGCAAATGTTGTATCTTCCCTTTAACCCCAGAAGACACATGTAATGTTCTCAAAAATAAATGTCAGTGACTTGGTTGTAGTAACAGATTAATGACTGTTTTACTGATTTTTGTACAACCCAAAAGGCCAGCCCATGTTCTCTGACTGACTGACTGACTCCCCGAGTGATTCCTGACTCCACAACGACTGACTGACTCACTCCCCGACTCCCCAACGACTGACTGACTCCCCCCCCCCCCAACGACTGACTGACTCCCCGACTGACTCCCCAACGACTGACTGACTCCCCCCGACTCCCAAACGACTGACTGACTCCCCGACTCCAATTGATTGACTGTCGGACACTGAGCATAAACTTTGTTCTAAACTTAGATTTTCTAGACGAGCTAATAAATAGGCAAGCCCAGTCTCATTTCTGTAACATGTTTATGTAAGATTAACAAAAGGTATAACAACGGAGAACTCCTTCCTCAACAGAGAGAAAAATGGAAACAGAGATGTAAGTAGACTCAGACACAATTTGCCTTAAATTTGAGGTAAAAGGGAAAAACTGCACACACGTGTATGGTGCTAAAATTGTTTTTTCACAATTGAATAAAAGAGCCATCAGGCAATTGCAGGAGGATTTACATCCCAGAAGAAAGCAGCGCTGTCAATAACAGAAACAAGTTCAACTTCTGTCATGTTTAAAGGTGCACTAAAAGCTGCCTTTCTGTAAGTACGCTGTTTGTGCGTGTCATGTCCATCATGGATGTAGGCCTACAGTTTAAATTGGGCTTCACATTTGCTGAAACAAAAATGACTGAAAGCACACTTGTGGAAAGGTGGCTCAAGTAAAAAAACAGGTACCTCTTCATCATTTATTTAACCAGTTCGCGCCGGAGGCCGTGTATACACACAAAAGTTTTGCAATATTTGGAACGGATGACAGATAAACACACAGGGAGCGAGGCCGGAAATATCTGTCAGCTACCCACTCGCAGCGAGCGAAGGCGTAATCACGAGTGCACTGCCCAAGGGTGATGGCTTCAACTTACTGGCTTGAGCTCCAGTAAAAAGTGGCTTGAGCTCCAGTGAAAAGTGGCTTGAGCTCCAGTGAAAAGTGGCTTGAGCTCCAGTGAAAAGTGGCTTGAGCTCCAGTGAAAAGTGGCTTGAGCTCCAGTGAAAAGTGGCTTGAGCTCCAGTGAAAAGTGGCTTGAGCTCCAGTGAAAAGTGGCTTGAGCTCCAGTAAAAAGTGATGGCTTGAGCTCCAGTAAAAAGTGGCTTGAGCTCCAGTGAAAAGTAATCCCGTGCCTCGTTCCTTTCTTGTCAAAATAATCCCGGCGTGAAGTGGTTACTGAAAGGGATATACATGATGGATACTTGGATGAAAGTGCTGCAATGCGCCCAGTTCCGTTGCAAGATTTGAGATGTACCTTGCGTCATACGCACGCGAAACAGTGTCCACTCCTGTGATGTGACCCACGCACCGGAGCTCCCATTTTTAAGAACAAAAGCATAATCAACCATTTATGAGTTCATAATTCGTTCTGCAACTAACAACCACAACTTGAACAGAAACTTTAAACTTTTGTTCATGCATGTGTCACTCACTTCACTTCACCAGGTATTAAAACAATCCTACGATTCAACATCGTTGGATGACGCTGGTTGTCACGACTTGCCGGGCACCTCTCTGAAGTTAGTGGCCAGATCCGCCGGGTCCGTCTTACCCACAGCGATCACAAGGGGGCGCTCTTGATTTGAACGGACTTGGACGGTCAAGGTGCAGTGCATGTTGATCAGGGACTTTTGGCACTGTGCCAGACCCTGGGGAAACAATGGAGGGAAAGCTACAGTTAGATTTCAGAAAGAAGAAAAAAAAGGATACATTTTCTCACAATTTGGAAGTTTTAGTATCAAATTATGGGCATTACAATGCAAAAAGAAGGTGCTCTTCATTATATTCCGAAAATCCCAAACAGGTAACGGTTTCTTTAGGTGAAGCCAATGTGTATTCACAATGAAGAGGATAGGAAGAGCTTTCTACACACAATAAGGCCAAAAAAGAAAAGAAAAAAAGTCTGCTTCCGGTTTCACTACCTACCCTATTCTGACAGCCCCTATCCTAATTTTTTAGGACCGGTGTCACAAAAAAACCCCATCAATTTCTGCCTTTTCCCCTTGAATACACGCAGATGCCTCCATATGATCGTACACAAATAATTGGCAAAAAAAAAATCCCTACCTACCTACCCTATGTTCGAATGCCATGTAATCGGAAGCAGAACTATTTTGCTTTTTGGACCTAATCTTTGATTGGAAAGATTCCCGATCATGCTTCTAACAGTAAACAGTAACATCAACCAAATGGAAAGTTTACATGCAGCTCTAAAATAGACAGAATGTTCCTGATGTTATTGAGTGGCATTGCCCACTGCATCTTAACTGCAACAACAAATTGAGTGGTAGCGCAGTGAGCAAAAAGTAACGGTATGCATGAGGTGTGTAAGCATGGGCTAAATAAATGCCACTCATTGAGTGACGTCAAGAAATTCTGTCAATGCAAATACAGCATGTTATATGAAGAAGTACAAAAGCACTGACTAGATCTTGGTGGAGAGTGGGAGACAACATTTGCTGATGCTATACTTTTTTTCCTGTAGAAATTGGGTCTTACCTGCCGCAGTTTTGTCTCCAGTTCTTTGGCCTTTACTGGATCTGAAGTTTTTATTGTTTTCTTTAATTGCTGCAGGCCAAAGAATACATTTTGAAAGAAATATTAACTTTACGTAGGGACAATTGAATCTATTCATTATTCCAAGTGCCCTTACAAAATTTCATTTCAATACAAATTGTGGTCTTTAAATATTTAAGAGACTTTGTTTTCTTGTAAGGATGATACATAATTTTGTGCTACAAAACAGTCCAAACAGTACAAATTGACTTACAATCATCTCAGTAACAGAGAATCCTATAAGGCCAGTCAAAACCTGAACATGAAAAGAAACATAAAACAAAAGAGTTTCAATAGTGCAATTTAAGCAAAACCAAGAGGCTAGATGTTTTAATCTCAAACGCCAATGTTGAGGAAAACTGTGAATAGTAATCATCTGAGTGTTTCCAAAGCACCATCGACATCAGAAGTTTCAATAATCGATATATTGGAAATTCAACATCGAGAATATTCAATATATCGAATATTACATGTAAAAGTTAAAGACCATAAGATGACACTTTGAAAAAAAAAATCTTAAGTCCCAAGTTTCCACGTTTTTCTCTGGAGCGAGCATTGCTCAAACGTTTTAAAACAAATGTCAGCACTGAGAGTTTGTCCAGAACAGGCAGTTTCTTTTGAGCTTTTACATTGGGGAGACTGCGAATTCCAGCGAACGCAGAGCACTATGCGACGCCAGTTCGCATTTCGCGATGTTTTCATTTTGAGTCACAAGCGCAAGTTGCCGCCGAGTTTTATTTCATTATACAGCAAACGTCAAACACAAAGTAAAAGCACAAACGGGAGATTTATTTTTAAGATAATCTGGCGCATTTTCGATATATATTCGATATCATTCTTTTATATCGAAAATTTTGATTTGATTAAAAAACTATTTTGGCGATAAAGACATCAATATAATATTGAATAATCGAGAAATATTGATATATCGACGATGCTTAGTTTTTCCTGACGTTTTGTGTAAACTGTTTGACAACAAGCTGCCGTTATAAGACCAGAGCCTATCTTGACAGCTGATTCCTTTTTTAAGTTAGCCCCTTTAAACCATTCAAATCAACGTCACTTCTCATCACCTATGATTACTTGAGCTCCTATAAAAGTAAAAGTTTTTCCACAACTCACCTCGTTAGACAGGTCGACATCCAGCGTCGCTGACTTGTCACTGATCTTTGCAGAGATACTCCAGTGGCCATCATTTTTGCTCAATGCAGAAATCAGTGTTACGACAAAGCCCTGTAATAATGTGGGAGAAAATTTGACAAAATAGTGAAAACATGTCCTGTATAAAAAATTAAATTATCATAAACCACTTCATTTTATATCATTAGAAAAAAGAAGCAAGGTTGAAAGGGTTACTCCTAATAAAGGGTTAGTTACTGTAAAAAAAAACACTGGGTTTTTTATGTCAAGGGCTGTAGTTTCCTACCGCTACACTAACAACCAACGGTGCATGGGGGGGGGGGGGGGGGGAAGAAACGGGGCCATGCCCCCCCCCCAAAAAAAAGCGAATCCAATTTTTTTTAAATTGACATCGCAAAAAAGGCAGCCAATGCGTACACCACCATCTTTTATTAAAACAAAATTGGTTAAAGTGGTCAGAAATTGCCTCACATCGCACAGCAGAGCATCTAGAATCCAAAACTTGTCTGGGTGCCCTTAAGTGGGCCCTGAACCCCACGCCGTCAATTTTGGAATCAACTTGGGAAACAAATCTTTGTTTGCCACCCCCCCCATTGTGTTCTGGATCCGCCCTTGCTAACAACTTCACTTCACATGTAATGTGTGGGAAAATATGAACTACGTTTAGCACTACAAAACAAACTATTCAAATATTGACTATTCAAATAAAAACAACATTTTGGACAGAATGTTATACAATTTAAGAATTTATGTATCAGACTGCATACCTTGATAGTGAATGTGAATATATCCTGAGCTTGAATCCTACCCATGACTGATGACAGTGCGACTATAGACGAACTTGCCATGCCGCGATCAGCCCAACCTCCTAAAAATTAGTAAGAAAAAAATCAAAGGAAAAAAAATCACATAAGTCCGCTTTCCAAAGTTCAGAATGTAAAATTCCCTTCCATTGGCAACATTAGTACTCACTTTAATCAAATTAGAAAAACAACACAGTAAAGTTGCTAACCTTCGTTGGAACGAAAACGTCTCCGCTTTGCAGCACTCAAACCTTCCTCAAAACTAGTCTCAGTGTCTTCCGAGCCCGATGTACTACTCTGCACAGTCGCAGCAAGACTTGATATCTTGGCATTATTGTCCCATTTTCCCTGAGGGGGCTCTTTGGTGATCCGGGCAGCTATTCCTGTGGCTGGTGCTGGCTTTGCGACACCCGTCCGCAAATTAAGGAAGTTGGTGATGGGGTCACTTGATGAAGTTGAGGGTTCAGAGGATTGGGCCTTCTGTTGGAAGTCAACCAGTGGTTTGGTCTCTGGTCCTGCCGTCTCCTTGTTCTTGAGAAATTGAGGAACTGTTGGGACTTTGTAGTCAAGTGTTTTCTTGGAGTCTAAATTAGCTTTGGATGGAATATCTCTGTGAGCATGTTGGTCACTGGTTCTAGGATTGTTTCCAATTTTTGTGTTTGACGAAACATTTGTACTTCTGTTGGCACTGGGTTCGTCTTTAGTTCTACTGAATGCACCTTTAGAGTCTGGCATATTTGTCTTGAAAACATTTCCAAGACCTTCTTTATCAGGACGTTTGCTTTCCATCTTTAGATCTTGGTGGCGAACACTTGTAAGGCTGTTGACGCTGCTAAGGTTTATTTTGCTCAAAGTTGGCTGCTTAACGTTCCCCTGCCTGGCTGCAAAGGGCTCCGTCTTGACTTTGGCATCCTTCTGGGCCTGCCGGCTTTGTTGAGGAACTTGATTCAGTGTTGAAATGTTTGGCGCTGTGCGAGTGATAACTGGTGCACTGTTGCTCTTGTTTTTAGTTGTCGCATTCTGTTTTGAAAGATCGGTTGATTGGACGTCGTGATTCTGCTCAACTTGCTCCAACCACATCTCATCGATCTCTTCCTCATCGGCCGGCCATTCTGTTTCCTCTCCAGCCTGTTTGAAAAAAAAATAAATAAAAATACAAGTTATATTATCAAAGAAAATAAACACAAGATATCCAACAAGATTAGGGATAGTACAAAAAAGGATATTATACAAACAATGAATCTTTATGAGTGCAATGGCAAGAATAATTTGAATGAGGTGACAGATGATTTAAGGAGGTGACAGATGGAATGTTCCATTTTATACAATGCCTGAATAAATCCCTGTCATCTGATTGGGCAGTTGTTGATCACATGTTACTTAATCATTCATCCCAACCCCCGGCCTGGCCGCACTACGAAAATAGATGTTCCATTCCACAGTAATGGAAGTTCCATTGCACCGTAACACTATTGGTGGCTCTGACCAATCAGATGACAAGGATTTATTCAGGCGTAGTGAAAAGGAAAAAGTACAAATAATGAATGTATAAAACAAATAATGAATGTTTCCCATTCATGCAATGGAGAGAATAATTTCATGAGGTGACAGATGGAATGTTCCATTCAACGAGGTGAAATTGAATGGAATGGAACTTTCCATCTGTCACCTCATGAAATTATTCTTACCATTGCACTCATAAACATTCATTATTTGTATACCATTGGGCAACGCCGAGTGGAATGGAACATTCCATCTGTCACCTCATTAAATTATTCTTACCGTTGCACTCATAAACATTCATTATTTGTATACCATGGGGCAAAGCCGAGTGGAATGGAACTTTCTATCTGTCACCAAATCAAATTATTCTTTCCGTTCCACGAACATTCATTATTTGTTTTATTCAACGCTTGAATAAGTTGTCAGCAGACTGGTGACTTGTAAACTGGCACTTGAATGTACAGCATCAGAGTCATCAGAGCTGTGTAATAACGCAACCAATAGAGTGATCATGAATAATTCAATGACACATGATCAACGACCCACCAATCAGAGGGATTCATTCAGGCGTTGTATACATAAAACCCAAGTTTTAGGGGAATTTGTATAATGTTTTTTACTCACACTGCTGGCTAGTTGCTGGATCTGGTCCATCTCCTCAATCCTCTCGATCTCATTCAGCATCAGAGCATCCAGGTCTTCCCCAAGGTCATCACTGAAGAAGCCATCTTCCTCATTCACATGAGATGCTGCTGGAAAGATAAATATACCAACAGAAAGAAGGAATTGAATGTACTAATTTTTTTTCATGACTCCTGTAAACTGAAAGAATCACAATTTGAAGTCGAAGTAAGTTAATTTAAAAAAAATTGAAAATTCCAATTCCTCGATAGCCCTCTCAAGGAAAACTGCTCGGTTATCATTCAAAATCACAAAAGGCACTGAAACCTTGAAAGATCTTATGAATATTGAAATTCTTACCTCTTTGTTTGTTGTGATTGGATCTACCAGTAGAGCTACTGGTATTCCTGATGATCTCGCTGTCACCAGTGAGATCAATAGGAGACTGAGGAGCCGGTTGTCTTTGGTTGGATGCAGCCGGAACTGGCTCTTGCTGGCTTTGTTGGCTTCCATCAAGCCCACTGAGAAAGAATGGAGAAATAAAAATGTATGTATTCATTCAATTTGGTATTAACTTAATAATCGAGTACGCAAGTTCCAAAATGGCAAAATTGAAAATGCTTATCAGAGTTTACTATGGCAGTCACAAATAAATGGGCCATCACCTTATAGGGCATGCACCCATCTGGTTGAAGAAAAGCTAAGTGCCAGTGTGCAACCTGAATCTTAGCATGTGGCACCTCAGTCACAGGCTATGTCCAAATTAGTTGGCTAAGGCTAGCAGAAAGTCATGTGTCTATGGCAAGTAGCCACAGCCAAGTATAGACAAATACGACGGCAGCCATTTTCTGCGGTGGCACCAGGCTCACATGAGTCGCGCTCAGGTAGTACACACCCACTCCGGGCTCCTTCAACCAATAGGTATACCAAAATGCGCGCGCCTCCTCTTTAAGAATGGGTACAGCATGCGCATGAGCGTGACACCACCGCAGTAAAAGTTTCTTATTCTGGTCGCCGGATTCCACCATTTCGGAACCCGGCCTAAACTTTGATTGACTCACATGACTGTTAACAATCTTGAAAAAGTTACTCCATAATATTTGATAAAACTGACTGATGGTTAATATAAGCTCATGAAAAAGTCTGCCTGATTAATGGGAATAAACTGAGGGCCTATTTACTTAGCACTGCAGACTGACTTACAGAGCTCGGGACAGAATCTGAATCTGTGAGTTGTTTTCGGCCAGGGACTCTGCATCCCCACCAAGTACTCTGACGTTGTTGGCTGTCAGCATGAGAACACCCATACGGCACTGCACCGACCCATGGACTAAGATCTGCAGTGGTGATAAAAAAATTGCATTTTATAAAACTGATATATTACACTTTGTGTTTTACAAGGACCATTGAAGTCCCCACAAGTCTATCACACGGCCATGTGACAAAAAAGTGTTGCTTTGGTCTTGCTTTAATCTTCATTTCCCTTTACTTGTCACTGAACTCATCAAAGAACTTGCAACTTACTGGTGATGG
This sequence comes from Patiria miniata, assembly GCF_015706575.1. Classification (NCBI taxonomy): domain Eukaryota; kingdom Metazoa; phylum Echinodermata; class Asteroidea; order Valvatida; family Asterinidae; genus Patiria; species Patiria miniata. Next base: position 15,616,979 of record NW_024037051.1, read on the forward strand.
ACTTGTAATAATGGACTGCACTCTTGTTGGTTTGCGGTTTGATGCAGAATATAAGGTTTTTTTTATTTCTCAAATCAAAAATGAAAAAAAAATAAACCTCAACTGCATTACCTTTGTGCCTGGTAATATATTAACACTGAGTTGGGATATTGGCTGGTACTCCATTCCTTCAAGCGACTGGTGACCATCGGTGAGTTGCAGCATCAGCATGCGGCTTGACTTTTGCTCAAACTATGGCATCGAAAAACCAAGAAAATTCCACAACATAACAAAGACAAAAAGTCTACAAAAAAAAATAAATGTACTTACAATTGAATGTCAAGATCCCTGTGTCAACACTTTCACTTTGGAAGCTCTAAAGCCATATTTTGCAAACAGCAAAATAACTTACACCACGTCACTGTGCCAAGAGAGATAGAGAGGGGGGTGGGGGGAATTCGGGTGGGCTATTTAGATTTGTGACACACGATCATAAGGCTGGGGTTCCGATCCAGGTGCTGGCCATAATTTGTGTCCTTGGGCAAGCCATGTCACCTCACTTGCCTCTGTTCAAAGACAATAAGCTGGGGAGTAAACCTGTAAGGGGATCTACTTCAGGAGGAACAAAAAAGTTCTGGTTTTTTTCATGCCAGGGAAAAAAACCAAAACACCAGCTTGAGGGGAGTCAGGTTGGCGTAGCGGTACATTCCTCGTCTTCCACCACTGTGACCTGGGTTCGATTCCTGCCTGGGCCAATATGTGGATTGGGTTTTCAGTCCCTACCTGATTTCTAATTTTTTCCCCAGAATATTCTTCTGGGGTTTTCCTCCCACATCTAAACTGTTACTTCATCACATTGTCTTCTCTTTACTGGGTCCCATGGGAGAACAGTGGATTCCACTGACTGGGCCTACCCCGAATAAGAATAAATAAACACGTAAATAATTAATAAATTTATGTGAGTTATACTGACTAAAGACTTTATTTCACAAAAAAGTATCCCATCGCTTTCATGTAGTTCAAAGGCATGGTTACTGACTGTACAAAAAATATTCCTTAGTGAAGTTCTTTTCACAGTCAATATTCCAGCCGATAGGTTTACCTTGCTTTGGGTTTGCTGGGTTGCCTGGGTGGCCGTCACCAGAACATTTTCATTTTCTTTTCCTTGAAGTTTGATCAGCTGGCCATATGCAGGCGTGCTGATGTCCTGCACAGAATTGATCTGGAAATTGAAATAAAGGTTGCTTAACAAATTACAATAAATGAACTTTCATTTAATCACGGAAATGTAAAATAACATCATCCAGCAACACAAAACTGGTCAATAAATATGGACCTACCTGAACTACTTCAGATAGGCCTGTTAATTTTGAAAATCATGTAATACATGCGTCATTAAATTCTGCTCATAATTTGGCAATTGCAGATTAATTAAAGCCCATATCGATATTTAATTACAGTATCACCTGCAGTACGTAACTGCCTGTCAGTTGTGTCTTCCTTTGCTGTGCAATTCCAGGGGGCAGTGCAGGCGAGGCGATTTCTGTGAGATCCGAATCCAGCCATTGGTCATACACATACTGCTTCATCTCATTTGGTTTGACATTTTGGCCCTTATTTAGTGAGGATACATGAAAAAGATATAAGAAATAAGTACATGTAGGGCACTGGTTAAAATATTGGCTACCATCAGTAAAAATGTGATCTGTCCTAAGCTAAGACAAGTCAAATAAAAACGCCCTCGTGGCTACTTCAGTATTTGGCAAAATTTTGTCAAATTTTTACCTGATACTCTTGTTGGAGCCAGTCCAGGCATTCCACGGTCCACTCATCAACGACTTGAACATGTCTTGACCGGAGAAACGCCGTCACTTCTGGGACTTGCAGAGCCATAACTTGAGATCTTGGCGGGTCTCATCAATCACACCATCTGACCATTGGAGGGATAGGATAAAAAATCGTGGTGGTTATTATTGCGGCAACCGTAAGGTGATTCTCAACTGCTATTGTTACGGAACCGTCCGGTTCCCTGACCTAATATAGTATTCAACGTCAGGATCTTTGGTTAGCTGTTGGAACTAGACTATCTTTCAACTGCATGGTTCTTGGACTTTATTTCCCTTTAAAAAAAATCCTCGAAAGCCATGGATTACGAAGAAGAAAATGAAATCTAGGCCTACTTAAATAAAAAGAAGGATTTGACTAAAAACCTGAAAGTAGAGAAAACTAGCCTAGAAATAAAATTGAGCAGCATGGCAGTGGTTTTGAACCCGGATCTCTGGCACAGTGGTCTAAGTAAATTGAGCTACCGAAGCGTTCTGGTTGTCACATGGATTCGCAATGCCAATGGTGATTTGGCAATACCGTAACGATAGCAAGCAGTTGAAAATCGGCTGCCGTAACAATTGCCACTGCACTGCGAATAAAAAAAATACATCAAACCAAGATAATGGATTATGTAATATGGATATCCTCGACCCTCTAATTTAATCTGCCCAGGTAACGCTTGCAACGCGCACGTTGTCACACACAAATTGAAAGTGAGCGCGTAGAAATAGGACCGCGTAGCTTTAGCATGTTTAGCCTGACATATTTATTTAGAGCAAGGGAAAGATTCCCATATCTGGCCATCACTAATTTTTCCCTTCAGTGACCTATGTATCAACCATCAAAAGTTGTAATATGTCCTTTAAAAGTCAAAATTAGAAGGGAAAATATTGAAGTATTTACTGAGAAACACTTAGAAATTTTCAGACCAGTCTCATCAGTGCCAGTGGCAGTGCTCATAGGATTTGTGCACAGGGACCGGTGACAAGCATGACAAGTGATGGCCAGATATGGGAATCTTTCCCTTCAGCGGTTGTGTACAAAGTCTATGGAGTGCCAAGAACAATTTTAAGTATTTCCTAACAAAATTGGAAATGTTTCTCAGTCTAAGATTCATGTCTTATCATCAAGTTACAGCATAAATTAGCCTGAATGACAATTATATTGGGGAGAACAAAAGTAACTTAGTAACCATTGGCATTTGCACACAAATGCCATTTTCCCCCCTGAAGTCTTAACTTACGTGACTTAGGACTTCCAGCCTTTGTGGTTTTTTTGCATGTCGTCTGCTCAAATTTAGCCAAATTTCCCCGCGCTGCGCTGCGCTATAATGTACATGTATACCGCCCTCAATTTTTGCGAGATCGTTCAAAGTAAATAGAGGCGTTTGAATTATTTTAAAGTTCGTATCTATTCTTTAAAAAAATAAAACAAGTCAATATTAATCTAAAACTCTATTTCCTTACTATTTCTTACTTACTTCTTTCTTACTGTCTGATGTATTTGATATTAAGCAATGAAACAAACAGCTTTTAAATCAATGCTAGAAGGAGTCACCCCCGGTGTAAGAGATGGTTCAGTCTCAGAAATTAGTGGAGTTGCGAAATTAAAAACAAGCACATTAAAGCAAAATGGCGGCCTCCATGTTCTTTTTTTCCCCTGATCGGTAAGTTAGTTAATAATAGCCTAATATAATAATCATGATAATAGTTAGTCGTTGTCTGTCCCGATTAAAGTTGCGCTTCCCGTGCTCTTCAACAAATTCGATTTGTTTTTATGTTAATAATTTCAACTTGAATGTGTTATTTCAACAACAAAAAAACCCTTCTTTTTTCCTTTTTCATGTTTTTTTTTGGCAGTGTAGGATGGAACGCCGTATTATCGCGGTACTTATCACGTTTCTCGTTCGGAATAGAGATTGCCCACTAACCTTCCAGAATTGTCCTGTCTTATGTGTAGTATAACTCTTCCTTTTTAAATTAATATAAAAAAATCTGACGGGTGGTGTGGTTTATTCCGTGTACGATGCCTGTGAAAATAGACATGCGCGGCGTGTGCGAACGGAGGTGGACTCCCTATTATCGCGGTATGCGGGAAGTGGTTTTTATAATGATCCCAACTTTTTTGTTCATAGTTTATCTTTGACCAAAACACCCCCTGAATAAAGTCTGATATTTTCCCTGTAACGTTCAAGTTGATTAAAGACAAATTTTCTGCAGGATGATTTCTTAAGACCCTGCCCTTCGCCCGAAAGGAGAACACAAATCTCTGAGGCAAGTCTACTGATCGGCGATTGAGGGCGCCATTCACTTTACACGGTGTGCCGTTTTATTTTCGCTAACGCGCGGTGCTTATAATTGATCCCGTAAAAGTTGTTACGATTTCGCGCTGCAAATATCGTCGTTCGACTTCATTTTACATTTGCAGCTGAAGAATGGGAACCAGACAATGGAACTTTCATGGACAGAGCGCAATTAAAGATTTATGTTAAAATATAAACGGTACCTTTTAGCAGACACGGTGAGGGAAAATTTTGCAAGTTTTGGAAAACGTTAATATTTATTAAAATCGTTAAAAGTCCCGAAAGACACGACATTTTTTAATCCTCCTTTTTATACAACTCGGTAGAAAATCCTTGATGACTGGTGAACTGGATAAAAATCGCCACTTGAAGGAGTTTTGACACTGTAAAAAGAGAAATTTCCCATGCCGCGATAATAGGGATGCCGCGATAATAGGGAGTCCGACTATATATTTTGCCGGAGACGGCAAACCTTTAGTAAACGTTAGCTTGCCGGATATGCACTGAACATGCGCAGTTACTGTTTTTTTGTACTTAAAACATTTTCCGGTGACAAGTTTTAGTCTGGCTCCATGCCAAAATTATCGTTGTTACCTCGTATTCACAAGATGGGATTCAGACCATTTTATAATTTCGGAATTTATTTCCCTTTTAAAAAAATCCTCCAGAGCCACAAATCTGAAAAAGAAAATGTAATACTCTGCAAAAAATGTTTGAGACATGTTGAAATAATAAAAGAAAAATATTCTTATTTATTTGGGGATGAGAAAAAAAACTTAAAAATGTGGTGCGGTCGGAATCGAACGCGAGTCATCCCGCTTACTAGAGCCTTTGCTTAACCATTACACCAATCGTGCTACACAACTTTTGGTGGGAATTTAATACATCTTATAATTCAGCCCTATTTTAAAGAGTACAGCGCCCTCTGTTGATATGGATTGCCGCCGGCAAACCTTTAGTAATCGTTAGTTTGCCGTCATTACCTCCGGCAAAATATCCACTATCTTTTTTTTTCGACGACTGCAACGCGCGCTCTGAACGTGAACATGGTGAACTGACATGACTGAAGGACATGAACTTGATTGAAGGAAGGTTTTTGCTTTTGAAATTTGCTTTTGAATTTTGCATGTTCAGTGACGTTCCGGCTTAATTATTTACTTAAAGAAAGCCGTCGCCGGCCAAATATCCATCGCCTTAATCATCTGATCATATTAATTCAACTAAAAGTTGTCCCCCTCTGGCCCTATTTTCTTTTTTACAACAGATAATTTTCGGCCGTGGTGGAAATTTTAGAGTTTCATCTTTTTGAAAGAATTTTATAGACTCTTTGTAACTGGGCTCGTGTTTCACCATCAACTTGATCAAGCCTGAAAGCACCAATGGCATTTGCGCAGGTAGTCATCGGCCCACCGGGGGCAGGAAAAACTACCTACTGCAACGGCATGAAAGAATTTCTGACAAACCTCGGACGGAAGGTCGCTGTGGTCAACCTGGACCCAGCCAATGACAGTCTGCCCTATGAAGCAGCCGTGGATGTCTCAGACCTCATTACAGCCTCGGATGTGATGGACAAACTAAAACTGGGGCCTAACGGCAGCCTGGTGTACTGCATGGAGTATTTAGAGAAGAACGTTGACTGGTTGCAGGCTCAGCTGAAACCCTTGGCCAAGGACTATTACATTCTGTTTGACTGCCCTGGCCAGGTGGAACTGTACACACACCACAACTCCATGCGGAACATTGTGGCCCTTCTTCAGAAATGGAAGTACAATGTGAGATAACACGGGGTAACCTTTTCTTTAAAACAAAAAAGGGGGGGGGGGTAAACTAATCACTAAATTAGATCTGTGATGCATGCAGATCCATACAGGAAATGATTGGATTTAACAATGCTTTACAGAAGTTCAGAAACTTGCTGAAAACTTGTTTCCATCAACATAACCCGTAATGCAAGAATTCTCTGGCGAGTGTATTTTCCGTACTAAATTTTAAATGTTCTTTTCAGCTAGTTGCCGTTCACCTCGTCGACTCCCACTACTGCAGTGAGCCATCGAAGTTCATCTCTGTCCTGCTGACGTCACTCTCCACAATGCTTCAGATGGAGCTACCACATGTCAACATACTGTCCAAGATTGATCTTGTAGAAAAGTATGGAAAGCTAGGTATGTTGCCGAAAAGAAACAAGTTAAAGTACAGAAGAAGTTCAGATCTTGTGAAATGTGATCTTTTTTTGATTGAAACGAGTTGAATTGGGAGCCAAATTTGCAATGTCCTTGCAGACTTAGTGAACTTCCAATCTGAGATTCACACGAAAAAAAAATTGCTCTGTAGTTAAAATTTGTTTTTGTTATCTGTGGAGATAAATCCTATACACAAATGAAGTTATATGGGTATTTCCTTTATTCTGCAACTCTTAAGTTTGAGCCTTCCAAGTTTGAGATAGTGTTCTTCATTCCACACCTGTTTCTGATTCCAGCCTTCAATCTTGATTACTACACTGAGGTGCTGGATCTCCAGTACCTCCTGGAGTACCTCGGGGGCGATCCATTCCTGAAGAAATTCAAGAAGTTGAATGAGGCCCTGATTGGCCTGGTCCAGGACTACAGTCTGGTCTCATTCATCACACTGAATGTACAGGTAAGCTTGCCAAAACTTGCTATAAGGAGGGTCATTTGTACGAAAGTGATGTTGGACTTGTTCAGATTGCTTGTTGAACCTCACTTGTATGATGTAAGAGGTTAAAACCGCATTCAAATGATGTAAGTGGTTGAACCTCGCTCAGGCCAATTTAAAAGGATAGAGCTTACTTAAATTCTCCAGGAGGTTAGAACCTTGCTCTAATGTTGGATTAGGTAAGAACCTCTTTCAGATGTTGTAAAAGATTGGAATCTCACTCACATGAATAAGAAGTTAGAGCCTCACTCAAAGGATACGAGGTTATAACCTCATTCAGATCATGGAAGAGGTTAGAATTTTACTCAAATACTGGAAGGGTTCAGAACCTCACTTAAATGATGGGAGAGGTTTAGAGCTTCACTCAGTTATGTAGGTCTAGAAACTCTCAAAGTATGAAAGAGGTAGAACCTCACTCAAATGATTGAGGAGGTTAGAACATTGCTCAAATGATGTTAGAGGTTATAGCTTCATTGAAACACTTCAATCAAATGGTGTAACAAGTTTGAACTCACCAAAATGACAGAAGATAGAACCTCACTAGTTATAGGTAAGAACCTCACCTAAATTATTTCAGAGGTCAGCCCCTCACTCACTCAAATGGTTTAAGAGATTTGTAGTCACTCAAACGATTTCATAAACAAGTAAGAACCTCCCTGGTCATAGGGTTAGAACCTGTATCAAATGTTTCATAGGTTAGAACCATACTCAAGGAGAGATTAGAACCTCATTTATATGATGGTTAAGGCTAGACATTCAGTAACTTCATGTATTTGTATTGGTTTTCCAGGACAAAGAAAGCATGCTGGATGTTCTGAAGGTGGTTGACAAAGCCAACGGCTACGTCTTTGGGGATTTGGAGGAACGGAATATGCAGGCGCTCATGTCCTGCGCGGTGGGAGCCGACTTTGAGTACTTCAAATATCCTTTAATGAAACATGAAACAGCCACGAAGATGTACAACAAAGATGTAGGGTTTGAGAGGTGTTAAAGTGTGGACCCATTCATTGTTGCATGTTAGATTAAATCAGATGTAGATTAAATCAATTAAATCAATCAGTTGAAACATCATACAGAATAGCATAATAGATGGTTTTCCTTAACCTCGGATTACGACAGCTTCTGCACAGGAGAAATATGTCAAAGGAGACAAAGATGTAGCAAACGTGATGGAACATTGTGATATGAGTGATGAGGAAAGCTGACAATAAATATGCACATCAACATATGTAAGAATAGTGTTAAAACACATCAACATTTTGATATACTTTCTTGTATCATGGGATATGCACAGAATGTCATAATGGTCTATACTGTGCACAGTCAAATGAGGGCGCTTTATACATGCAACCAGAAACTTGGATGAGAACTGTTCAAATTCCTCATTATGGGTATTATATGTATCCGGGACTCTCACTGGCAACATTGTTTGTACATGGAGCTGCCACAAGAGGGAGCTAGAGTGGTTCAGGAGGGCACTTTTGCTGCCATTATTTGTCACATGGATGCCTCCCCCCTCAACAAAGGAGAAATGTATGTGAAAGATGGGAATAGATTTTTAAATAAAGGCAAATTTGTAAAACTGATGCATAGCTGAAGTTTTGATTGAATACTCAAGTACAAGTCTTAATAAAATTGTTTTCACTAATTTCAAGTAACATTCATTGTCAGTAATGGCAAAAGTGTGTCATAAATCAAACAGTATTTTGACATTTGTATGTTTCTTTTACTATTTACTTTATTCCGTCTTGGCCTTTTTGAGTCAATATCCGTGTACATATCACTCACAGTGTAGTTACGAACTCAGTACTTTTGAATACGGAACAGAATTACAAAACGTGTATTGATATGCAATGACGTCATGTTATGTGACTTTGCATTCCTTTCCAACCTTCTCTGCCTTACTATTGTACAGAATATTTATAATGTATGGACCCAGCCCCAATTAGATACCAGAGCCCCGGCAAGTGCCAAACCAACTACAATCTGGTAATGAATATTTAATGACTTTTCTGGGCAGAGCCTGTTCCCAAAGGAAACAGTAAAATCAATTGGGAGAGTCGATTGATTTCAGGCCAGAAAATCAATCCGTTTTAGAATTGGGTCACAGGGTCACCAGTTGATGTCATTGCATTGTGTCGTCCTGTTTGGGGCTTAATGTTTACAAATACATTTCATGTAATTAGCGTGCCTTCAGGATATTTTGGTATGGGTCTCTCAGTAGCGACATTGTACTTCATGAAGTTTAAAAATGAAGAATTATTTGAACAGGCACAAAATAATGCCAAATAGACTCCAAGATACTGAATTTGTTTTCATGATGTTTTGGTTGTATTGTTATCACTTTTTGAGATTTTTTATATTTGCGACATGGCATCTTCTAAAGTTCTGGCAGTACATGTTCCCAGATAAACCACACAACACCGATCTAATTAAGTAAAAATGCACACGACCGATGAGATCACTGGACTCAGTCCAGCCGTCCAATGGGTATTCCGAGCCCTAACAAAGCCGTCAGAGAACATTTATCTATTGGGAAGAATCTTTCCACAGAGGCAGTGGTGTAAATTTATGGGGATGGTGCCATAACTCCCTTCTCAGAAGAGTTAACAAAAATATTAATACATGTAATAGAAATGGGAGTTTCCCCATCTTTGTTTACTTGCGTCTGCTAGATCGTGTGCTTGCCACCGCTCCCCCTCACGAGCAAAATCGTGCATAGGGCACTGTACAGAGGATTAAATGGGATGAAAAGATATTAATTGTAGTGCTTACACGTGATGAATGGCATTCGGTCATATGCCTACTTATATCTCAAATTATCTTGTCATTATGTTGCCCAAACAATTGATCGTGCTATTAAGGTCGGACCGAACCGGACTGTTTTGTTTGTCTTAGGAATTAGCTGTTTGTGTCCGGTTCGAGACAGTGTTTGCACTTTGTTCTGAAATGCAGTTACGAAATTAGGCGATTTGAATGTATAAATATGAGGATTTATGAAACTCAAAGGCCGTTGTAATTAACACTACTGCGGGTCGTTACAGAACTGTGGATTATGTGAATTTTGCCTCTGCTCTGTTTTAAATTGGTCACGGAAAGGCATTTGTCACATAGACGAGACACCAATCAATTCTTTTGCCAATTTGTGATAAAGTATATTGCTAACGCACCCATCTGCATTGCCTTCTCTGAAATTATTAAACATACAGTTAAATTCAGGTAAGACCCTAAGAAGTAGAAAATGTTCGATAACCAACACGATTAGATTGCACATCGCTGGCAGTTAAAGACCAGTTATATGCAGAGCTGGCTTCAGCAATCGATACCAACAATTCAGCAATCGATACTGCCAATTCACTGGTATCGATCCCGCATATAAGTTAACAGGCACCAGAATCGCGTTGCTAGAGGCTGTAGTAACAATCAAACCAGTGGCTGGAGAGAGATACACAAACTTCTTAGGTTTGACCGAGGGAGGTTAAGTAATGGCCAACGGGAGTGTACTCCCGCCCGCCGGACAAGATGACCAGGGCACGGGGCACGGGACCCGCCCGCCCCTGCGTCGCTCGGACTCCCGTAAGATGCCCGCTCCGCCGGCCACGGCGGTCCGCAAGCGGGTAGGAGGCTACTTGGTAGGGTAGACAGTTGGTGAAGGGTCGTTTGGCAAAGTGCGGAGTGGAACCCACACACTGACTGAGGAAAGGGTAAGTGCTTGACATAGAAAGACTACTTCTAGTCGCTTACAGTTTACTGTAAATATACTACATGTACCATCATAATTGTACGCTTTATAGACAATATAGCACATTATCCATAAGTTGGTTTGACTTGGTTCCTCCCGCTGGGCTTTTTTAGCGTGCAACCAGGCTCTCTACTTCCTCTCACCCATGCGCTGTAGCTGTGCCGAGATGTAGAACAAAGATGGAACTCCTTGCCAAGTGCGTGTTTCCCTATGATCTAGCCTGTTTTTTTAAGAGGAATAAAAATTCGTAAAATTTTCCTACTTTCTCTAGCCCTTTGCCAAAAGTGGTCTTTATAGCCTTGCTTGGAGCGATTTTGCATTATAAAAAATAAGAAATTGTTATTTAGTAACATAGCACATAATGATTGGATATGGAATGAGTAACCGAAGGGCGGGATAAGAGAGGGTGTAGGATATGCCATTTCTCAGTTTATCTCAGTGCTGTCGAACTCCACCTTCCACTCGTAGGTCGCTATGAAAATCATCGACAAGAAGCTCATCGCCAAGCGAGAGTACGTCCGGAAGAACCTCCGCCGAGAGGCCGTGGTCCTCCAGCGGCTGACCAGCCACCCGAACATCATTCGCCTGTACGAGGTGCTGGAGACGGCCAACAACTACTACCTGGTCACGGAGTTCGCCGAGGGAGGGCCGTTCATGCGCTACCTGTGCGACAGGAAGCGGCTGAGCGAACGGGAGACGAGGAAGTTCATGCGGCAGTTGGTGTCAGCGGTAGACTACATGCACCAGGCGGACGTGGTCCATAGGTGGGTTTCCCGAAGGAAACTTTTTCCTCCCTTGTATGAATACATCTTAAGAGGAACTAGGCTGGCCTTTTGATCCCTTTAGGATTTGTCATTAAAGACGGACGATCCCTTAAAACCCTGAGAATTCAAACATAATAGGCAGTAGCGTCAAACAATCTCGGCTAAGGTAGCCTACTTTTGGGCCTATCTAGCCTTTTGGAACTTAATATTTTTCATTTTCTTGCAGGGATATCAAAATTGAAAACTTTCTCTTAGACGAGGATTTAAACCTGAAAGTGATTGGTGAGTTTTTCTGTGAGACTTAAAACTTCCTTCTTAAATTTTGTGATTTAAAAGTTTCTAATATTTCTCCAAATGTCCTGTGTACAATCACCATGCAGTTCATACAATACCCATAATTTGTATACCAGTTTGGTTATTAGGGAAAATAACTACTTAGTGATTTCTTTACCGTTTAAACAGTACTAAAGACAATTTATTACTTCGTCCTTTCTGCTACCAGATTTTGGCCTGAGCAATATCTTAGGACCAGACGGTCTCTTGAAAACCCAGTGCGGATCCCCCGCCTATGCAGCACCCGAGATCTTCTGCAATGCCAATTACACCCCTGCTGTCGATGTCTGGAGCATGTGAGTAGAGGTCTTGTGATCGGAAAAAAAACCTGAGAAGTAAAGAATCAGATAACTTCGCATGTCCTATTGATTCTCTTTTGGTAACATGGACCTTTACCGGTACCAAGTGCTTTTACCAAACTACCTTTACCAAGTGCCTTTACCTATTTACCATATGCAAGTGCCTTTAACGAATGGCTTACCGAGGGTTTTTACCATGTGATGTTACCACTACGTTTACCAAAGTCCTTTACCAAATGAATTAATCAATTTAATTACCAAAATACCTTTACCGAACGGCTGATCAAGTGCACCAATTAGCGTTACCGGATGCCCCACCTATATTGATATTACCAATGTTATTCAAATGCTTTATTGAATTGTTTACCTAGTGCCTTTACCAGTTGCTTTCACCAAGTGGCTTTACCAAATGCCTATAACAAGTGCATCTACCTTGTACTATAGCAATTGCCCTAGCAAAGTGCAACGTCTTTTTTTATGGGAGCAAGGTGTGGACAACCAAACTCCCAAGAAAGCGCACATGTAAACAAAGCTCGACGCCATTATAGATTTAGGTCTGTTACAATGTACAGTTTACAGTTGCCCTTACCAAAAGCCTTTGCGCGTTAACCACGTGCCTTTATGCCTCCATCAGGTGCTTTTTTTGTACCAAGTTCCTATATTGACCTGTTTCTTATTTTCATCGGTTCTTTCAGAGGAGTAAACATGTACGCCATGTTGACGGGCGAGCTACCGTTTACTGTTGACCCACCCACCAACATGACGAAGCTGCACGCTAAAATCATTCTTGGTTGTACAATACCAGAGAACCTGACTCGTGGTAAGCCTAGCTGTCTCATAATGTGCTGGGTTTAAAATAGACGTGTTTTACTTATCCACTTTACCAGCCTTTTTTATAAACTCTGATGCAAGGTACCGCGGTGATTTAGAAAAGACTTTACGTACTTTCTTGTCAAGAGAAGCTCATTCATTGGTAGTCTGTTTTGATTCTTTTTTTTTTCATTTCAGATTGCAGGGACCTTCTAGGTAAACTACTCACCGCGAATGAGACTGAGAGGATAACACTTCGTGACGTCATGCGCCATCCGTGGATGAACAGGGGCTACACACGCAGACTCTGTCCTGCACAGTTCCCCAACCGACTCACTGACACGCAACTCGACGCCAATGTAATCTCCTCGCTGGTAGCCAGCGGGTTCGGCGAATCTGCCGTAAGAGAGGCAGTAACACAGAACAGGCCGATCGCTGAGACGGCTGGATACCATCTCCTACGGAGCCGCGTTGCCAAAGGATGGGGCTATCCCGAAGGAACTGCGCCAACCACGACCGAGAGCGGAGGAAGTGACGGGGATGACGTCATCGACCTTGAATCCGATTCGCTGGTTTTCACTCCGGTACCGGCACAACAAACGGGGAGGACCTCCCGACCCAACAGCAGCGCCGGTTCGCGAACGGGTAGTAGCTCAAAGATGGATCTGGAAAGAGCAAAATCGCAGTTGGCTCAGAACCGGCAGGTTGCGGAGCAGGAAAGTCGATTGAAGAGCGCCCCCACACCCAACAAGAAACACACCGGTCCGCTCTTAGTTGACGCGCGAAAACCAAAGGCAAATACATGCGATGAAATTCCAGCAGCGACACGAGAAGTCATCCTGGAAGACATGCGACAGAAACTGGCTCCACATATAAAAAATGATTCAAACAACAACGAAATGAAAACCACAGAAGAATGCCCCCTGATAATCATTACGTCACTAGACGAAAACTCCAATCCTGAGAAGAAAATCCATTCCTCAATGAACGTGACATTCACAGAAAAGACGAAAAGCACAGCTGGAAAAGAAAATGACCGAATGGGGCAGAAGCCTCAGATCTCCGGTACTCCGGAGCAGAGAGAACCGCCAGTGGAGCGTCCGCAGACGGTGCGGGAGCGGACGGCGCCGAGTCCCGGTAGGACCGCTGTCGAGCAGGGCTGTATGATTATCGTCAACGGTAAACTGGCCAAAGGAAACCTCTACTCAGACGCCCTAAGGCAACAGCGTTCTGCGTGGACCACGACTCCTGAGGATACTCCCACCATGCCGGTCCTGGGTCTGAGAACTGGCGATTTGAGGAGAGGACCGGGCTTGCGCCGGTCTCGAACTGACCCTGGGACTTACTCCGTTTCACGGGGAACGGAGAGGGGGACTTTCACACCGCTGCCGAGGAAGGCAGCTGGGATGGTGCCTTATCAAAACCATGGTTAGTTTTATTTGAAAGAGGCTCCTCAAATACTAATACGCGTATACCAAATACGCTACTTCTCATGCCGGTAGCTTATGTTAAAGAAAATGAAACCTTTTTCTTCCTTGTCTTCTTTTCTAGCTCTGTCTAAAGATGTACACATTTAAAGCATCATATCTTAGTTGGGAATATTTGACTGAATTTAGGACTTGGAAACCATCAACTTCCGTGCTACCGTCTCAGCAATTAACTGAATTACTAAAGCAACCTTGTCATATCACAAAACCGGCAGCTATCCAACTCGGTTACCTTATAAAGTCATTTGAGTACTAACAGAGAGATAATTGATTCTGATTTTGGCCTTCTGTGAAGATCTATATCTCGAGCTGCTAAGTTTTGACAGATTGTTCCTCTTTTCAATTAACAGGTGCTTTCCCAGCCCACCGGCTCGGCCTGTACTACTCGACCACCAGACAACTCCGTCACTACCCCGGTGTCCCACATCACAGCAGCGGCAGCGTTGGTGTCCTGCCCAGTCACACTCAGTCTCAGGGAATCGGAAGGGCGCGGTCGCATACCGCTCCTAACGGCCGGCCACACCTGAGCCTACACGGGGCACCGGTGCGTAGCGCCCCGCTGCCTGGGAACAAGACATCTGCTGCTGGACTGAGTGCGAGTGGGAAGGATCTGACATTGCCCAGGATACACCTGGACCGTGTTGGTTGCCAATAAATTCAAAAGCACCGCCATTGCTGCATAAACAAATTGCAGATAGCAAGACGAAAACTCTTCAACTAATGGACGGAATATAATAGGCGCAGAACCTTATTATGCAATTATGTAAATTCTGTTTTTATGCGTTTATAGGCGATTTAAAGCTGATCAGAATAAACATCGATTTGTGAAAAACATGATACAATGTTCATTGTTTTTCTTTCCATCTAAATAGATTCTATGTATTTAAAGATTTTCTGTCCGTGCTCTTCAACAAATTAGATATTTTTTTTCTGCGGACAAATTGCAACAAGTATGTTTTATATTTCAACGGATAAAAATATATGCATATTCGCTCAATTTTGGGTGTCTGCAACCGTTTGAAAAAAAAGGTTGTTATCATGTTGGGTTGCATGTTGGGTTGCATGCGCACAAACTTTCCACCCTGCTGGTAGACTTGTATGACCGATTCTGGTAGGGGTGAATCAGTGTACCCTACAAAAACTGAATTTTCGTCGAACCACAGTTAATTCGTAAGTAGTTCCATAAAGTTTTCGGGGTGAATTAAACCCGAGAATACCACGGACGTGAATCTTTACATTAAAAAAAAGGGGGGGGGGGAGCTGGGCTGGAAGACCTGGTTTGATGTAGAGGGCGCTGTTTATAACATGAACTGTATCCAGTTCGTTAGCGTGACGTCGTCTCAATTCAACCATGTGTACTTCACACGGTGTAGCATATAGCACGAATGGAATCGGAAGTTAAAGAGGTTGTGGAATGCTCGAAGACATTTCCGTCATTTTTGGGGTATATGTAGCCTAAGGTGTGATGAAATAAAATGACTATTGTTTCTGTCATGAAATGAGTACAAAGGGTACTTTTGAGAGCTATTTTTCAGGTCCTGTTTCGACCAGAACGTGCAATTTTTGTAAAATTCGTCGTTGCGGGCAGCAAACAAAACACAGTAAATCGTGACGTAATAAACAGTACTCGTTTATGCTACTCTGTCATTTTGATATATATGGGTCTACTCTACAGTAAAAAAATGTAAAAAACAAAACAACTTTCAGCATTGGCTGATTCTTTTGTTTCTTACCTTCCTTTTTCTTTATGGGCTCCGTACGCAAGCAAGAGAGGGCGCTTTTTACCATATTTGAGGGTCCCGTGGTTGATATAGCCAGAACCGGAACATAAAGTTAAGACAGTTTCGAACACAGTACAAAGGACACTGACGGCCTTGCGCGCATGCGCAATTATTGATCATCTTCGGTTAACCGCCCAATGTACCCGGATATTTAAATGCACTTTTCGCGCTGGCAAACTTTTATTCTCCTTTATGGTCAGTTATATCATGCAACGGTGATTTCAGCCATGAACCCGCGCTGCTAAATCCATGCCATGCTATATTCCGCTCTGTCTGAAAACAACAGGCATATAAAAAGTATTAATGAAAATGAAAGTTTATCACCCGTGAAGACTGTTCAATGTCCGGGCATTAATAGCGTCTCATGAGTAGTTTCTAATCCTCAGTCCTGATGACCCCAGAATGAATCTTGTGTGTTTGGATAAAGATTGAATGTAAATTTCACAGGGCTTTACTTGGAAGTCTGGTCTGTGCTTGTGTCAATAAAGAAAGCAGATTCGAGGCGGAGTGAACACCAAAAAGGCAAGAAGTTTCACTTTCGACGAGTAGAGGAGGAGCTCCTGTCACAGTTATACATGTACTGGTAACAGAAATCTACCGTAAGGCCGCACTGTAGCCTGTCTTGTATACAGTCCATGGATTTTGATTATTTTGCGCTGAGTAAACTTGGACTCGACTACGTCCGAGTCTTTGATTGTTCGTAGATTTTGATACTAATAAGAGAATAATAAGCCGCTGCAGGTTTTTAAGCGGGGTTATGATTTTAACTTCTCGTGTGCGAATTGTCATTGCCGTAGTTCGTTTAAGTGCATAACAATTTATTATAACAAAGAGAACCTACAGCGAATAATGCCGTGATTGCCGTGATATGCAGTGGATGAAATTTTCGCAAAACAAGCGCAATTAGGCCTACGCGGGGATGACACTCATTATCAATTACACTAAACTGCATGGCCTGTATGCACCGATGCCGCAGCCATTCGTCAACTGGGCAATTTATTCAGGTCTGATCCTGCTACCGCATCCAATGGAGCTAAATCAGACAAACTCCGGTAAATTAACCGACCAACGAATCTGTCGTCGTCTTGCGTGAACCCGTGTGACATTTTGCAACGGCTTGATGGGGGATCTCCAGAGGATCTGACGTGAAGACAGTCGCCTAGCAACACATCCGATCTAATTGCTCCAGGGCAACCAATCCGGCCGGACCCAAACCACCGACTCGCCTCATTATAAAGAGACAGAGAAAAACATAGCCCTCATCTGGTAAAATGATAATCAAGAGCGCACTGACTCATTGCGACCATGGATGGTTTCTTATTCATATTGTGCTCTATGGATTCTGACGTCGTTCAATTAAGGTTCGGGAGAGCCCCATGAATAATTAATTCCCAAGCCTTCGCTGGTATCGATTTCGGCAACATTTCACGTCTTCCCATGCACTACATGTACATGCCCGACGTGTTACAGCAAAAGCTCCAGCAATTCGTAATACCTTCGGATGCTGAGTTAAGTCATACACGGCGCACTTGATTTCTTTTTTTCACTCCCCATACTGAACAACAATCTCCGCGCGAATATTAAATTGGGGCCTGAATGAAATAACGCAGCGCGCATCTTTGACGTCATCATTCTGCAGCACCGAGTGAATTCATCATTATAATTATTTTTCGGTTCTCTGTGTCGTCTTATCTACTGCCACTTGCTCAAGATGAGGAGAAGACCGCGTTGAGACGTGGATATTATTTTGATCATCTAGCCTGACTTGTGATTTTTTTTAATCTGGGTTTCCAAGATGGATGCCTTGAACTACTCTTTCCAGATGCCGGAGTGGAAAGGCCGGGTGAAGGAAGGATGGGACTACGTGGTCAGACTCTACGACGCCGTTCAGGATTATATCGTACCCCAGTACTACCATGACAGATCAAACAGGTACGATGAATGCAGGTACTTTAATCCAACGTCATTCTGGTGATGTGTGTACAAGATTGATTAGAAAATAATTAGTCATGATAAACGTAAAGATAAAGGTATTTTTAAGCTGGTTGTTTTTGATATGGCGACAGTATGACTAAATTTTGATATCATTCTCTCTTATTCGGTATACTCTATTTACAGAGCAGTAATGAAAGTACATTGCAATAAAGTGTATAATCCTCTTCATCTCATTTTTCTCTGTAAAATTTCACCGGAAAAGAAAAAAAATGCAGGTTAAAAAAACAAATATCTTAAAGGCCAATATCTGTGCAACCACACGTCTAATTTCACTGAATATTCTTATTTTTCAAAATTAAATACTGCGCATTCGTTATTGTTTTATCGCATCAAAATGTTTACACTTCATCTCATATCTAGATCTAGAAACACAGTAATAAATTTAAATCCGTCTTCTATGTGCTGGATTATTTACCAAAACATCTGACATAAAACAATACTCTTTAACGGTTGTTGTCATTACTTGACAGCGCATAATAGGCGCCCTACGTCATTACGAATAGTCTCGTATCCAGTGCACGGCATAGCACGGCGGGCATTTGCATAATAAGGGCAAGCATAATGCGCGCACGTGTTTCACTTGGACGCCGGATGCCATACCATACGTACATAGCGTTTTCAATTTTCGTCAGTTCTGCAATTTTTAAGGGTATTTTGGTGTTTTTTTGTTTTATGCTAATACGAATGTCCATATTCATGAGCAAAACTGTGATTCCATTCCGGGCACCCAGGTGAAAATTCCAGTTGAAACCAGTTACAATTTCAACTGGTGTTAACTGGGATTAACTGGGATTAACTGGTGTCCAACTGGTACCTGTTCGATTCAACTGGTTTCAACTGGTAGCTCGACTGGATTCAGCAGAACCAGTTGAAACCAGTTGAACTTACCAGTTACCAACTGGCAATTCTTGTTGTGCCAACAGGAACCAGTTGAAACCAGTTGAAAAAAGAGTTTATCAACTGGCAATTCTTGTTGTGTCAACAGCCAGTTGAAACCTGTTGAAGAAACCATGGCAATTCTTGTTGTGAGATGGTCGATCATTAATTGTTTTTCAGTTTTGAGCTTATAATTGAGAACTGAAGAGAAGAATTTCAATGGGAAATTGACCTAAGATTTTCAGTAGAAAACCAGCCAACATGATTCAAGACTGCACATCATGTTTGTCGCGGTTGCAGTTCAATAATATGATGGACTCTTCCCCCCCCCCCCCAACCCGTGCAGCGATATACTGTGTGGGAATGCATTGTACATGTACATGTACATTCCACACAACATATACTGTACATGTACATGTATATGACTTACACTGTCCAGTCTTGCGCAAGGTCACTTCATATGCCCTTTGACACACGTACTAAGCTAGTGGTCAGCACACAGCATATATACTGTACATGTAAATATGACCTTGCCTCAACCAGAAAAACCGTTAGGCCACGTTGCGCTAGCGTGCATTCAGTTCAGTTCTACTACTCATTCAAAATGGTTAAAGACGGAGCAGGCACAAATGTACATCGTCTTCTCGAAAAAAACACTCCTTACATGTATTGTATTCAGTTCCAAATCTGCGTCCAAAAGCATCACACATGTCTGTCAACATACAGCTTATTAGTCAGAGTTAATATTCCTGCAGCACCATGGTCTTTGCGGAATGGGAGAGAGTTTGGACAGAACCTTTCGTTTCTGGAGCCCTGTTCTTTCAAACCTACAGTTTGTTGTAGGCCTTACTGGTAAGTTTGTACTGAATGTTTCAAATACCCAGCTTTTTTTTATTCGTATCCGTTGTACAGCATAGATTCTGTCACATGTACTACATTTTATGTTTGATATCATTATTTGCTTAAACATGCTTAAGCTTTGTTTGTGATCAGCTGGCCATGCTGGTGAGAAAATAAAGCTCATAGTCATATCCAAGTATTATACATTTTGTACATTTACAAGCACGACTAGTCCTACATAATACTCGAAGCAATCACAATGAGGAATACATGTATATGAGTTTGGACTCCTGGTTAATTCTGTCGTATTCCCATAAAATGCAAGAAACAGCACACCTTTAATAATTTCAGGGATCAGGAAAGTATTGCATAAAGCAAGGTAAATGAAATATTGGTGGTATTAGGATACAAATTAATTGCGGATTACAATTTCTTCGGCAATGCAGAAGTTAATCAGGTTACTTTGAATAATGTTAAGACTGAACATATTAAAAGCAAAATCCTGACAAAGTGTTGGTTTCTGAAAGTACGTACAACTAGAGCTGTCTTATTCAGCCCAGACCATCTTTGTTCTTAAGGGTTTTTTGGAGGGTTTGCTTTTCTTACTTTTTAATTTGTTTTCGGTTTGTTCTCAATGACAGGGAGCCATGGACACAATGGAACAGTCAATCGATACGTGAGGAGAGGAGTTTTGCAACAGAGACCGGTGCGACCGTGACGGGAAAAGGCTCAGGAGACACTGGAGAAGCACGTATACATAGGAACAATCTGCAGCAAATTAAGTGACTCAGAGTGTAATTGTTATAACCATTTGAGGCACGCAAACTGGATATCAAAACAGTGACGTTATTTCTGCAAGGCTTCAGTGTTACAGCTTTGATGTTTTTCATCTTTGATTCGATAAAATTTGACCAGTACATGAAAGTTCTGTGCTTCCCAGGACTTGTTTCCCCAGGTCTGTACATTTCTCAATTTATTTGTCAATATTATGATGATCTGAGACTGAATGTTAATTGCCCTGGATTTATCAAGCCATTGAAGTTTCCTGTAAATTTACTCACTGAGATATTGAGACGAGTTTCATAATTGAAACGAATAGGCTAGCTTTACTGTTTTAGAGTGGATTGTGGCCTAATTATGAAACGAGAGGCATTAAACTCAAACCAAAACCTTCCCTCTTTTATCCTCAACATTGAAATTTACATATAAGTTGGATTGTGGAAAATCATCTAGCCATCAAAAAAATCTTGTAAAAATCAAGTGTAAAATAACTTCCACCACCATCTTGATAGTTTTTCATGGTTCAAGACTTCTGCATCTATTTATTTGAAAAGCCAATTATAATATTTCATTGATTATGATGATACGCATTTTGTAAATAGTGTCAAATATATACAACGTACAATATTTGCCAAAACATTTTGCTCCCCTTTGTCTCATTTGTAATACTTGTTTCCGGATAATCACTCTTTATTATCAATTGCAAAATATCTATCTGGATATATTCAACAAACTACATGTATTCGCCCTTGAAGCAACCCACAGATCTCAGCCCGCCTGTTCAAGACCATTTCAACCCGCTAACGACAGTTTGATGCCAACTACAGACCAATTCAAAACGACTTCACAGTTCCAAACCAGTTGGCAACAGCTCATGTCATTTGTGAACCAGTTGGAAACCAGTTGGAAACCATGTTCACCAGTTAAACCAGTTGAACCAGTTGGAAACTTCATACCAGTTAAACCAGTTCATACCAGTTAACCAGTTGAAAACCAGTTACACCAGTTGCCCAGTTCATACCAGTTAAACTGTTTTGGCACCAGTTGAAACCAGTTAGAAACCAGTTCAACCAGTGGCCCAATTAGAAACCAGTTACACCAGTTGCCCAGTTCATACCAGTTTGAAACCAGTTAGAAACCAGTTAAACCAGTTGCCCAGTTAGAAACCAGTTAAACCAGTTGCCCAGTTCAGACCAGTTAAACCAGTTCAAAACCAGTTCATACCAGTTGAACCAGTTAATACCAGTTAAACCAGTTAAAACCAGTCACCAATTCCCAGTTCAACTGGGACCAGTTGAAACCAGTTGAAACCAGTTCAACTGGTTTCAACTGGAATTTTCACCTGGGCAGAAACGTAAACCTCGATACTACAGCTATATTCAGTACAAAAAGCTGCTGGAAATTTGGACATTTTGCGGTCGTAAATTTTCATTTATTTGGTGATTCGTTGATTGTCAGTAAAGGCAATGAGCAAACCATTCTCACAAATGTTTGCAATGAGCAAATTTTAACTGAACAGTGTCTTCCCGAAATGACATCACAGCAACAGCGCCCTCAGTTGTTAGGTAAAGCATGGAAAATGTTTACTTTTCGAACAAAAATATTAACCAAAAACGGGATGTCAAATAGTTTTCATACATAAAAGACACATACAAAGTTGCACAAACTGTGTTCCTATTTAAGAAAAAAAATCATCACATGTACTCTTTGACCGGAGAAGGTTGAGGAATAAACGGCTAACTGCTGAATTTTCATTTTGATGTATGATTGTGATGCATATACTACCTGCGATATTGATGGCGATTGTGGTGGTGAAAACGTGGTATTGTCGAGTCCCAAGACGGATACAATAATCAGGAAAGATGCATGTGTATTCCTTAAAGATCGAACGATAAACCCCCTCAAATTACTCCTTTTTAAATTTAAAATATTGTGTTTATTATGTTAAAAGGCCTGATTGAAGGGGGAAACGGTGGGAGCTTGGGCCAGGTCACAGGGGTGTAGCCAGAAAACTAGGGTTCTCATCCTAGCCTTGGGGCGAGTGGACGGGGGGGGGGGGGGGGGGGGGGGGGGGAGGGCTGGATATTACAATGGAAGGGAGCCCAATTCCATCCGTGCTGCTGAAAGGTAGACGGGTTTCTTTTTCACTGGACACCATCTTCCCACGAGGCGCTGTTCAAAATCGATATCCATGGTAAATGTCAGACAATAGTTAGCGCTGTTTGCTTGCCACGGGACGTCAAAGTAATTTATAATAGCCACTCCCGAAAACAGGGTTAAGTTGGTGAAAATACCTTAAAAATGTGTAAAAAGGCACTTGATGTTAAACCCGCTAATCAAGGTAACTCATGGGACTGTGCATTTTTTCAGGTTACTAAATTTCAAGGGCGGGGGGGGGATTTTTTTATGGCGGGCGTGCCCCCCCCCCTATATCTACTGGGCCAGTAGCTTGCTCTACGTCGCTGTCAAGTCAAACAATTCAATGTGAGCATTTTAGTTGGACCTGTCTTATGCTGATTTGTCCTACCTTATAAAAACTAATCACTTTTATTGTCCGTTTAGTAATTAAAATCATATCGATTTAAAAAGAAAAGTGGGCGGGGCAGATTTAAATACTGTTTGGGCGACTAGTCTTTAACTCGTGCTGCTACGCTTCTCGAAGGGAGGCTAATAGTTCACTGGTTTTCCTGTTTACCGCACACGCTTTTGAAAGGGGATTGCGTGTAGAATACCAGCGCAACTAATGTACGTATGCAACAGGTCAATTTCTGAACATCTGTGATGGGATTTTTGCAGCCATTTTAAGCCTTGTTCGTAAACATGTTGCAGTGAAACATACCTGACTCTATTTGCACAACTGCAGTTGGGGGATAACATCATCATGGGGAAAGAAATAGAACCGTAAGTGTTAATAGGCGTTGGCCGTAATGTCACGAATGTTGTGTGAATTACCTGCCCAATTTCCGGACACGTCTCGTTTGGGAAAGATTCCCATATCCATATCTGGCCATCACTTGTCACCATGTGCACAAAGCCACGAACCCCAGTGTGAGACTGGTTCTGAAAATGTCTAAGTGTTTTCTCAGTAAATACTTTAATATTTTCCCTGCCTACCTTGACTTTTTAGGGCGACCGTGTAGTGTAGGGCCCCTGTTTTGTTTCGATCAAAATAGAATCAAGATAGCCCCACTAGTGTGGCCGTCGGTATGCTGCGCTGAACCTCTTGGCCACACACCGTGGTACCGCGCGCTACTGAGGACGAAGTTTCATAAAATCTGCGGGCCGTTTCTTACATTCTCAGTTTCTTACTTTCTTATGGTTGTATTCTATGATGTTTTACCTCACTTCTGGGATGCTTAGGTCTAATGATGTTCCATTTTCCGAGATATTCTTCAATCTTTCTGGAGCCCATATGTACTCGTGAAACGTCTGGTGATGGCAGCCATTTTGAATGGCACAAGAGATGACCTCAAACTGTGACGTCGCGTTTATGCAAATTGCTTGTCGAGCGCGCGAGGGCGCGAGTAGTCCGAAAATTTGGGACTCTCAATACTGTGTATGAGAGTCCCAAAACTTAAGGCATCCATATTGTGCAAAAGTTTGTGCTGCATAATAAAACCAGTGTGAATCAAATGTGCAAGCTTCTTACTCACTACTGTTTCTTCAATAATCCCCGAAACTTCTGCCCTGCAAAGTTGCTGTTGTGAGCATTGCATCACCAAAAATTCAGCGTTTAATTCTAATTTTGCAGGGAGTTATCAAAATCCAAACGCGAAACATCACGTTGATGTGTACTGCAATGCATTGTGCAAAAAGACTCCTCAGCTAAAACATTTTCATCGTGTAGATAAAACAGCGCCCTCTTGTTGACCTGAGTGAATGCAGAATGTTTTTCATTTTTTAACAGAGGGCGCTATGTTCATTTGGCCATCGATTAAAAAACAAGTAAGCTGCAAGGCTCTTCCTACACCTACCCAGAATACCTTGGGAAACACACCACCATTTCTAAAGCATGGAGAATGACGTGGATGGTTTTTGAACTGTCAAAAACTTGCCTTAAAATTGGATTTAAGGTCTCAAATTTTGCAGGTGACATGCTTGCAACTTAAGCATTTTGATGTATGTTTTGTGTGGGCATTAATTAGCTGAATGGTGAGTAAAAAAACGTCAGTAGTAATTTTGCACGTTTTTATGCACTCACGGTCCCAGTCTGGGGCGCGAGTTGCAAATGCGACAGCTGTTTCCTGTACCATGCATTTATCGTCAGGGGGCCACGTGCACCGATCTCTATTTAGGATCTACGGTACAGGAAACAGCCGTCGCATTTGCAACTCGCGCCCTCGCTCGCTCGACAAGCAATTTGCATAAACGCGACGTCACAGCTTGAGGTCATCTCTTGTCCCATTCAAAATGGCTGCCATCACCAGACGTTTCACGAGTACATATGGGCTCCAGAAAGATTGAAGAATATCTCGGAAAATGGAACATCATAAGACCTAAGCATCCCAGAAGTGATAGGTGAAACATCATAGAATACAACCATAAGAAAGTAAGAAACTGAGAATGTAAGAAACGGCCCGCAGATTTTATGAAACTTCGTCCTCAGTAGCGCGCGGTACCACGGTGTGTGGCCAAGAGGTTCAGCGCAGCATACCGACGGCCACATAAGTGGGGCTAGAATCAAGAATGCTTTTTTTTTTTTAGGAAAATAACATTGTCATTGCCATTGCCATTGGTGATTGGGGTCATTGGGATCAGACTTCTCTCAATGTAATGACACCATTTTGGTTATTTGTGAACAGTTTCTTGGGGTAGAAATTACAATTTTTCTATGCGGTTGCGGGCCGGTTGGTGCCGTGCAGCCGTGACTTGTTGTTTTAATTTTTTTTACTTTTATCAGAAAATGGGAATAGGCTAGTCCCGTAAATGTGATGGTATTGGACTACCTCTGTATTGACCGTCAAAAATCCACATGTATTATTTGGACGGAGAGTCTGTTGCTAAGGGAGCCGAAAATCCATTCGAAATCGCAATTATTTTGTCACTTTATACTCACACAGTGCCTCCTACAACTGCTTAATATCAACAAAACGTTAAATTCAGCACCTTCAGAGGTCTAGTTATCTTGTAATTCCGAGTTGAATTCGGACACCTTTTACAGCCAATGTTCACAAAAGCGTCGTGTTGCATGACGTCATGGGTTGTGATAAATCGGGCCCTCACTAGCTTGCATCAAATTTTGACAATGTGCATTTGTACGGCTGCTGCCTGTCATTCAGTTTTTGTCAAAAGTGCGCCTGCATTACATGTACATGCACTTTTGACCAAAACTGCCTGGTAATGATTGAGAGAGTGAGATATTAACTGTAATTACTGGTAAAAATCAACACCTTCCATTTTCCAATGGAAGGTGCTTTATAAATTGGTTTGGTCAAATGACATTCTAATTAAATTATGGAAGACAAATTGTTGACATTTGTTGAATGAAACGTTTGATTATTTAGTAAGAACACATGTATTCTTGCAATGTCTAGCTATTTACATAGTTTATCACTTTGTCTTTAGAAACCCTGATTTTGTACCCATCTGATCTCATTTTGCTTGTGTTTAGTTAGCCTATTTGAGATATGGCGGATCTGGATCTGGATAATTAATTGGCAAAGCCTCCTCCGAAATATCATGCCAATGAGGGTTCGAGTCAGTTCTTAGACGTGCTGGCTCATGTGCCTTTTCCGTCTTTCTTTGAAGGATGGTATTGAAGGTGCTTCAATGACAGCGGGGGGCAGTGCATTCCAGTGGACGATTGTTTTTGGGGGAAAAAATGAGTTCTTGTAATCCGTATATCTCGGTTCTTGAGTTGAGATGATTGAATCGGACACAAAAAGGAGGGCGCTATTTGCTTTGGGTACACACAAACGAGTTTACCCTAATCAAACTGTTTGTCCATTTTAACCAGATCAATGTGTCTTTGCTCAAAAAATGACACCTTTAACTTCAGCGCTGTATTATGAGCAAGATGCAATTATGGGCTTGATGTCCCTTCGAGGTCAAAGCACACAAATTGTGCTGTCGGTTTTCTGCACTGCGACGAATGTTGGAGAATAAAGAAAAATTCGCAGCAAAGTCGCCTCAGGGGTTGGAGTGTTGTTTGACACATTATTGATTGACATTGGTATGTATTCTATAGCATGGGTTCCTCAGTGTCACTAATTAAGCCCGTTGCCGACCAGAATGGAGATTATGCACAGGAAGTGTTCAGAGTCCGTCAAAGTAATTAATATCTGATAGAATATTTAACTAGCTGCGCAGCTGCATCGTTTGCGGACGAGTGTTTGTTTAAACAATCTGGGCCATCTGTGGTGTCTGCTGAACACATAGGTGCAGATTGAGGGGGAAATGAGGAAAAAAAAAGTCACGCAATTGTAGACCTATGCACACTCTTCGGAATCCCAAGTAAATAAAAAACAAGTCAACCCAAAAAAAAATAATAATTT
Source organism: Patiria miniata (assembly GCF_015706575.1). Classification (NCBI taxonomy): domain Eukaryota; kingdom Metazoa; phylum Echinodermata; class Asteroidea; order Valvatida; family Asterinidae; genus Patiria; species Patiria miniata. The sequence continues at coordinate 15,643,961 of NW_024037051.1, forward strand.
GCATATCGTCAGAACCATTTGGGAACGCTATGTGACCAAATGGTCCACAGGTGGTGATACTTAACAATTCTAGATGCCTGATGCGCAAGCAGACATTCAGTACGTGCACACGACACGCCTTAAATTTAGTGATACGCTGAAGTGAGTAGAGCTACAAAATCATGGAGAAATGTGCGAGCGAGAGAGTGCAGTGGATTAGAAGCTGTTGAAGTTTCAGTTGTATGATGAAGGTGAACCTGAAAAAGTTGAAACATCGTTATTTGAATCGCAGCAAGGAAATCTACTGGGCCTACTTCCTGTATACGCTAAAGTGAGCAGAGGAGAGCGTCTCTTTTTATTCACAGTGCAAGTTGGTTGTGTTTACGCAGTTGTAATGAAATGTTTGAACAAAATGGCTACAGGGTTGGCTTGGTATTTGTTTTCATTCAGTTGTTTGCATTTGTGTTCCCAAATGTTTTTACAGGATGATAAGTGATTAACTTTAATCCTGGTAATGCCAATAAGAACCAGTGCTCAGTAAAAAAAAATAGTTTGTTGGATTTTTGTCAGAGCTACATGTACGTAAGTAGTCAGGGACCTTTTCTTGGACTTGCCCTGTGATTAAGCAGGCTTCACGCTCCAATAGCTGTTTGATCTGGTTGTATTTAGCAGGATTCTCATCAAGAATTTGAAGATGATAGTATCATTCTCTTTTCATTGCTTTACTTTGTACATAGATCAGTACAGATGCGTCTCTACACCTTGACAAAACGACACTTTGTGTTGGTCTTCGTTGCCTTCTTCACGGCATTCACACTCTCAGTACTACTAGGAATAGCAGGTATGTTATTTTCTGTGATGAATTGACCAAAGTTAGTTTGTCCACATTTTGTTTGCATTTGGTAACATGGGCATAAGCTAGCTAGTCTGGTTCCCTGACCTGACAATTCCCTGATGTCTTTTGTCCTGTTTCGTTTGTTTGTCTGAAGCGTAGGGTCAGGGAACCTGACTACAAGAACAGAACGCGAATTTGTGACGTCAGGGCAAGTTTTCGCGCTGTGAAGTCGCTAAAGTTGATCACATTTCAACTCCCGCAAATTTCGCCGCGCATGCTTCGTGACATCAAACTCGCATCGCATTCGCATGAAGTACGATTCAGCCTTAACAGTTTTAAAATTAAGAATGCTCATGTACCGGTAGCAAGATCCTTCAGGTCAAATTGTCAAGGATAAAATGCCAGTGAGTGGGTCTGTGGCCCATAACTGCTGCAGGATACAACTGTGATATTGTTCAATGGGATGAGCTACCATTGTCACAAAATTGGCTGTCAAATGCCCCGGTGTTGATGGCTGAATGCAGCAAGGTCCTACAGACTATTACGCCTGATGGACCATGCTACGGTTGAGGTTAACAAACTTCACACTACCTGTTAAATGTGTGCTGCTTTATGTAGGGCTGTAAAAACCCAATCAAATTGACATGTTTTACAGGATTTGGCTGGAAAACGTGATGTAGAATCTTGCAGTTATTATTGTACATCGGGCTTGAATTCTCTTCCAAAAGCATGAGCCATTTGTTTCCTAAACAGTGAAGAATTTCAGTGGAATTACATTACATTTCCTGTACATGTATGTCCTTGAATGTGCCTATAAAATTGGGTTACTAATAAATCTGCTTTAAATGAAATGATGTTAATTGGGAAGAGTATTTAAATGTAGGATATAAATGTCCAACCATCCTTTAAAAACTGGGTGTTATTCTTGTGAGAACCATGCAATTAAGAACGAATGTCGGAGGTCAAAATTTTGACTCTCAAAAATCGAGCTGTTGAGTGCTAGTTGTGAATCCTGCCGCACAGTGTATCACATTCTGCGGACGTGCGAGAAACAACATTTGTGTATTGGTGCTGTGTGTATTATGTGACACTCGCAACATGTACTGGACATTGAACGGACAAGGCTGGAAATACCGGTACACATGCGTATGCCACAAAACTTCCAACGCGTCTGATGTAAAGAACCATTTTATTTTTTATTTTCTCGGGGAATGGTGAGACTTACGTTAGTTTCCTTTCAACCAGACCTTTGAAATAGGATAAGTAGACTAACACAAAATATTTTCTGGGATTTCAGGCCGTTATGCCCCAAGGTTCATTGTGAAGCTGTCTAATTACATGTAATATATTCCTTCGGACAAATCTGGTTTGTTAATTAGTAGAGTGTTTTTTTCACCAGGTGAAGTTGATGAAATCCAGATGAAAAAAATGCAAAGCTTACTGTAGTTTCACACTTCGGTCACACAATTTCTGTTAAATGCTAACATATGTGTGAGGTATTTAGTTGAATATTGGCAAATGTATTGATGTACATGATGTACATACACTGTATCACCCATGTCGCCAAGTACTTGACACAGTTTTCTTGTTACTTTACTGATTTCAATGTGAATAATATTGAATATGTCACAGTCATCATTAATCATTGAATGTGAACTTGTAAAGTTAAAATGTATTCAGCCGAAATCATTATGCAAATTCATGGTGCATAAATTTGCCAATCGAAAATTTGTATTTGGGTGAAAAGTACACTACCAGTAGCTGCTCTACTTATGTTTTAGAACACACAAAGCAAGGTACACTAGTAGAACTTTATTGTGCACAACGTTCACAGTGGATACAACAATACTACATTGTACAACGAGTGTAATTAGTTGTTCTTTCTTCACAGGCCCGAGTATAGCCATGTATGCAGAAAGGAGTACTACAAAACACTTGCCAGTAAGTACAAAAAAATTCACACAGAATATTAACTTTTGCGATGAGAAAACATAAACGAACCAGTTGCATAAACACATTTTTTTTAGAATAAACATAGCAAATCAAGTGTTTTATATTTTAGCAATTTGTTTTTGCATTAGGTCCATTTTCATCACACAATACATGTAGCTATGAAAATTAGTTGTCGATTTAGCATACGAATAAGAAGTGATGTTCTATCGTTTTCTCAAATCCATTCACAATGTATGACATCCAAATAAAAGATATGGACAATTGGCGCTGCACAAACCTAGGTGAATGTCCAATGTCCAATATCCAAATAAAACATGGACATTCCCTGTACAAATCTATTTGATTGCCCAATGCCCAAACAACAAAATGGATATAATATTTCTATATGTCCATTATCAAACAAACTTTATTGTCATTCACAATGTACACACATGTAAATATTGACATTTGCATACAGATATGGATATATGTATGTAAATGTATGTCAAACTTTGTAATCAGCATTTACATTCCATCCGTACTAATTCCTTTATCACTAAATTGACTGCACCCTCTGCTTGTCCTTGAGTGCTCTTTATCCTTGGCCAGGTTTTTTTTTTTTTAAATGCTCAAATATTTATGGTAGACTCCCGCACCTTACCGTATTCCGTAGCACAACTGGTCAGAATTTTGCACATTTAAAATTTATAATATTTATTGAATAGTGCAGTCACTCCTGTAAATACATGTAGGATATTTAACCCTAACTCCCTAGGCCTTTTTGCTAGGATGTAGCCTCAATCCTGCAAAAATCTTCCAATTGGCCTCATGGAAAAAAAAATAGCCTCAATCCTGCAAATTCCTCAATTAATTCTTGGATATGGTCCGTCATGCTTGGCCAGTGACATCCTGGAGCAGTATGGAGGTTTTCCAGCATAATCCAGGCCTGTATTTATGCATGGCTGAGCAAAAAACAGAACAAGGTCCGGCCCAAGACCTTGACAAAGTGCATCCTACGAAATCAGTAACGCACTTTTGCTCAATCCTCCAAATTCCTCCACTTTGGCAAAGAGAATTTTGAAGAATTCTAAATTTTGATAGGGTTAGGGCCTATTGTAAAGAGCTGCTGGGTGTACCAGTTTGGAAAGTTGCGCTGCCAAAAAAGGTTACCAGTCAAACTGTTATGTGTTGCATTTGATTGTGACTGGTTCCCATCTGAAGTTTGCTGAGAGGCTACACATTGAAACTGAGTCTTGGCCTCCAATATGGCTTCCTATCACCACAATCGGGAATTAGTGATCTAATTTCTCAAACTACGGTTTTGTCTCCAGCTTTGGCTCAGAGCTCCATGAACCTTATTATAGATCCGAAGCTCTGAAAATTCTATCTCGATATGTCAATTTTTCTGTTTCAAAACATCATTTTTAATACAAATCCAAAGTTGGAGTGTCAGTATTTAATGTGTTTGAACATTAAGGGTCCATAAAGGGTTCCTTTGCCAAAGTGAAAGCCAAAGCTGGAAACCAATTCAGGATTTGAGAAATGACCCTAATTTATGGTTATGGTTATAGTTTATTTTCATATATCACAAAAAACATAATTAACAAGAATCTATATAAAGAATAGCATAGTGTGATTGACGTAAGTGACCTTTGACCTTACCAGGGCGGACCCTTTGAACTGAAGTCTCCACTTCTCAGCAGATTCAATCGTTCCCTGTGGCTCACATCAGTGGTAGAGGTAGACAACGGTCAAGGTACGTGCAACTTTTCCTGTTTGGAATTTGAGTGCAGTTGCAACCCTCCCTGTAAGAACCGAAGTCCAGCTGGAAATGTTTTCCTGCTCAACTGCTATCCTAGTCGAAGGTTCAGACATGCTTTCCGGATATCTCTGCTCCCATGAAAATCTAAGTTCCAATTAAATGTTGGTTGTTATTCAGTTAATCACAGGACCAATATTTAGGTACAAGAAAATGCTACTGTAAAGTGTCTTGCTCAAGGACACATACAATAGGTACTTAAAGGATCCTTGGCTTGGTTTGACTCTACATTTTGGCAGTTCTGGTTTTAGAGCACGACATCCTACTGGTTTATATTTCCCTCATTGTTATAAAATTTTAATCAAGAAGTCAGACAGAAATTCCTGTTTTTAATGAAATGTTTTGATTTGGTTGTCATGGTTACAGGTGAGAGCTTCCAAAAAATCTTCAACGTTAGCATTTACATCCGAGGGTTGGCAGAAGATGACAGCTTGGTACCCGTCAGCAACATGTTCTTCAACCACACTAGAACGCTGTCGTGTAAAAAGGTCAGTGAATTTTCCTTTTTTAAAAAACTTTTTTCGCCCCCCCTTCTCATTTTTGAAGCACTGTATTGTCTAAGAGCTTTAGAGACAAAATTCGCAAGCCTACCCTGGTGGGACTCGAACCCACAACCTCTGTTTCACTAGTGTAGACATCTTACCACCCAAATGCACGTCAGACTGATTTTTCACATCAGTTTCAAGTACAAGTTCACAGATTTGCATGTAATTGTACAAAACTTTGAGCTCATAGGTTTTGTGCCCAAACATGGATGTGCCCAGCAGGCTACCGGTACATTATCTACAGTGAGATAGCTTGCGAGTTATTTAGTATGCATGGGCTTCATGCGCCAACAACAGAGGGCGTGCTTTTACCGCTTTTGAGAACCCAGTGGATGGGACATACTGCTTGCATGTACTGGAGGGCGTATATAGCGCAAAGTACGCACGACTTTGTATGCTGAATGTGCACAAAGCAATAATGTCTTCGTGTCGTCTGCGTCATCTGTGATGCGTTCGAATGTCTCCCTTTCTTGCCGGTGAAGGAGTACTTGTGCACAGAGCCCATAGCCCTATGGTTCTTCCACAGTCGTGGATTTTAGAGTGTTCATGGTGGCTGCTTGCTTTACTGGAGAGTAAATCGTTTGTTACCCTGTTTGTTATATTTCAGGCGGAACTTTGTGAGGAAATGCTACTGCTGCATGTCAGCCCCATACAGTACTCTTCCTACATGATCACAGTGCTCTTCCAAGGGCTGGAGAGGGCAAAGGTTACAGAGGTCAACTTTACTGTAAGTACCAGAACCAATATTCTGTTGATACAATGAAGTTCATGTGAAAATGGGTTATGTAGCTGCGTTGTCTTCGATATCGAGCCATTACTGTACTCACTTTCCAAAACACCTCAGTATGAAAAAAGAAAATGTCATGGGGTTATTGCTTGTACATGTGCCATCATTATTGCAATGTTAATGTGTAAGTTGCCATGCACTACAAGGAAACTCTGGTAACAACGGAATTGCTCTTAAAAGCTGGCGTAGACATCCAGGAGCTTCTTACATTGCCTCGTCTAGTTCCCATACCTATTTACTTGAAACTCAATGGTTCTTGGGTCTGGAGTATTACATTGTAGCTCATAGCAACCGTTGAAAACTGGTTGTCAACTAAGTAGATGTTTCATCAGTTATAAATATGCAATGTCAGTTTGGGTAATATTTTACATGTGTAAAAAACGGCAAAAACAATATTTGGATGTAACCTTGACACAGTGTCAATGTTACGTCTGAATTAATGCATTCTTGCTCATATTTTTGTCAAAGTACATTTCAAAGATTTCAAACTTTCTCAAGTATTGAAACAAATGTTATGTTGAGCAGTTGTTTAGAATGCATTGATACTTTTAATAATATAACCAAATATTTGGATGTAACAGGCACTGTGCCCCAAACCGGTGGAATGACTCATCTACATGTGCGTCTCCCCAATACAGACAAGCACGTTCACACTGTCACAATCGTGGGCATCCTATTGTCCCTCTTTTGTTTGTACTCTAACTTTTTAGGCAGACTCCAATCGCGGACGTTTGCTGGGAATCGTGGACGATATTGTTATCTTTTGTTCTCTGGAATTTTCGTCCACGGTTTAAATAGATGAACACGTCCATCACTGCATGTTCCATACCGAACTTTTGTCAGACTTGCGGTTGGCTGTGATTGCTGTATTACACAAAATGGGGAAGGGCTTAGCAGGGGCCAATTTCACGGTGCTGCTAAGCACAAAAATTTGCTTAGCACAAAAACAGTCTGGCTTATAAAAGCAGGTTACCAGCCAAAACTCCCTGTGAGGTATATTGCTCGCAATTAGTATTCAGCTGTTGTTAGCTTAGCATGAAAATCACATGTAGTTTTGGCTGGTAACCTGCTTTTATAAGCCAGACTTTTTTTGTGCTAAGCAAAGTTTTGTGCTTAGCAGCTCCGTGAAATTGGGCCCAGATCTGCCTATTACACCGAAATGTCAAATCATTAACCGCTACTCGTTTCATTCCACCAACAGTTCCGCACATACAATCCTGCCTTTTGCGAGATGGAGATCTGGTTTCGGTTTGTGTTCCTAGTCCTGTCCTTCATAGTCACAGTAAGTATCTCATCCAATTACTTCCCAAAATCTACTTCTTAGAGAAGATTTTAAATGTCTCAAGTCAAAAATATCACTGGTGGAATCATGACAAATAACCAATCCCTTTTTGTTTGTTGACATTTTTGATGAATGTTAATTTAAAGAAAACATCTGAAATGCTAATTCAATAGTTTGATAAAAATGTGTGAAAATATTAAACACATGTCAACTTCTCCACAAATTTTTGTGGAGTTATTTGCGTATATTTACTGTAACCGTCCAAAATCACATGCTTGCGTTTGCAGCATTTTTATGGATTCACAACTGTACATCCGAGCCAACATCACTTTGTCTGGCCTTGACGTCTCGATTTTTCATTAGTACGAAGATTTGTGCTTAGGGTTTCCGTATAGTATTGGGTTTGGGAATAATTCGTAAAGGTTCTGTACAAAATGCCTAGGAGATTATGCTTAAAGATTAATGGCACTGTGTTGACGGTAACTTGTCTTTGTTGTTGACAGTGTATGTTTGCACACTCTTTGAGGAAGTTTTCCATGCGTGACTGGTCCATTGAGCAGAAATGGCTGTCTGTGTTGCTTCCCTTTCTACTACTCTACAATGGTGAGCAATATGTTAAATAAAGGATCATAAAATAGAGGAAAGTTCAGCTCAGCTGCGTTTACAATACACGGGGCTTGCCCTTTAATGTGCTTTTGGATTCCTACACAGTTGCAGATATCTGTATCTGTATATTATAGTCGGTAAAGCATCGCAGGGGAAACATCACACCAACTTAGAGAGAAGACAATGAGACGAAATTACAGTTTAAGAGGTGGGAGGAAAAGCCCAGAAGATATTCTGGGGAAAACCCACGGAATCAGGTAGGGACCGAAAACCCAATCCACATATTGACCCAGGCGGGATTCGAACCCGGGTCACAGCGGTGGAAGGCGAGGAAAGTACCGCTACGCCAACCTGACTCCCCACGCGGGAGGATTCAGTTAGCATAAACCCTGCTGAATTCAACATGCAACACGGTCACAGATCTCAAGGCCAAACTTGCCTCAGTGTCTGTGGTCACCAACTGCAGCAGGGGATACATCTGTGGCATTAATCAGTGGAACTAGCTCAAATTGTCTGAAAATTTCAGTTTATGCACTGGTGTTGATGGCTCAATGCAGCAAGGTCCCACATACGTGTTCTTACACCTGCTGGACTGTGCTACGTCTGAAAGGGTTAGGGGTAAGGCATCTTCCTCACAGGTTAGGTTGATAAAATTTGAGTTAACTAATACCTTTCTTTGGTCCACCTTTCATAGATCCGATCTTCCCCCTGAATTTCTTGGTGGACTCCTGGGTGACCATCATCTTAGACAACATCTTCCAGACCACGTTCCTGTCTGCCCTCCTCCTGTTCTGGCTCTGTGCCTACCACGGCATCAGAAAGGTAAGTCCTTGCAACTCCAAATACTTTTTGCTTGGGCCCGACTTTTAAGTTAATTGCTTAACAGAAATTCTAAAGCTCGCTAATGGGCCCATGGAGCAGCTAAGCATGAGAAATTCCATGAGCAAAGAGAGCATTTGCTAAGCAGAAATTGGGTACCAGCCAATATGTCATGTCATGTATACTGCTTATAACTGGTTCCCAACAGGTTTTTGCATGACACATAGTTTGCTTGTTAATTTTTCCTTTAAAAGAAAATGGCGGCTCAATTCTTTTCAGGCACTGTCCGAGGCAATTTTTTTCAAACCTTGGCAACGTCTGCAGCTTCACCTTCATATCTCGAACTATTTTTAAGCATTATACATGTTTGAATCAAAATGAAGAATTTCAAACCATGCCTTCTTATAAATACGATTCTGTTTGTGGTAGCATGAAAGGGGAACAAAAATCTTTGCCAGAATCCCCAAAGTTGGGGAGCAAAAATCACGACACTGGTGCCCGAATCCAAAGCTGGAGACGGAGCTTAGATTTCAGAAATGTCCCAGGCCTCCCTTTATGTCGGCACACGAGGGCTCTTAAAACCCTAGCCTGGGGTCCCATCTGTTTACTTGTGCTTGGCACATGCTTTTCAGTCTCCAATTATTCATTTATGGGGCCACGCTGGTTTCAAGGTTTTGTTGGACCGGACAAGTGCCAAAATCTAATCCATTATGCATCGTAACTATGAGAAAGGATGAATGGTATCCATGCCAAATATATACGTTAAACATTTCAGTATTATCTTTTTTTTTCTTTTCCGTTTTTTTGGTCCCTATTCTCAAATTTGGAATTGATTTCTTTTCCAATTTTTTAAAAACATCCTCAGTATGTAGAAAATCTCTCACCACTTTGATAAAGTATATTTCTATTGGTTATAACTGTTACTGTTAGTTTTTGTGTAAACATTATTTTATCAAAATGACTTAAAAAAAAAAATATAGACCTGCTTTAAATAGATTCTCTCGACAGACCATCAAAATCAAAATGCCATAACCAGTGGTCGAAATTTATTACAATATTTATCAATACAAATAAAGAAAAAAGATACCTTTCTTGTAAAAAAGTACTCCAAAGAATATACATCATTCCAATTTAGGGATTTTTAGACGGTAGACTATGTCACATGTCACACTTGTTTACAAGATTGCATGACACTGACTTTCGCAATGAAAAGGACCAAAAATTTTCAAATTTCCCTATTGTACACTGCAATTTAAATACTGCTAGGTTTATTAAAATATAAAATGTAAAGTGTGGAGAAACGTGAGTGACGTTAGTGGTCTGTACAGCGACGCAGCATCTATTTTTAGCTCCATAGTCTGGACTTGCACGGTAATGGGCAGCTGGCAATGGATTGTTTCACCCCCCCCCCCCCCCCCCCCCCCGGCGGATGTCTAAAAATAACCGCAGGCTCTATCAACATCATAGAAGTAATAGCTAATGAGTCCTGTCCAGCCATGCGTGTGAAGTTGTAATTAATCATGTACAGACCACTAACGTCATGATAGTCTACATCCTCCGATGCATTTTCCTTCCATTGACACTTATGGTGATTGAATTCTTTAGGGATTTGTTTAGGCTGTGGGCCCTTAAAAAGGTTCCTTATTTTGATATGTTTGTGATGTACATGTATTTACTGAAAAATCCAGGCTTTATCTTAGCATGTTTTACTAGCCCTACATGTTCCTTTCAACACAAATTGGTTTCTCTATTTCAAAGTGCAGTCTTTTATGTTTCTGTAAGCAATCAAGCTGCCTTGCTGTGGGCTATATTCACGAGTTGGCCTTTTTGTCGAATTTCATTAATTATTTACTGTGTAATGGGATGGCGCCAGACTATTTATGCAGGCACAATGCAGACTTATTTTACTGTCATTTTTTTAATTTTTATTAAATATGGCTTTAAACCTGAGGGAATGTTTAATTACAAATTTTAAATTATTCATTGAAGCAGACTGGAATCAATAAGGAATTAACTTGCTTTCATTTCTCTTCGCAAGTTCAAAAAATTAAGATTTTACCTAACTTTCAATTCAAAATGGCTGACTCGTGAATAAGGCCCATAGGCACATTGTCAGTTTGTTTTGTGTCTGTCGCTTTTTTTGCATATATTGTAACTGTAGACTTGAACGGAATACAAAATAAACTAAAATATGCATAAAGGGCCTATTGAAAGTCATTGTAGTGAAGAAAAGAAAGTTTTTACCCAAAAAAGGTCTTTGCAGGATGTTGAAAAAAGGGAAATACTGTAATACATGTACATGTATGTTTGAATCAGTTGTGGCTTGTATGCATACTAGCTGTACTAAATTTACCTTCAAAGTTACCTTGTCTTCTTTTAATTGTGACTGTACATTAGTTTAGTATGCTACATTGTATTTATGTGCTGTTTGGCAAGCGAGCATGAGCAAAAATAACGGTTTCTTTCTTTAAACCTTGTTATGTTTCACATGGTTGAAAAATTCACCCATGTTTATTTGTGAATTTACTTTTATTTTGAAAGGATTATGCAGTTAGCCCCTTTCGCTTTTGGAAATTTATGGTATGTGTATGTTGGTCACAGCACAAATGCATCATGATGCCTCACAATGCACGCTTGATAATCTGTTTGCAGTGATTATTGTTAGTCTTTAATTTTGTGCGGTCTCAAAATTTTTAGTATTTGATAGTAAAACGGATGTGCTGGTACATGTATTTTAGACATGCATTGCTAAGCGCATCGTTCATGTGCACTTAGATGTAATCAATCCATAGTAGGCCATGCCATTAAAAAACCAATGAACCTAGACCTTGTACATATTAAGTTTGTAAAATGGTCCGTTAAATTTAATCGTACCATCGTTCTTTCTGTACTTGTTTGACCAACAGAAACCAAAAAGTTGGCAAAATGCATCTCACAAAATTAATATGAAGTTTTTAGTAAAACAGTTTGATGTCTGCAGTTTGGATGAATGTCCAACTTGAATATTAACGATATCTTCAGAATTGAGTGGATGTGCAGAGTGTTGTAGACATATGTTCAGTTACAACAGCAAAACGTTTCAAACAAGTGCAGACATTGAGCTAGTCCAACGCACACTTTGCTATCACATTCACTAGTTTATACAAAACCATTTTTGTTTTTCATTAATTGCGCACTTTCCTCTGCTTTCCTCTGCTTTGCACATTACATGTAGCTTTTTAAACCCCTCTTGTGAACCCATCTGAAAGTGTCCAAGTTTTGGACCCTGCACTGAAATGAAGTAGACATAATTTACATTTTGGAACAACGCAGTGTTGCACGTTGTCTCATAAATCAAGTACATTACAAGTCCAGTTAAAAGAAAATTCACAAGTACTTTCACAAGTCCCATCACAAGTAACAGGGGATGAACAATAACATGGGAATGCTTTTGTCACAACTAATTTAACCAATTCGTGCCATGATTATTTGTTTATTTCAAGTGTTTTCTCAAAAGGCAAAATTTTCCAGCCAACTTCTGATATAATGCTTAACGCTTAATTTTGATTCGCAAGAGTCATTTCAACAGTATTTGTACGATATTTCTTGCTGAAACCTCATATGTTTCAATACTCCGGGGTGTGCACTGGAGCATAAATTGTACAACAGTAGGCCGTGCACAACGGCCAATTCAAGATCAACACATGGTCCGCCTCCACATACTTCTGCACAGACTTTGTGCATGTTTACAAAAGACACAAGGGATTAGCGTGTTTAGACGTCACCCAGAGGCAAGTCGAGGCAATCTTGAAGTTTTAACCCATCAGCCGTGCCTGTGTACAAAAACAGCCAGTGCGATCAGGTCCTCCGACTCAAACTGGTTGAAAAGCTTGTGACATAACATTTGAAGCGAGATATGTAACGTAAGGAACCCCCCTCTTTTGGTTATTGTGTTCCCGGAATCTTAGGGGAAATATTTGGAAACATCTAAGGGGGACTTGCACATGTAGGTACCAGTAGTGTAGAGGTGTGTATAGGCTATACCAACACTGGAGGGAGGAGGGTACCCCTCTGTTTTAAATTGTATACTTAAGACTGGAGGACTTGTGATGGAATTGTGAGGACTTGTGATGGAATTGTGATTGACTCGACTTCAACACTGGAACAACCTTTGTGAGGGTAAGGGTTAAAACACTTTTTGTTCATGTCCTTTTGACTTGGACCCCGTCTTATATTTTCCCCCTTATTCAGAGCGACAGGAAGTGGATGTATTTCTACCTACCCAAGCTGGTCCTTGTCGGAATCATCTGGGTGGCAGCTGTGGTCCTGGCTTGCTGGTCTCAGTACCGATCCCTCTTTGACCCTACCTTCAACTACAAAGTGGACGGCGGAAACTTCTTGGTGAGTCCCTGCTGGAGTATTTCCTATTCTCCTGGGCAGTGCGTGTTTGACTATTTGCACATGTATCTTATCCGTAACTTTACTAAATGTAATAAAATGTAACGGCAGTCACAGTGACCAACTCATATGCAATATATGTGGGTTCATGCCCTGACTGGAAAATGTTCTTGGGCAGGACACTTTACTTCAATCGCCGCTCTGCACCCAGAAATATCTAATGGTTTCCTATAATTGGTCATGTTCTTCCTTGGTGTTTTCCTATACAGGGCCTTGTCATTTTCTTCTTAGTGGTCGGCAGTCTGTACCTACTCTACTTAGTGTTCCTCATCATCCGAGCCTTCACAGAGCTCAAATCGCTCCCTTACATGAGTGAGTAATATTTAAAACCCATGAAGAATTTGGTAGTTTGCTTGACCTTCAACTTGAAGGTCCCTGGTTCGAATCCACTAGTTTGTTCCTTATATCCAGAAAAACGTTCACAGCCCTCACGTCACTCATTTACTGTACCTGAGTGAGTGAGATTTAGAAACCCATTAAGAATTGGGCACTTGACTTGACCTTCAACTCAAAGGTCTATGGTTCGATTCCAAGGGATCGCTGTGATCATTTCTCTTCACTAGAACCTTCACAGAGCTCAGGTCACTCCCCTACATGTGCGAGTAATATTTAGAAAATCCTTAGGTAGTTGACTTGACCTTCAACTCAAAGGTCCCTGGTTTGAATCCAGACCTTCAACTCAAAGGTCCCTGGTTCGAATCCAGAAATTCATGTGACCGTTCCTCATCATCAGAGCCTTCACAGAGCTGAAATCACTCGTGTAGGTAGTTTACATAGTTCTCAACTAAAAGGTATGTGGTTCGAATCCAAGGGATCACTGTTACCGTTCCTCATCCCAGGAGCCTTCACAGAGTTTGAGTCACTCCCCGACAGTGAATAAAACATTTTTTAGGGAATCTCATGGAGTAAGTTTACCATCAACTCAAATGTCTGTGGTTCAAATCCAAGGGATCATTTTGACAGCTCCTCTTCATCGAAGCCTTGAAGTCACCCATAAGTGTAGAACACTTTCAAATTACTCGAACTTCTTGTTTTCTACTTTCAGATCTGCGGCTAAGGTTCATGACAGTCCTCATGCTGTTCGTTGTGGCTGTTTGGTAAGAAACAGATATTTTTTTATAAAGCCATGTTAAAGAAACCACAGTACAGTGTAGGCAGTAGTAGTTTTACAGAACAACCTGAGAATAATGTCCATAGAGTTAAAGCTAAAGTCCATCATTTGTAATTAGTGCATTTTGTTCGTTTGAAGCAACAAAAGTGTTCAAAATCTAATGAAGGATACTGAATAACTTACTTGATGAAGTTTCAGCTCAGCTTCAGCTTCATATTCCGAGAAAAACAGCATTCTAGGATCTCAATGTAAAAAAACAAAAGTTGCTAAAACATGTTTCGAATTGTTTTGAATTGCAGCTTTACGCGATGTTGCGCACTGATCCAACGAATTATAGCCACCGCGCGCACCTGTGCGCCGTTCCAATGCTTGTGCGCGCTGCGCTGAATAACAAAACGAACAACTTATTTAAATTTGGAAATGCCTTCTTTCGTTGATTTCTTCAAAATGAGAGCTTGCCAGAAAGGATAATTTCTCAGGGAGTTTAGTCTCCTTACTATCTTTCAACCAGTATGTTTTTCAACAATAATTACGCCGGTTACTTTTCTAGATAGCTGCAAATGATGGACTCTGGCTTTAATGCATAAGTATACAAATATTGAGTGGCTCAGAGTGGAATGGGAGGAATATTATCGCCAGGTAAAATCTCGATTTTTCTGAAAGTCTAGATTTTACCGAGTGAAAGTATTCCTCCCATTTCACAATTTAAAGCCACTGAATATTTGTTTTATATAAACGACATATTCCGTGTCATTTGATTTACAGTTAAAATGAACTTCTATTTCAATACAAAATTGGTGGAAAATGTATTTCTCTCTTCCAAACCACCCCTTCACGAAATGTTTGAACATAACTCTGTAGCTACTGGCTCTTGGGAACAATACGTGCTAAGCCCAATGCTCAACGCGTACACCAGCATGCATTTGCCCACAAATGCCGCGTCATGGAACAAGGATGATCCTTACTGTAGAATCAGTCAATCACATTTATTATTTATTTTTTGGTACTTCATATTTTTTATAATATGAAATATGGTTTGGGGGTTTAAGTTCTGCTTTTTTTTACTCACCCTGTATGTGCAAGTCAGTGGGCACACACAATGTTAACTTTCATGGCCTCACCGGTTGGCCATACAGCGCCATCTACTCTCCTGCTCAGATCCTATAGACAGTGTTTAAAAAGGTTGTGTGTTGTGTGCCAAGTAATGCTTACAGTCAGCAACTAATCAAAATGTCACCGAGCAATGATTTCTCTTTGTTCCTCATCAGTGTTGCGGTCGTGATCATGAGGTTTGGCATCGGGATTCTGCAAAACAACTTCATCTCTGAGCTGTCCACATACTACAAGAATTATATCCTTTGCATGTCCAAAATCACACACAATTTTATATTGAATCCAAAAAGAAACTAAAGACTTTGCCTCAGGATACTTGTGGCCAATCGTGTGCAGTATTTGGATGGATTACAACCACAGGAAAGATCAACATGAAACTTCTTCAGACCTCTCGTATGTTTGAATATGTCAAACAATAAAAAAAAAGTATTACCAGAATGAGTAACTTTATCAGTACATTTACCTTGACCACTCAGCACCAGCTGAATTTTTGGCCTTCTACAGTCTTCTCAACTGTTACCTGTACGCCATGGCCTTTGTTTATTCACCTTCCAAGAATGCACACAAAGGTAAGCCAGTTCGGACCAAGAAACTCCAGAACAGATTTTTACTTGGAGTCATAGCCTTTTAACCCACCGTAAGCTGACCCAGCTCCATCCAAACCGAGAGCTCCAGCCAAGGAACCTCGGCAATCAAACGTCTTTAGTAAGTTTCACATCTTAACCAATTGAGACCTACCAACAAAACACGCCTTTGTGAACCCATCAATCCCAAAGCACTTTGAATCAACACCCAACTTTGAACAAAATGACACTACTTTTTATATTTCTCCATCCTTCCCCCTAGTCTGAAGATTAGACATTTACGTGTGCAGAGCCACACGAACGAACGTCGGAAATCCCAACATGCACATTTTATGCGACCCCGCGCATCAGCCAATCGGAGTCGACTTTAGAAACTGTGACGCCATTTTTAATCAACTAAGCTGTTGATTGGTCAATTTGGTTGCCGTTTTTTTGTATAATAACAACAGGTTATGGAAGACCCGATAAAAGGCGCCTGCTGAATGGTCAGTATCTCAAGGTCAAGATGCAGTCTTGGTTTGCATAATTAATTGCCCAATCTGCGCGAATGTCATTGACTTGCAAGTGGCTATTCCATAGACTACCTTCCCCCCCAATAAAATACCAACAGCCTACTTTTTATTAGCCAGAATTTGGGAATGGGATCTTCGTTAATTGTTTAACATTATTTTGCTTTTCGACAGATTCGTACTTCAAAGATAACCCAACGTTTTCGATGCTAAATGAGTCAGAAGATGAGCTCATTTATGGGTGAGTTCTTGTTTTTATTTGTAATCTCCAAAACCATCTGTATTCATACCGTAGTCCCTGCCTCTTTTATGAAAAATCTGATAATTAATGTGTAAAATTTTCATCTCTTCAGTTCTGACAGTGATGACAATGCGGTAACAAGGCCTCTCCAAAATGGCACCTCGTATCAGGAGAGCGAAGACGAGTAGTCGCCGTGGAAACTACCCATGACCTTTGACCTTTGAGGGCTTCCAAGGGTGAGATACTCTAGCTAAGTACACTGGTGTTGCCTGTGAACCAGTGTCTAACCATTTCACAGAACAGAACTAAAAAGCTGGTACGCGGCACTGTGTAATAAGCGTTATGCCAGAAGGACGTTACAAAAAACAATCTTTTGAAAATACAAAAATAAGTATATAAACAGTAAGCGCCCTCTCCAGGGAAAGCTTGCGTACACCGGCTTCTTTTGTGGAAAGAATGTTCCAACCTGACGCTAATTCAACCGTTGTGTACAGAGTCTATGGAGAGTATTTCCTAACAAAACTGGAAATGTTTCTCAGTTCCGGATTCATATCTTATCATCATTTTTTGCAATTACTGACCTTCATTGAGATGATATAGGAAGGAAAAAAGCAGCGTCAGGTTGCAACATTCTTCCTCTTTTGTTGATGCATCGTTTATTTTTGGTTTTGACGGTTATTTAAACTTAAGTGATAAATACGGTAGTGGTGCACCCTCATAATCACAAGGTTATGTACAATGTACATTTACTGTAATATTTGCATGCCAGTTGTTTTCTTTTAGTTGACAACATAAGTCATCGTGCTAATATGGGTTTGTTTGTGACTATTTTAACGGGTGAGTGGTTTGTGTTCATAATGTCTATGTAAATTATTCCTGCTTGGTTGTTGCAATGACAAATACAGACGTGATTGAATAATGTGCAATAATAGGTTTTTCTTCCTAACCCTTGTTGCTATGGATCAGCCAATCAGCATCCAGGGTTTAATTGATTCCATTGAAAGATAATTTAACCCTAACTCCCTAGCATAATTTACTAGGAACCATACCCATCCTGGCAAATTCCAACACCCACATGGGAACTCGTACACACACACTGTTGGCCTCAGTTTCTGGAGGTATACCAAACCCATTGTAAAAGACCATCAGTTTAGGGGTACTGTACCCATTCTAACAGATTTCAACAACACCTGCTGTTGGGCTTTGATGGGTTAAGTTCGGTTAGGGTTAATGAAAGACAGCATTTTTTTTCTGCGATTGTAGTTTGTAGGAAACAGGGTATGGTAAATTTGGAAAAGGAGCTTTTTTTTTCTGAGGCAGTTTTTTTCAAGAGCGCAAAATATCATTGAAGTAATTTATTTGCATGCTGTCTATATCAAGTATCCAATTCAACGGAAACTGGACTCATTCAGTTAGAGGTGACACCAAAAAGTTAATTGTCTTTCTTTCTAAAATTAGTTCTGCACAATGTTGTGGAAGTGAACATTCATACTTTCTGTAATTTGAAGTGAAGTGAGCCCTCTTGTGGCTGACTTAATTCAGTCTGTTGTAAGTGAAATATTTATTTGTTGTATGTGGGAGCCCTCTGTTGTTTGTATCTATTGATTTTTACCGGATTACGTGCACAATGAGCAAATTGCATTTACATAAATTACTCTGTTAATTTTACAATTCATTGGCTTAGAAGGTCCTTATGAAACGTTGCTCGCGGTAGTCCTGTTTTGACAAAAGTTTGTTTTTAAAACCCATTACAGGCAAGGGAATTGTTAAGAATCCTAGTATGTGTTAAGCCTGGTTCATACTTCCTGCGATTGCGAATGCAAAGCGAATTGGACGTCATGAAACATTCGCTGCGAAATTCGCCCGAGTTGGAATATGTTCAATTTTTATGAAATCGCAGTGCGAATACATGCCATGACGTCACCAATTCGCGTTCGCTTTTGCTTATGCAGTTGAAGAAGTTTAAAAACAAAGATCTAGTTTAGCAATTGGCTTGAAATTATACCTTTGTTTTTTAAAACTCTGTTAAATCAACTTAAGGGGCACGCCTTTTCCGGAATATTTTGCAGTTTTAATCCTTAGTATCCTGAATCCATCAAGGTTTTACACTATTTCGATGGATTCCGTAGGTAAGTCCAATGGTGGCTTAATTTTGTTTTTGTACAAAACATGTGTCACTTGGGCTATTCCTCAGTCATGAATTGTGCAGATTCACAAATATCCGTGTCAAGCACCATTTCACAGTAAGCTTTAACTGTACTACAGTCGACACTTGTTAATACAAACACGTTCGGACCTAGCCAAATTGTTTGTTATATCAGAATTTTGCATTAAGAGGATCATCAGTCCCATTCATTGTGCACATAAATGCACAGTCCGGACCAAGGCTTTGTGTTTGCTATAACCAGAATTTGTACTAACAGTGTTTACACTAACGAGAGTCAACTGTATATGTGTCACAATATTATCTACTTGAAGAGCACCGTATTCAAAAGTAAATATATCAGAAAGTAAATAATTCAGTAACAGTAAATAATCCAGAACTTAACTTTCTTGTTAGCATTTAATCTGCATAGCCAATAAGTTTCACAAAGTTAGCCCCATATTTAACATATGACCATTTTCAAATTGAGCGCATAACACACAAAAATGACACAGTGAAAGTGAGCTGTTAAATCTTTCATAGCCTGATAAAAAGTCAGATATTGTTTTGATTTCAAATTTTAATTGATTCACACACATTACCTCTGTTACTTCTTTTTTGGAAGCAAATGCCAACACATTACCCATCAAATGTGGAGAGTTGTGGATTTGTTTTTTATTTTAGCGTAGTTTTATTTCAATAATCTCATATTCTTTTGTTGATTCATAGGTTCGTAGCAATAACACCATCCACTGATGCAATAATGTATATGAAGTATAGTAAATGACTGTGCAAAAGAAAACACCGTATCGAGTTTAATTTTGCATTTGTAAGACGACATAGTTGTGATCATACTTAGCGACCCAAATCAGGTTTCATAAATGTGTTAAGCGCAGAAGGTTGTTTCGTGAAGAAAAGGTGTGCATAGCCAATACGTAAACTTGCAGTATCTCTGCTAGAAACTTCACTCAGCAAGTTGATTAGCTGGACGCTTCTGCTGAGATCAGTTTTGGCCTGACATATGAAAGTACGTTTCCCAGCACAATTTATGCTTTAGAGAAATCGGTGGAGAACAGAAACCACTCAAAAACCATATTTTTGATTCGAACTGTATTCGCTAAGCAGAACCTGTCTGTGTTCAGCCAATAGACCATTACCATGTAGCGGCCATCTTGATTTTGTTCCCATTCAAATCAATGTTACCAAAGCGAGGCTGGAAGGAAATATAGTCTGATTCCTTTTTTGCCAAGAAAACATCATTCAGTTATTGGATGCAGGGAACATGACTAAAATGGTGGCAGCATGATAAAGGTCTATTTTCATACTTTGTGGCAATGGTGAATTTTCCCCTTGTTCGTGCCTCAGAAATTATAAGCAACTTCCGGTGAAATTGTAACATTCCGTGTTAACAAGGTGTACGGTAATGTATATGTGTGGAATTGTAATGCTTATTGGTACACTGGTTATGGACTATTATTTTTATTTAACACGGGGAAGAGTAAATTTCATTAAAAAATGTATTGTTTGGATTCAAAGTATTGAGTACCGGTACACCCTGCTTTATACAATAATTCACTGAAAGAAAAACTAATTTTGACATGTTTAGGTATTTTTTTTTTCAATTCACGTTATTGAAGCAGAGCCTTTAATAAAGATTATATTTACCCGTAGTAAATAAATACAACACTAATATTTAAGTTTTCTTTTCTGTATGCAAAATACGGTAATTTTCAGACATTGTTTAAATAAGTAATTGTTTATATGAGTGATTTCCAATCAAAATGATAAACATGTGAGTACATTTTACGTGTTGATTGTTTTACTTATTTTTTGGTCACATTTTGTTTCAATTTGAAAAGGAGAATATGTCTTATCGAACTGAAATTACTACATCAAAGGGAAGAGGTAAATTTGTTTCGGTAATTCTATCGCACCCTCTCTTTAAAATTGACTTTAATCAATGTGTAATTGAAATGAGTTTTATTGTAATCCATCATGATAGCGTTTTTTCGGGGGTTCATTGATCGGTTACATTATAAAGATAATACTTTTTGACTATTGACACATGATTTGATTTTTTTTCACCATTCTGATAATGACTTGTAAATATGACGTACCTACGACTATGAAATATTCACGTGTATATAAGAGTGATGGTATTCAAATGTACTAATTATTTGTATAATTTTGGAAATTATTTAAATCAAAAAGTAATTTAAGTTTTACTTGTGTAGATACTGTTGGTGAGCGTTTGAAAAAGAAAAGGTTTCTGTTCATTTTTGGTTCGGTTCATAGGGTAATAGGTAATGCTAACTTGGAGGGTTACGTTATTGGTTTATAGTTTGTACTGAATTAGTTTAATAAAAAAAATAGTATTGAGTTTAAACCGTGCGATGTCTTCTTTGTCTGTTTTTATCGCAAGCAGCCTGTTAAGGCAATTGGAACGTGTAATTGCACTATTATTCTCATCAGAAATTGTCAAGCAAACTCATATAAATTATAATGGAAATCCAGACCTATATGAAATTGCAATTGTCTTTAAGGGCGTGGAAAACAGTTAATGATTATTAACTTCAACTAATTTACGGCACAGGCCACCATAAAAGTGCCACGCGTCAAATGAACAGACATAATTCCCATCCAAAATGTCAGGCTAGAGATTGACCAATAGGAAAGGCCCAAAAGCGCCCAGGCTGCGTGCGCGTGCATGACGCGTGGTCCTTGAAAGCGATGTGATTGGATTGATCGCATCGATCTGTTTTCGATGGAAAACTTGTGGCTGCATTGGTATAAATAGAACACATGAATAGCTGGGTCGATAAAAGGGAACAAAGGCAGAATTTGACAGTGAATTTGAAACAAAAGGGAGCAATCATAATTCATCGACAAAGGATTAAGTAGATTCTTTTCTTTTTAAATCTGCAACAGATGCTTGTCCAACAACTGTCAACAAAAAAGGAAACAAAAGACCACGATGCGATTATGCACACTTCTGGCCTTTCAGATTCACAAGTTTGGTTCCCCACCGACTTCTGTTAAAATATGATACAACTTATCACTTGTACTATAGTCGGGTTCCCGAACTTGACGATTCTCTGACATCTCTTAATAGACCACAGGTTTGGTATCCGTCACATTCAAAAACTATATGACAAAACTCAGCAAAACCTTGCCCTTTTCCGAGAACGCGATTGACATCGAATTTCCCAAACCGAGCTTTGATTTCATGTACATGTATCTAAATTGATAACACATGACGGGCATTTTTATTTGAAATCCCTTTACACCAGGAAACATCTGACTTATCAAGAACATATCCCAGTGCCAACGAAAACGAGTTCGGGTTTATTTGGCAATTTTCGGAAACTGGAGAAATTCTGCTCTTTTGTTCATGTGATATTAGCACCAACCTGTTGACCTTAGATTGATAAAGAAATCAGAACTTTTTTGACTGGGTAGGCCTACCAGACTTATCACTTAGTCGGGATTCTACAATTCAGCGAGGCCTGCTTTCTAGAATGTATCGCTCCCCGAACAAGACAAAGGCTAGTCTCTCTTTGCGCATCGGTCCTTTTCTTTGTCTATACCTTGCAATAAAGGGAACACTGATGTCTTTGATTCTTATTAAGTTCACCTCATGGATCGTTGATGGCACTTTGCGCCGGCGAATAAAGACAGCAATGTTTTAAGATGTTTTCCATGTTTATCAGTATATTGAAAGCGGTAGTATATAGGGGTGTACCAGCTATAATAGCGTATAACATTCAAAGAGTTAAAACACTAACTCGCCACCCGCAGCACAATTACATCCAATGAAGCCCCCACGCTTATTACATTCGTCAGTCGAAAGTATAGCAATCTGATTGGATAAACCTGTGGGTGTGTCTGACGAATCACACCCAGCCAAAAGCTCTAAGTTTGCATTATGTTAATCTTTATATGCAGATTGACGCAGTTGCATTGGCGCCATTATTCTGTCACAGCTGGGACACATTTTACATAAGCGCCGGGCACTAATACCCAACATGTTGCCCGGGACACCAGCTCAGTCTAAAATTGAGGTAGATTTTTGCCACCCTGCGTGAAGGCAAGCCTCGTTCCCAGGTCTACTTTCAACCGCTTCGAAAATAGTAGCGAATGGTAGCATACTGACGCATTGGGGACGTGGTTGCCTCGAGGTAGCTTTCGGTACTGATGACCTCAACCGAGTGGTCAAATTTAGTTGAATATTTATGAGCACACGCTTGACTCCGGCCAATCATACTTAGGAATGTACATTCACCATGGTGCATGGCAACCAATGAAATTTCAGAACATGTGAAACTGATAAATCAGGACCGTGCAGAATGTCCTTATTCAGTGGTGTCTGGCTGTCTGCCCGGTTGTTATAGTTTACCTCTGGATCCTGGACTAATCGAACTGAGGCTAGTTTCAAGATTTCCAATAATTTCCCCTGTAAAATTATCAATAATGGACCGACATCGCCAATCAATAAATACCTCAAATAAAAGCCTTTGTGTGGGAACGTTGTTTTCGTCCTTGCAAAGTATCCGTTTGTGCATATGGTTCAAGTTTAATTTGATTGTCTCTTGATTTATAACAATCAACGATCGATAATAACACATCTGGTTATAATTATATCGACAAATTGTTGGTACCTTTTGAGTTTTACATAAAACTGTCATAAATTGAAACATAGCTAGATTGATACCCTTTTCATATAAATCAGGTCTTTCGAACATACACATAACTTTTCGTAATGCTTGAAAAACCAACGCTGTTTCGGTAGAACTGACACAACAGGTACCAGAAATGAAAGACGTTTAGAGAAATATTTGATTTGTATACCTACGTTTCAATAATTGTAAGAAGTTTTCAACAAAGTACTTCATTTCCTCATTCTTGCTGTTTTTTTCGTACGAGTTTTTTTTAAAAATTCTCTCCCGAACCACTTGCGTACTCTATACCTAATGATTTTTGTAATGGCCATGGTACATGTATTTGAATGTGACATTTTTCCACCAGATTTTGAGCAATTGAATTGAATAATCGATTCAAATCATTGTCTGTAGTCGGGTTAAATCGGCTTTGGCCATCATCGATAGAAAAAGGCGCTACCGAGTCTGCTGATTGGTGGAGTCTGTTATACGGATCCGAGTGGCGTCAATGTTTTCGCGCCCCGCGATTTTAAAACAATGCGCTGACGTCCTTCCCACCCGCGCACAGGATTACATTGATTTGTTTTATCATAATTGGCGGGTTAGGAATTTCAGCAGACTGTGGTGGGATTATCTTGTGAGATAACGTGAACAGGAGTTAGCATCACTTGCCATCCTGCCCGAACAGAAAGAACCACGACAGGTACGTGCTTTCTTTGAACCTCGCACTAATGGTAATTTTGTTAAAGAACTTTTTAACAAGTTACATAGCCCAGGTGTCCTTTCTCCTGCATTATGTGCTCCGTACCCGTAGGAGAAAGTTTTTGTAGTGGAAAGACACAAAATTTGAAAGTTTCGCGCTCTTAACTCGTTATTATATTGTCATTTTCTGTTGAATCAGCTCGTTTTTTTACTCACTCTAAGGGAGATAAAGTGTACACTTCTGTTAAAATGGCTTTTGTTGGTATAATAAACAGAAAGTGATTTTCATTGTTGATTGTACTCTGGTTAGGGCATCGTTCATTACCAACGACAGTTGCTCAAACGCCGTGTATTGAGCACTGTGCATTATTGCTATATACATCAAAATGATACGTCAGTTCACTATCGGGGAATGCCCGTTACCCCTTCAATAAGCTAATGTCGAGACTTAATGAAAAGTTTGACTATAACCTAACACTGTGGAAACTGTGGTGATTACCAATTATCCGTGTTGTATCTACCGTGAGCCTGGTATGATGAGAAGTACACCTCATAATCTCATGCATGTTGTTGTTGTATGCCTAGAATAATGACGTCTCTTTGTTTAGGTTCTTTCTGAATCACCCGTTTTACTTTACTTGGACGAGCACCCCAGTGACGCCTTCAGAGCAACGGGGCAGGCGGCAGTATCTTCCCCCTGACTGGTTTCCCCCAAACGACACGGAGCAGACAATCTCCGTTGGGCCAAAAATGAAGGCGACATGGCTTGTCGCGCTACTGGTCGTGTGTTTATTACACCGTGCCACTTGCGGTAAGAAGTTCCCTCGAACTGCATCCGGATCTATTGGTGTTTTATTTATTAACGGAACTAAACCAAAACCAACAAGACCAGACTAGATCAGACCACACCGAACCGAACCTAACCAAATCAAACTGAAGCGAACCGAACCAAATCAAACTAAACCCAAACCAAACGTTAAACAAACCAAACTAAACCGTGCCGGCGGAAAAACCAACTTAACTAAAGAAAACAGAACCAAACAAACCACACACTAAAACCGAATTGTCCCGGGGCCCGCAGCAAGACCCTCGGCACGCCTCACCAAAGTTCAAATGAACCCCCCTCCTCGTTTCCTGAAAGCTCCGCCCCTGCTTGCAGACCATTAGCATTTTCTTATGAATAAATTTTTATTTATTTCCAGATGATCCTTGCTCCTGTGCTGATGTTAAGGCTAGAGGGTCTTCACACAGTGGTGACTATGACATCGACCCAGGAAATGGTGTGATGTCTGTGTACTGCGACATGTCGGGAAGCGAACGTAAGTAGGCATTTTTATAATTGTTAAGTTGGTCTAACATTAAGTATTAATTTTAGACACTTTCCAAATAAGCTTGAGCAAAGACCATAAGTTAAACTTTTGCGCATATATAGTTTTTTGAGTAATTTAGCATTTTTTTCATTCGGGAAAATACGTGCTCAAGAATACGGAGAATCATATTATAGTCGACGTTATAAATCCACCAGAATCTGGATTTGCAAAGAGTGACAAAGTTATGGCACTATAGATGAAGACATTTGTGAATTTGTTGGCTTTTATATTTAACCACATAATTTATATAAACATAATTTAGATAAATGGTGTCAGTGCCTGAAGCACTGCTTCCAAAATTTGACCGATATTTTATAGTCAAAAATGGTCCTGGCATTAATATTGAGGGGGAGGGGAAATAACCATGAAAAACACGGTACTCATGACTTCAACCTTCTCATTTCTAATGTTTTTTTTTTCTTTTAACCAGCGATAACCATCGTCCACCACGATCACGAGTTTGAGAACCGAGAAGATCGCCTGGTGGACAACTGCGAAGACCCTGGAAGCTTCACCGCCAACATCAATTATAACGCCGGACTAAAGCAAGTTATTGCCCTGGCCGACAATTCGGAGTACTGCGAGCAGTTCATCAGCTACGTTGTGAGTAAACTGTCTTCTTTTCTAGATGTATATCAATATGTGTGCTTTAGAAAAGCGGGTCCAATAAGTGATTACTCATAACATTCGGATAAAAGTTGGGTTTATGACACCTTTTCCAATTCCTTTTACTTCAGCCACTGCCAGACTCGTTGGGGATCGTTCATTCTCACACGCCTCTCCCAAACTCTGGAACATTCTTTCACTTAAACTACGACAGTGTTCTTTATTCCAATCATTCAAATAATTTCTCAAGACAAATGTCACTCTTTCAGTTTTATGGCATATACGTTTTGATTGTTTGTTCTTGTAGAACGCACTATTATGAGCGTTTTACTCGGCGGATACCGGCGCTATAAGTTTTCATTACACTGGGGCCTATCCATAGAGCTATATTATTACTAGAGCGCTAACTCGATGTACAAAGAAATGCCTGATGGGCGTATCCATGTTTGTGCACAAACCTATGGAAAACTCAAAATTTTGTAAGGCTTTTGTACGGCTATTTGCATATCTGCGTTTGTATTCCATACCGGTGCGTCATCGAAGCCGATACGCCCAAAACCGAAACGCACGATCAGGCAAATGAGCGTTTCATTTTGCTCTGCGCAAACAGCGCAACGTGTGCGCGTCCCCTCCGCTGCATATGCTTTTCGCCGTGACGTTTTTTGAACCGTCATAACGCGCTTAAGTTGTTTGCGTAACTTCTACTTGCGCGTTGCATTTAGAGTACACTTTTAAAATTCAATCCATCTATTTTGATTGTGTTCTACAAACACGCACATAAATTCAAAACGTCTGCGCCCAGAGCGGCTTCAAAGCATCTCCGCGCGCGCAAGAATGAGGAGTTTAATATAGTAATTAAATATAGCTCTATGGGCCTATCATAATTATTCGCCCACAGCGGTGAAATGAAAACAGCGCTGACACTGGAGGACCATAGGTGCGTTGTTGTCCCGTTTTAATTTGCTCGGTGAAAAGTGCACGTGAAGGACGGGTTCCTATACTTCACTCAAAATATAAATTAGACCTCTCGAAACATTGGCGACGAAATTTATCACGGGAATTTCAATTTATTCGACTTCTTACCTTCACAATTGTACTTTTCACCTTTTGCGTGTTCTTCATGCCTTCTCGTCAACATTTAAAGCCTCCGGTCCTGAGCTTTCCTTCATGTTTGAAGTTGGGCCCCGAATCGTTTTCTTAAGCAAAAGATGGTGATGTACGCAGTAGCTGCCTTTTTTATTTTGCGACATCACTTTAAAAATAAAAAAAAATAACAAAAAATTTGCTGGGTTCGTTTTTTTTGGGGGGGGGGGGGGGGAAGCGTGCATGGCTCCCGTTGGCCCTCCCCCCAGATCCGCCGTTGGGCGTTCAATAACGTTTGCCGCGAATTAATTCCCATCCTTGATTGCATTTTTCCGACGGATTAAAAATAATCATGACTTAAGCCTAACTTCCGAATTTAACCTGAATCAAATGTTTTTTCCCCGGCCCTTTCCTCCCCCGATCCGCAGGCCCACGGTAGTGTGATGCGGTGGAGAGTCGAGAACCGAATCTATGGCTGGTGGGAGGACAGATACGGACGCACAATGACGAACTGGGGCGGTGCCCCCACAGGCACGGATGGATGCGGCTGCAGCGTCAGCTCTACAGGTTAAGTATATTTATTTGAATTCCACTCAAATATTTCCTTATTTGTAAAGGAATTAAAAAAATGCGATTTTCTGGCTTGTGAACTTTGAAGTGGACGTAGTCTGAGTGTATTTTTTCACACTTTTTTTAATTTTTATTTTTTAAAGTCGTCACCTGAGACAGACTTTTAAATTTCCAGTCGCTTTTTGATTACAGGATCCTTAATCAATAATTCTGAACTGCAGTGAATAGTTTTTCAACAACTTAGCGCAAGGGCGACTTGGCAAACAGGAAGTTCGCGCTATACCTCAAAATACGGTCTTGTTGTGCCATTCGACTTTCATTTCTGGAAGAAAATTTGACCACTTTTACGTTGCGGATTCGCTTTGAACACCCAGTAAGTGCGACCGGAATTGAGACCAATATCCCCGGTGCGGATACGTTGGCCCTGTACTACGGGGGCTCAGTGGAAAAAAAGTCCCGTGCACTGATAGCATCCGTGTATGTGTGGACACACTTTCGGAAAAATAGCTAGACTACATCTCGCATCAGTATGACATGTCGAAAAATGTGCCCGGTGAAATGTGATAACTGAGGCGACAACTTTTCCCGGAGACATAATTTCTAATATCAATCACAGCTGAACCGGCGCTTTCACTACGGTAGGCCTACATTATTACGGTGACTGAGTCAAACTACTGTACCGAAGCCTACACGGGAATAAAATAATAACAAAAAACCCAAATCCCAAAGTCGAAAAAATCTCGTGTGAATCTGTTGTTAAGCTTGTTATGACGTCTTGTTCAGACTTTGAAGTTCCGTCGCGCCGGTACGGTGGCAATTATTTTTTTGTGCAACCAAAATAGTCAGCGACCATAATGCGTATGCGTCAGTTACGGCTCCTCCAGAGTCATGTGTAAAAGAATAAAAAGTCAAATTTTGTTCCATCGATAAATTTAGGACTTGATAATGATTAAACACATTTTAGGAAAGAAAATTCACTCAAAATAATGAATCACGCATGCGTGTTACGGGTAAATGGAAAAGCGTGTAAATTGTCAAGAGAGGGCGCCCTAGACCAAAATTGGTCTAGCATGCACATGTGCTGGAGAATTTTCGCCACATATCAGTGGCGGTTTTTAAAAACCTAAAAATTGAGGCTGTACTGGGTAAGTTAAGATTGACAACTTCCAAGCCGTTACTTTGTGACTTTGTTTAAACAGAAATTAAGAACTAAAGACTCTTGCGAACTCATTAAAACCTAGTTTTAAATGTCCTCCGAAATGTTGAAAATGTTTCGTCTGCACGCACATGTAATAAAACACGTGACGATACGGCCTTTCATTTTTGCCTCCGGCTGCCAGCGCAACATGCCCAACGTACGTGCGCATTATTGGTACCGTACCCATGCCGTACCGTTGTTAAATGAATACCTGTACTTTTTTTTTGAAACGTTTAATCTTGTTTTCAGACATGATTTACAAAAACAAAAAGATGAAAAATGATACTTAAACTAAAGTTTTGGTAGAATTGTCAAGGCCAACACAAATTTAACTTTTTGAATAGCAAAATGTGCACTTATATTTGAAATTCCAGTATTGTTGATGTACCCTAACGTGGCGCGGCCCCTAACGTGGCGCACTTTGATTTTTCGCCTGTAGCGCCTAGCTAGAGCAAAAGTTTTAACTGAAATTTCACAGAAAGTGAAATTTCATCAAGTTATAAACACTCCCGTTCATAAATCGCGAATTTATTTACCCGCTACAAAGTTAAAAGAAAAACTTATTTTGGCGTGATTTTCCGATTTCATTTTCAAGTGCAAAGTGAACCCTTTGAAAATGCCCCGAAAAATAAGAAAATAATTTTGTGACAAACATCTGGCTGGGTATGTAAGTAGAGATAAGAATGATTTATCAGAATTTATCAAGTTTTCAGAGATTCTTAAATGTTAATTTGGAATTTTCCGAGATTTATTTAAGTGCGCCACGTTAGGGAACACTCCGCCAAATTGTGCCCAATTTCCGGACGCCACCGTTTTTTAATTTCGGCTTAAATTTTATGAAACCGAAATTGTTCACAAAGGTTAAACAGCAAGCATTAATAAGGTAAAAGTACCAGTATTTCACTGCATAAATTTGAGGTTTGTCAACAAAGAGGTTTGGCAACACTACACAAGGAAATGTGGGTAAGCTTCGAAGTGCGCCACGTTAGGGAACACGACTATATAGGCCCCCCCCCCCCCCCCCCCTAGCCATGGACATGCTTCTACTAGTACTAGTTCTAGGGAAAGATTCCCATATCTGGCCATCCCTTTTCACCCTGTGCACAAACGGTATGAGACTAGTCTGAAAATTT
Organism: Patiria miniata; assembly: GCF_015706575.1. Taxonomy (NCBI): domain Eukaryota; kingdom Metazoa; phylum Echinodermata; class Asteroidea; order Valvatida; family Asterinidae; genus Patiria; species Patiria miniata. Next base: position 15,674,023 of record NW_024037051.1, read on the forward strand.
AGAAGTGTTTCTCAGCATGGAGGAAGGAACACAGTAGATAAAATACTTCAATATTTTCCCTGGTAAATTTGATTTATCACTCAGGACATATGCCTATTATTATCACATTCTGATGGCTGATAGGTCACTGAAAGTGAAAGGAAAAATTAGTGATGGCTAGATATGGGAATATTTCTGCTTCTAGTTCTAAACTTAAGTGAAAAGAATGAATTGTGTTCAACTTCAAGAGAGAAAAAAGTTCATAAATTCCATTTGTCTGCTACCTCAGCTGGTTAAGCTTGACTGAAGCCTAAAACAAACGCACAATGTCCAATTTGGAATATTCTGTGGGGCCCAGTATTTCTTTTGTTTTCAATTTTTTCGGCTAACATTTTTCGTTTCCTTTCTTGTCTGTTCATTCAGGCTGCAAGGAAGGAATGCAGTGCAACGCAGACTGCAACATCCACGCAGACAATGAGGACTCTGGATTCTTGAGAGACAAATCTCACTTGCCCGTTTCCAGTTTGCGCTTTGGTGACACTGGTACATTCGATGATGACGAATATGGCTACTACGAGCTTGGCCCACTCAGGTGTAAGTTGTGTAGGCCAATAGAAGCCATTTGTAGTCTAGAGCTCTGAACATTAGCGTATACATTTAAAAGACCAGTCCAACACTTCTTCAGTATATAGGCCTACTACACGAATACAAATAAGGTGTTTAAACAAAACTCAAACAAACAAAAACACAAAAACAAAAAGGAAACAAACCAAAAACAAACAAACAGACATTGAACAAAAAAACACCTCTCAAGAAAAAAAAATTCAAGTAACAATGTCAATGCTCCATTTCACCAATTGGCTTGTTAAAGCCTTTATACTATTTAAATTGTCAAATTTCAACATTTAAACAAGATGGTGCAGAGTGATAGAAAATGCAAATAGGTCAGAGGTTTTTCACTGTCCAACAACTCTCCCCCACCCACAGGCAGATAGCATCTAACGGAAAGAATGTTGCAACCTGACGCTGCTTTTTATGCCCCGCGGCGAAGCCGAAGGGCCATACTGTTTCCGCCTTGTCCTTCCGTGGGTGGGTGGGTGTGTGGGTGGGTGTGAGCTTGTCTTACATACGCAGTGTGGACTTCCGAACAAAAGACGTCCACATAATGTAGGTAGCACCGACGTTGTGTGGACTTGCCCACGTCCACACAGTGTTTCCCCATTTCTGGAAAACAGGTTTAGAGGCATTTTTGGGTTAGGTTTATCTGTAGCAGAATGAAGAGAAACACTAAAGGGAATCATTGAAAAAAAATTGGGTTGTAAGAGTTTTCACAGTTTGAGAAAAATGAGTTTTTCCACTGGTGTTCCTTAACTACACGAAAAGAAAGGAAAGTCCACACTAGGTATGTGAAACAAGTCTGGGTGTGTGTGTGTGTGTGGGTGGGTGGGTGTGTGTCCGGACAAATCTTGTCAGTGCGATAACTTGAGAAATACTTAACATATGAACTTCAAATTTGGTTTGTGTATTGTTCTTGGTAATCCTAAGAAACCTATTGCATTTGGGGCCAAAAGGTCAAGGGTCAATGTCACAGTGGCTAAAACAAAAGAAATTTTGTCAGCGCGATAACTTGAGAATTACTTTACATATGAACTTCAAATTTGGTTTGTGGATTGTCCTTGGCAATCCTAAGAAGCCTATTGCATTTGGGGCCAAAAGGTCAAGGGTCAATGTCACAGTGGCTAAAACAAAAGAAATTTTGTCAGCGCGATAACTTGAAAAAATACTTTACATATGAACTTCAAATTTGGTTTGTGTATTGTTCTTGGTAATCCTAAGAAACCTATTGCATTTGGGGCCAAAAGGTCAAGGGTCAATGTCACAGTGGCTAAAACAAAAGAAATTTTGTCAGCGCGATAACTTGAGAAATACTTTACATATGAACTTCAAATTTGGTTTGTGGATTGTCCTTGGCAATCCTAAGAAGCCTATTGCATTTGGGGCCAAAAGGTCAAGGGTCAATGTCACAGTGGCTAAAACAAAAGAAATTTTGTCAGCGCGATAACTTGAAAAAATACTTTACATATGAACTTCAAATTTGGTTTGTGTATTGTTCTTGGTAATCCTAAGAAGCCTATTGCATTTTGGGCCGAAAGGTCAAGGGTCAAGGTCACAATGGCTGAAACAATAGAAATTTTGTCAGTGCGATAACTTGAGAAATACTTTACATATGAACTTCAAATTTGGTTTGTGGATTGTCCTTGGCAATCCTAAGAAGCCTTTTGCATTTGGGGCCAAAAGGTCAAGGGTCAAGGTCACAGTGGCTAACACAAAAGAAATTTTGTCAGCGTGATAACTTAATTGAGATATACTTTACGTATGAACTTCAAATTTGGTTTGTGGATTGTCCTTGGCAATACTAAGAAGCCTATTGCATTTGGGGCCAAAAGGTCAAGGGTCAAGGTCACAGTGGTTAAAACAAAAGAAATTTTGTCAGCGTGATAACTTGAGAAATACTTTACATATGAACTTCAAATTTGGTTTGTGGATTGTCCTTGGCAATCCTAAGAAGCCTATTGCATTTGGGGCCAAAAGGTCAAGGGTCAAGGTCACAGTGGCTAAAACAATAGAAATCTTGTATTTATTCTGAGATCATAGGGATTCGGGATTAATTCATATAAAACCTACAGAAGACACTAATGCTGTCAATGAACGTTCCATGTGACCAAGGTACATAAGTTGATGTTAAAAGAGTGGTGTTATGTCATGGGAACAGTCACGGTTGTGGGGCATTTGTGTTTGTAAACACACCTGACTTGTTTCTTCATATATCATCTCAATGAAGGTCCGTCAAAGCAAAAATGATAATGAGACATGAATTTGGGACTGAGAAACATTTCCAATTTTGTTAAGAAATACTTAGAAAATGTTCTTGACGCTCCATAGACTTTGTACACAACCACTGAAGTAGCGTCAGGTTGCAACATTCTTTCCCATCTAACACCAGGGCATGCTCCCCTGGATCGGCCAATGCCCTCCCTGCATATAGGGGACATACACATGTAATTTAACCCATAGGCACGGTGGTTTCACGCCCTACAGTGATAAAAGAGTAAAGAGTTAACCAGGTACTAATTAAATATTACCATTTCTCCTTGATTCTTTCTTAGGTAAAGGAGGCCCAGTTCATGGAGAACAAGGTCAGTATTCACTTAAGATTTTTGTTACATTTTGTAGTGTGGAGTGTCATGGCTAGTGGTTAAGAGTATCGCACCGGACTCATGCTATGGTGTTTCAATGGCAGCAGAATGTGGGTTTGAGCCCGGGTCTGGACACTTATGCCCTCAAGCAAGGCACTTAACCATTATTGCTTCGTCCTTCGGATGTGACGTAAAGCCGTAGATCCCGCGTGTTGTGTAATGCAATGCACGTAAAAAGAACCCAGTAACACTTATCGCAAAGAGAAGGGGTTTGCCCCGGTGTTTCTGGCCTCCAGTTAAAACTCCCATGTGGAGTATTTAGGAGAACCAACCGAGTACCAAGTGCCAAGTTAGGTTCTAGAGGTCCTTCTCAATAGTTTATGGTCACTCAGTGAAGAATAAAGGAAGTACTAAAATAAAAAAATTTAAAAAAAAGATATTCGAATCAACGTGACAGTGTGTTGGCCAAGTATTCACAAAGATGCCATTATTTTGATTATGGGTAGGACTCTGACTACATGGAAACGCCTTCTAATAATTTTTTTTAATGTATTTGTAAGAGGACTCAATTAGACTCTGATTATGCTGTGGCTGTAACATGTGGTAGTCAAAGAGTCATGTAAATTGCATCAAATTCATTACCTTTGCTTTAACTGCAGAAATCCCGCTCATTGAGACCAACACCGAATACCATTACCGCTACGACCTTCCTCCCTTGGATAATGGCGATTTCCGGGTGGAGTTTGAAGTTCGTGCCCACAACGACGTTTTTCTGGGATTCTCAGAAACAAAGGGGGAGCAGAGTGACTTGGTCGAACTCAGTAAGTGCAGAATGAGCCCAGACACTGTCAATGCTGTCTTTAGCCATGCTGTGTTTCGGCAACCAGCCGAAACAGCCTTTGTTTTCGTTAAGATTTTTTCTTCTCCTTTTTTCCTTTAAATTCAGTCATTTCGGCCCATAGCATTTGTACACATTTTTTTTGTTCCCGGCACTAAGTGTGTACATTTATACTTGGCGCACACTTAGACCATGTGTGCCGAACATTGACGTCATCATGAGTCACGTGACATCACAAAATAGGTGCATATTTTGAAGGATTATATCTCCAGAACTACTGGTCTGAAGTTGGTATGTACCTAGACCGGGATGTGTTATAGATGAAACTTGAAGTGACGTCACGATGACGTCAATTTTTTACATCATCATGGGTCACGTGTCGTCATCACAAAGTGTATATTTTGAAGTCCTATATCTACAGAACTGTAAGTCGGATTGGGTTGAAACTCGGTATGTAGGTAGACTCATGCGATTTTATATGAATTTTATGAAGTTTTGGATCTTTAAGCCATATCTCACGAACGCAAGATGCTCCATTCAAAATTCTTGTTATTTTGTGTTTGTTAGGTAATAGGTATATGCACACAATTTTGGAAAATGTGTTACGCCATTATGACGTCATCAAAAATGTGATTTTTTTTTAAACACTTATAAGGGAAGGTCCGATTGCCATGAAAATTGGTGGGGAGGTAGATAATGGTACTGGTATGCAAATTAAGACCAACGTGACATCACAATGACTTCATCGGTTGATTGTTAATGATGTTTTTAATATTTTAAATTTTATTCTGCTTCCAAAATGTGTACACTTCCTTTCATCGGTTTGACTTCAAACTTGGTACAATGACAAAATGTTACTAATAAGTAAGCATAATGTGAATAAGCCCTTTGTTCTGTTGCAACAGACATAGTATCTCTAGTTTTCTTATTTTTTTTTCAGACATGGGTGGATGGGGAAACAGCAAAACAGTGTTCCGCAAGTGTAAGCAGTGCACGCCCCAAGCCATCTGGAAAGAGAACAACGTAGTCAGCTGGGAGGAATCAAAAGGGTGGGAACTTAGGACAAGCTGTCCAATGTCTAAATTGTCTTTGTTTTTTTTTCTCTGAATTTATTTTGTGCTTGAAATTTTGGGTTCAAGGATTGACTGTTACTGATGATTTTACCAATGTGGAGCGTGGCATTCTGAAAAAAAATAATTCGAAACGAGATTTTCAAATTTTCTAGCGTAAAGTTATCCGTTTTATCATTGATGTAAATCTAAACAAAAGGATAGGTTTGAAATGTTGAACATCTTTGCAAAAGACTCATTATCAAAAAGAAAACCCATTCAATAAATTATCTCAACCCAGCACAGAAGTACATGCGTTAAGTCAGAATTCATTTTTAAAGAAATAAAAGAAGATCCTTGTGATCATGATTTAAAGCTACAGTCCATCATTTGCAGCTATCCAAAAAGTAACTGACGTAATAATTGTTGAAAAGCATACTTGGTTGAAAGATAGTAATGGCACTTAACACCCTGTGCAATTATTCTTTATGGCATGCTGTCATTTTGAAGAAGTCAACGAAAGAAGGCCTTTCCAACGATGCGTCTAAAGACATCGTTGGAAATTTCCGTTTGTATTTCTTTTATTCGGCAAAGTGCGCGCAAGCTTTGACACGACGCACACGCGTGCGCGGTTGCTATAATTTGTCGGATCAGTGCGCGACATCACAGAGCTGCAATCGGCCCAGTGAGAACATGTCTCGGACGCTGAATTCAGGCCCAATTCAAAACATGATTCAGCAACTTTTGATTTGAAATCGAGATCCTACAATGTTGTTTTTCTCGAAATGTACAGCTGAAGCTGAGCTGAAACTTCATCAGGTCAGTTGTTCAGCACCCTTCTTTAGATTTTGAGAACTTTGATTGCTTTAAACGAACAAAATGCACAAATTACAAATGATAGACTGTACCTTTAGTACTTCCTGCAAATACCTTTAGAGTGTCCATAAATGCTGCAAATACTATGATTGGTTGTGCTTGAATTTGTTTATACAGATACTGGGTGGACTGGAGCGATGGCTGTTTCCGTCTTGGACGTGCTGGGGCGAGTCAGTCACTCTCCTGGTGCCCACCAAGAATAAAAAACTGGAAATATGTGGCTTTCACGACCGGATATGGCAGTAGGGGAAAGTTTTGGTTCAACAGCTTCCATTCCAAAGGTAATCCTTGGGTCAAAGGTGACGGCTTTCTATCCATTTGGGTTTTACAACATTTTAACTTGATTCGGAAGTACAAGACTAGGCTGCTTTCTTTGCAACTTTTGAAAACGTTTTCTCTTAACGTACAGTTCAACACTTCTGCCAGCATGAAACTGCCTACGTCAACTGTGGCAGCAAGTACGTCAACATCATCAATGCCAACTACGGGCGAAGCAGCACCGACGTCTGCCCTGGTGATTCCATGCGCTCAACCGAGTGTTTCTCACCCAAATCCCGGAGTGTCATCGGCAAGCTTTGCCATGGGGCTCACTCATGCCGCGTGGAAGTGAACAACGGTGTGTTCGGAGATCCTTGCTCTGGAACTTTCAAATACTTGAAGGTGCATTTTCTTTTTAAACTAGATATATTTTTTGTTTTCCCTTAGTTGTCCATTACTGCACTGTCCGACACTGCAGAACACTAAAACCGTGGTATGTGGGGTGGTTTTCAACTGCCCTGTAGGGCCTAAAAGCAGTTTTATTTACTCACACATATTTTGTATTACAGTGTACTTCTTCAATGTTTGGTTGGTTCGAATCTGATGTATAGAGCAGCGGGTACCGTATTAACTATTCATAAGATGGAATTGTTGCGTCGGGGTGATGTAAATCAAATTTGGTTTTGCACTTCACCAGCCAACCGATCCCATTAGCTCGGTGGTCGAGTGGTAAGACATCTGCACTAGAAAGCAGGTGGTCATGGGTTCAAGTCCCACCCGAGTGATTTTTTCCAACTTTCACTGGGGAGGTAACACACTGAGTATACACTGTTTATATGTCGGTGAAGGGCAAAATATAATTTCATTGTACCTCTTGAGGAATCTACACTGGGGGGAGGCCGCTCTTGCCACCTATCCCCCAATATTTCCACTGCCCCAGGGGGAGGGAGGCGATTCTCCAGCAAACACAACTATTTCTAGGTTTAGAAAGACAATTGGGGTAAAGTGGTTTGCTCAAGTACACAACAAACGAACAGGGAGCTAGAGTTAAAACCCCAGACACTATGATCACATATCACAAACCTTTTACCATTTCCTACCTTAAAAATGTTTGAGTTAATTCCTAGTTGTATTTAACACGCCCTGTCCCACAGGTGAAATACCAGTGCTTGCCAGAAAAGCAAGAGAAGTACTTCATCCCTGACGCCTGCCTAGAGCATCAGTGCAACACCCGGGGTGGGGAATGCGTCCCTGTCAGCGGCTCGGAGTACCGGTGTGCATGCAGGGCCGGGTTCCATGGCGAACATTGCGAACACGGTGAGAGTACCTTGCCATCATAAAAAATTATCAGTCACTCCTTCCTAATGTGGTGCGGCGACGCGGCTTTTTTTTTTTTTACCTGATTTTTTTGCTTCAAATGTCGGCTGATGACTGCAAATGGTGCCCGACTAAACTTAGTGCAAATATATGGGAGTCCAGAGAGGCCACATAAAGCTTATTGTCGACCATAACCCAATCTAAAAACACGTTAAAATTGTGCAGCAGCAGGATTCCAGTTAAACGAGTGAGTTTGGCGGTTTTGAGACATCATCTTTCATTGAAAAAAACCTTTTTCATTTTGCCGACGTGCATGGCTACGGCGACGCGCGCGCATACCAGAAACCGGAGCCTTTTTTTGTGGCCTTAGTCAACTAGCCCAGTGGGCTACTGAAAATAATGGTAACGTTTTAAAAGTGTTTAACGACTGTGCTTTCAGAGTATGCCCTATGCCGTGCTTGGGGAGATCCCCATTACACTCAGTTCAGCGGCCGGTGCTTCAACTACCAGGGCAAGTGCAAGTACATCCTGGCACAGCCCTGTGTGGAAGATGCCGACAGGTGGGTTCGACATTGCCTATCTGTTTGTTAGTTTGTTCCTTTGTCTGTTCATATGAATTCCTTTGGGGAACTCACCCACCGGGCCAGTTTTTATGTGCAACCTCTATGAGAGAACGCGGCGAAAAAAATCATTGAAAACAGGCCTTTTTTCACATCTGTCGCCACCACTTCATTATTCGACAGGGTATACCTTAGATCTCACTACAGTGTGACCCTGACAATATACTCTTTCAGAAAATGAAAGAAAAACTGAATAAAACACTGAGTTTCACTCGCGAATTGATGTTAAACATTGCATTTTCAGTCAAAAATCTCCCTGTTTTGTGTGTAAACCGAGCGTTCAGCCAAGAACTGGTCCATTAACATCATCATAACGTTAAATAGCCCCACCTGGGAGCTTAGATCTCTCGAGTCATTTTTCTTCGTCTCGTCAGCTTTCCAACAATATAACCCTTATTGTGATTGGTTAAAGTTTAGGCTCGCGTGTATTCATTTACTAAAGAATTGTACATCTAAACTCCAATAAAATTTGCCGTTGCTCAATGGCTCAGTGCGTAGGGTCTGTTTATTGTACACGTGCTAGGCAGCGCTACTGTATATACACAGAGCCCGGGAGCTCTTATCTCTATGTGTCCAAGGTCATCTGGCTGTGCGCTTTGGCCAGTTTACATGGGGTCCTTTTGACCACAAAGGATTTGATATGTATGCGTTGCTCAGTTTGCGTCATTTTTTCTTTGTATGCTGTGTTTGTGTCATTTGATGTTGGTTGTTGTGTTTATTACATCCCTGTAACCCTAATTTCATTCTCACACTTCTTCAGTCAGTTTCGTCACTGATCCTGGAACACAGTTGTCATTGCGTCACTTTCTTGTCATTATATTCATTAGGACTTTCAAGATCGTTGGCGTTAACGTGGCACCCGAATGGAACAAGAAAGTTTCCTTCAATCGACAGCTGGAGGTCCAGATTGGCGGAACGGTAAAGCACAGAAACGAAGAGAAAACCAACCTTGCCATGTCCAGCCCAACTGAGATTCACCATCAGTAACCTTTACTACAGTTATAATGTCCATGTTGGCTCAGCACATGACTATGCCCTCAGTGTGAAAAAAAATGCAAAACTTTACTGTCGCTGCCTTATTCCCATTGTACGGGTTTGCACATGTCGAGAGAGTGTGTTGTTGGCATTTTATGCCAATGCTGTAAATGGTCCATTCCATTTGACAAAAAAAAGATACATTTTACCATATTCCATCTCATCACTGGCACACCATTCAAGTAAAAGGTCCCTGTGCGTTCGGTACCACATTTTGAGGCTGTGATGCTTGTAATTCCGAAGATTTCATAAACTATAAACTTTCAGCTGGGTCCACTTCTGCATGGATTTGGCCATACCCATCATGTTAGAGATTGGCAATTCAGTTGTAACAAACTGACTTTTAGAGTAAACAAAAATGTAATCTTACATTGGTCTTCCAGGAAGTCTTCCTCCTGCAGAACAAGCAAGTTGTCATCAACAACAACATCAACAATGTGCCTTGCTCCGCAGGCGAAGACGTCAATATCGACATGGATGGCAAATATGTGGTGAGTAAAAGGGACAGTTTTCAGAGAGCTGCTAAGCTGGGTCTCAGTACAGAAGAATTTGTTTTTGCAAATACAGGTCTGCTAGTGAGTATAGACAGTGTTCGGATTTAATTTTCGCTATCTTTCTTCTTAAAGGTGGTTAGCAGTGAAAAGTATGGAATGAAGATCATGTGGGATGGAAGGCAGACCTACAAGATCTTTGTGGACCGGACCCTGTACGGAGAGAACATGTGCGGCCTCTGCGGCAGCATTAAACCTCACAAAGATGGCATTTTCATCATGAGGAATGGAACAGAGGTATAAACACACAGTATTTACTTTGGTTCGTTGGAGATACTTGATGTTTGAAATCGGTATAAAACCTCACTGCAGCATGAAACCTCACAAAGATGGCATTTTCATCATGAGGAACGGAACAGAGGTAAACGCACAGTATTTACTTTGGTTCATTTGAGATACTTGAGGTTTGAAATCGGTATATGGCTTCATCTGGCCTGAAGAAACCTGTCAAGAGAAGGCAATACAAAAATGTTTGAGATAACCCTAAGTAAATATTGCATGGAAACCTACTCAATCAGGTAATGACTGAAAATCCAATCCACATATTTATCCGATGGGAATCGAACCTGAGCCACAGAGTTGGAAGGTGAGGAAAGTACCACACTGATGATCATTTATTTTCCTCTTTTTTTTTGTAGACGAGCAAAATCAACGATTTCGGTGACTCCTGGACTGCCAACCCTTTTGAATGTCCCAGTTGTGATGATTGTGTTGATCTGGACTACTGCAACAGTGATGACGGCCTCCTTCAAAGAGTCAAGGATGCATGCGAGCCTATCCAAAACCCTGATGGTACGTTATTCAGATTTTAAAGAATGCCTTTGAAACCTGGAATCCTGAGGTTTTACATATCAATGTGTATGCAGAACAAAAGTGATGGGTATTTTAAGGGTTGCTCTCAGACAAATACAAACATATGTCATAGACGCTACATTGCTATGGCCCTTAGCGACCCTGAAACTCTCTTCTGCTGATTATTTCATGTATTTTTCATTTTCCCCCAATCTCACCCCTGAAGAATTTATTAAAAAAAACTCAGGTACTTACAAAACAGACAAACATTACAAGAGTCTATCCGTAAAATTGGGTTGTTGTAATAAAAATGCTGCCTACAGTAACAAAGTTTTAAGTTACATTTGAATATACTGTGACAGTATATGATTATTTCCGAACCCATTTTAGGTGTGTTCGCAGTGGGTCACAAGCAGTTTGACCCGCAAGAGATGTACAGGACCTGCATCTACGACTTGTGCTCCCGCAGGAGTTTTGACGACGAGATACGCTGCAACATGCTGACAGAGTACGCCAACCGCATCCTGGTGGAGAACAGGCTGGAGTACCTCCAGCAAGGGAATGCGATCATCGGCTGGCGTGAGAAGCTCAGCTGCCGTAAGTAGTCTGGGCGTCAACAGACCCCTCCCTACCTACCCTATTCTGACAGCCCCTGCCCTAATTTTTTTCTATGGACAAAATGGTAAAACCCCAAAAAACCATCAATTTCTACCTTTTACCCTTGGAACACGCTGACGCCTCCATATGATCGTGCACAAAACAAAATTGGCACAAAAAAATTCCCTACCTACCGACCGTATTATCAAATGCCATGTAATTGGAAGCAGAAGTATTTTTTTTTGGCCTTATGTCATCGTAATTTTGTTTTTCGTACAGGGTTTTTTGGGTATAACACCAATCGGACCATTGTGTTCTATTAATGTTCATTGCCACCGCATCCTGGTTTCTGTGTGTCTGATTGTTTATGGTGGATTTGGCTCACACGTCCACATGAGAAACAAGAAAATTACAAAATGAAATTCATTTGTCCCACCCAGCGTTCGAATGTCCTCAAGGCTCCATATACACCATCTGCGCCAGCGCCTGCCAAGCTACCTGCTACCAACCGATGGCTGCTGCCATCTGCCAGTTGAGCTGTGTGGAGGGCTGCGAAACTGCTAGCGGATACGTCATGGAGAACAGCGTGCCAATTCTAGAGACCAAATGCGGCTGTCGCTACGGTGACCTCTACTATCATGTAAATCATTTTGTTCTTCCACCTTAAGTGTTATTTTCCTATGATGTGGTTTTGGGGGAGAGAGATTTGAAATGACTGGTTATTTTGACTGCAGGTCAGATTGGGTTGAAAGTTGGTGTGTACCTAGACCGGGATGTGTTATGGATGAAAAATGAAGTGACTTCATGATGACGTCATCATGGGTCACGTGACGTCATGTTTAAGATTAATAGATTTAATCTTTGAAACCAACATAATATCAACCATAAGAGATCTGAACATGACTTTTACGGGAATCGATAGAATAATCCAGGGTCTTCGTTTTCGATATTACATGCAAAATCATGTGACCCTTCCTTCTGGTTGAAACTTGAAGTGCCTTGTAATTTAAAATTGTGAACTTGCTTTCAGAGATGTATTCTCTGGCTAAGTTGTTCTTTACAAAAATATTAATAGTGACGTCATAAAATGTGAGAGAATGTGTCCCGGATGCTGATTTTAGGCGCAATTCAAAACATGACTCGGCACCTCAGTTTTGAACTGAAATTGAGGTCTTCGAATATTGTTTTCTTGGAATACTATACAGCATTTGCTAAGCTAAAACTTCATCATATTAGTTGACAAGCACCATTCTTCAGATTTTGAGCACTTTTGTTAACTTCAATCAAATGACAAATGATACACTCTACCTTTAATAACATGGACAGGATTCTGTGCGAGGGTGATCCTGGAATAAATCTCGGACAAATTTCACTGAGCTGTCGAGGAAAAATCTACTTAGGAAAAATATTTGCTGAACAAAAACAGCTCTAGGCTAAAATCTCGTGAAATATGTACATTGCTTGAAAGCAATCTCAGCTGACTCGTGCGTAGCACATAACCTTGCTGCGCAGTATTTCTGCGTAGAACCTCCATGAAATTGGGCCCATTACTTAGCCTTCAATTATTATTTTTTTTTGCAGACTAACCAGCAGTGGATCAACCATGATTGTACTATGTCCTGTGTCTGTGAGGCTGGCGGCCAGGCCAACTGCCACCCGGTGAAATGCGCCGAGCACGCCTTCTGCGGCTCCATGAACCAAGTCCATGGATGCCACTGCGATTCCAATTACGTTGGTGAAGGCTGCTCGAGGTGCCAACGTAAGTGAATGCAGTTTGAGGACGTAAAATACCCAAATATAAAAATGAAGAGATAATGGTTCAGCTGTACTGTTTGTTTTAGTTTACTCTGCAGAGTAAGTCTTCTTATTTTTTGGTGGGGAGGGGGGGGAGGGGAGGTTGGAGAAAAGAGGAAAATGCCCCTTTGTCCCTCTATTCATGATCCTTCATATGAATTGTGTTTCTGTTCCTTAATTGATCATGTTATCCAGCGGTATGCCCGTCCAGCATGGGCAACGAGATCAAGTTGCGGGCCAGCGTGGATGAGGGTCAACACGCCATCATTGATTTCAGCCGTCCCATCGCCTGCGAGGGCTACATCCGCTCCTTCAGCATCAAGCGTAACGCCGACTCCATGGAGCCTGTCACGCTCATTGTCTGGCGTCAGCACGCGAACGACGAAAGCAAGTTTCTCATCGTGGGCAGCGCACGGCTCTCCATCGCAGATGACAGCTTGGACCTGTGCGAGTGCGACAACTCCAAGATTCCCGTCCGCGCTGGCGACTACATCGGTTTCATATCGGCCGGTGGCACTGTCTACTATGATGATGAGAGTGATCCTGCAGCAGGTGTAGTCTATGCGGCAGACTACTTCGACTCTATCGAACCCATGACTGAGGTCCAGTTTTCTCGAATAGACGGGAAGAGGGCATACTCCATAAATGTCGTCCTAGAATGTAAGTTATGATAATAATGTATATTCTCATGCATCTAAGTTGTAGTTAATGAATTATCAAACGAATCAACTTCTGGAACTTAAAGGTAATATACAACATTTGCTTTTTCTGATATTTTCAGAAATGGATGGATTTGGCGGTTAGTATTTTATAGCAAATGTTGTTACACTGACCTGATTAAAGTTTTGTGCTCACCCAAGTCACACATTTTCTTTTCCTCCTCTTCTTCCTAACTGCAGCATCTGATGGAAAACATGTGGAGGCATGTAAGTATTTCTCTGTAATGTGGTCAGTATGCAACCAATATTCAAATTATGCAAGCATCCCAGAAAACTATATATATGAACTGAAAACTAAAGTATATGAACTGAAATATTGCATATGGCTGTCCTTCGCATAATATACATGCTTTGTGGTAGGTTTCTTTCTCGACTACATCACAACGCTGCCATAGACAGTTTTGACATTGTCTTTCAAAAAGTGAATTATTAAAGTCATCGCAATATCATCTCTAATTACTGTGTGTTTTTCTCATTGAACGTGAAAACTTCAGTCATGTAGATAGGCAGGAGAGAGTGGAAAGCTTCCCTCGTTCAACATTTGCGACGCAAATGGCATTGCAGACAGTGTTTGAGTGATATATAAATAATGTCACATCAGATTTTTTTCAATTTTGACACATGACTGTTTTTGACGAATCTAAGACGCCGTGTTTGATATATCGATCCTACTTGTCTTTGAAACAGTCATGTTCAACAGCTACCTCGGCGTGCAGTCTCGTAATATCCCCGACAGTGCAATGACTGCATCGTCCGCCCACGGAGACTACGTGTCCCACCAAGGCCGTCTGGACAACACGGAGTACGGCGCCTGCTCCTGGACGGCCGCCTCCGCGGACAAGGACCAGTGGCTGCAGGTGGACCTGGGCCAGGAGACGTTGGTCATCGGCGTGGTCAGCCAGGGGCATTGTGGGATTGCCGACAAGGACCGATCCCCCATGGGCTGCGTCAAGCAGTTCAACGTGCAGTACAGCAGCGACGGCCAGAACTTTGAGTACGTGACGGACGACCAGGGCAATGCTGATGTAAGTGCAGGTCGTTTGTAAAGCCCATACTTTGGTTTTACGTAAAGCCCATATCGTCGCAGAGCTGACAAACCGACGAATAAGCGAAAAGCTTGTTTGGAGTAATTTGCGTTTGAAGTTGGACACTTTTCTGGGCGCCGTATTTTACCCTTAATGTTTCGATAGAAACCCTTTTTGTATATATTCTGAATAAAATAGGAAACTAAGTATCCATCAGGTCACTTATTTAATCAGAGAAGTTGTGTGATATGATTTTATTTGATCGTAAACGTATTCGTCAGTTTGTCAAATTATGTTAATCCCCAATATCCGGTTGTTCTTCACACTGTTTGTATGCTATTCGTCAGTTTGTCGGAGCGCGCGCGCCGCTCGCGCCAATCCGACAAACTGACGAGTAACATTCGTTGGTACTTTGAACGCACACCTTACATAAGCTGGTTACCAGCGAAATTTCGTATTCGTCACTATGTCAAATTATGGATTTGTTTTTGTGAGTAATTCGCCACAAGAGGGGCTCTGAATCTCAAAATCCAGACAAAAATTAAGAATTTTGGCATAAATACTTGAAAGAGCAACCTTCATAAACCCTAAAAATAACAAAAATTCGAAATCGCCAAAATGGTCGATTCGCCGGTTTGTCAGCTCTGCGACGATATGTGACCCACTCCACAAAAAAGGGTGTAATGTCGCACAAATACAAGTGAAATTGAGTTATTTATATGGTTGGAAAGACCACAATGTAAGCTTTCCTTTAGTATATAAAATCATCCAGTCTATTTATTTAATTCGTATTTCAAATGGGTAGCAGTGGAATCCACTGGTCTCCCATGGGGCCCAGTAAAGAGAAGACATTATGAAGAAATTACACTTTTAGTTGTGGGAAGAAAAACCCAGAAGAGTCAAGAAGACTCAGTCTGCATAATGACCAAGGCAGGAATTGAACCCGGGCCACTGGTTCACAGATTTTGTATATTAAAGTATAAACTGACAGTTTTTTCTTCATATTTTTGTGAACGCCAGGTCTTCGAAAGCAGATGCAGATGCCAGAGGCATGTCAGGAATTTCTTCAGAAACGCCTTGATGACCCGATTCATTCGATTCCGACCGTTGCTATGGAAACACGCCATCAGCATGCGAGTGGATCTCATTGGACGAGACAGTAAGTAATCTTTTCTTGCATGTTGATCGCTTTTGTTGAAAGCCTGCATAATGTTTGCGTTTATCGGAAGTATTTGAAGACTTTATTTCCAAAATGCAATAAATGCCATTTTATTACCTTTGAGAATCCCACCCTACCCTGGCTGCCCAGAATCAGTTTGGACAGGTTTAATGTAGTTAAATACAATTTAACAAATTAACAATGGGAAAACTGTTTTTATTCTTTATTAGTTTCATAATCGTGGACATTTTTTTTTTACAAATTGATATATAATGCGTTTTAGAAATAAAGTCTTCATTTGTTGGCTTCATATTTCACCAAATTGTGTTTACTGTTTAGAAATATTTTATAAGGGACGATGGTTAATGAAGTAATTGCCAATTCATGTGTTAAGGTATTTAGGATCGGCTCTGTGAACTTTTTGTGGTCGATGCTTTTTTTTTAGAATCAGTGATATCGCTTTGTATTTGAAAGACTTACTGGGCTGAATTAAAAGCTTGTTCTCTTTTCTTTTCAGTGATATCCCTGCTTAAGTCTTGCCACACCGACTCACAAATACATATACGTTATGATGTGAATCACTGTTGAAAGTGAATCTGCCCCCCAAAAATAGTTGCATTTTGTAAAACTGAAATTCGTCCTGTGATTTTCTTCTCACCTTAGTTGAAGTGGACGAGCCCGATGTGGCCGGAACCGATGTAGTGGATGAGCAGCCTGAAGACGACACTGCCGTGTGTCTCGTCGGCAAGCCATTCAAGCGCTGCGGCTTCTTGAAGGGGCTCAAATACCGGCCATTCAACGGGGAGTCCTTCACCATTGCCGTTGTGCGCAAAGGGGAGGATGACAGCACCTACAGCATCATTGGTAGCACCTATGTGACAAGCAGTGGCAGTGACAGGGTGAGTCAAAGTGCTTCATAATCAGCACCCAATTTCATGAAACTCGTCGTGACTTACGACGCGTCGTATCCCATTTCACAAAACATGTCGTAAGCACAACTTGGTGACTATTTTATATATTTAGTAAGCATACAGTAAATAGTCATCTGATATTCAACAAATAGTTGTCGGACCTCAGCTCAAAATTTGTTAAAACGTAAACCAAATGGCAGCCGTGTGATGCAATTTTAATGGAAAACAAGCTGTCAGTGGACTTTATAGCTACTTTTCAATTTCAAGTGCAATATTCCCGGCTAATTCATTATTATTCCATGGATTTTCTATTTACATCTTTACACACATTGTCTCGGTATTATTATCTCGTTTATGTATGTTTATGGGATATCATGTGAGATATCATGTGTGTGATATCCCATAGGGAGTGTGCCATGACATTTTATGAACTTAACACGTGATCGTTTTAGGCCAATGAAAATACAGTGTTCAAGACAGAGGTTTAACAAAGATGGATGCTTCATTGCTTTTATGATTGTTTTCTTGGCCCACAGTTGCAACACTTTGAGGTCGCTGGAGAGAGTGAGCGGATCCCAGTCAAAAAGGGTGATATCATGTGCCTGATTTTCCAGAAGGCAGTCATAGGCTTCTCCTCTGACGACAAGCCAAAGAGCACCGTCTTGACGGCTTCCCTCGGGATGGAGGAGTACAGGGCCCTTGCCCTAAACGGCGAGATCACTTTCACGGGCAAGGCTGGGAGGAAATACCGTGGGGTTAACCCCATCTTCCAAGGTGAGCTATGATCAGCTAGTGTGGCAGTTTTTCTCTTATTCTCCTGAAATTTTATCTTATTGTCTATTTTTTTATCGTTGACAAAGTTCTTTTAATTTATTTTTGATTCGTTGTTTGACCCAAATTAGGGTGTCTTTGAAATATTTGAGAATTGTTTTTTTAAATTTAAGGATAGACATTTAAAATTTGTTTTTTTTTTCAGACTAAAATAAATTAAATGTATATTTCTATTCCTTGTCTTCGTCAGTATTGTAACTGTTTCATTTTTGCCCTGTTCAAGGGAAAGGTGAACCAAAACTTGCTTCATCTTTCAGTTTGTCCTTCATTTTGGGCACTTCTATCTTAACACCTTTAATCACAGTAGTAAACTATACTCAAACTCTGTATTTCTTGCAATCTTAAATTATCATTTGAAACTGTACTTGATATTGTTCAATTGATTTTAATTGAATGGAATATGAATTGGCTTGGAGCACAGAAAACATTTGTTTCGCAAAACCTGGTCTCCAGCCAAAATGCTATGCGACGTAAATTGCTGATTTTGTAACGTAAATTTACGTAATTTAACGTAAAGTACATACATATTCTCAACACATGAATTTGCTCAACACAAAAAATATTTGCTAAATAAAAAAGGGTGTCAAGCCAACATTTCAGAAATGATCCAAAATGTTGAACTTAGTTAACTGGATTTCTCCTTAATTTTTTTTCTCTCCTGCAGTTGCCACTACAAAAACCATTCCACCAGGTAGGAATTCACTCTTAAACCATTCTTACATTCGTAACATCAGTGTAAATAAGTGCCATTGATATTTGATGTAATTGTATAGGAAATATTTGTTTGGAAAATTGGAAAGTTTTGCCTTTGCTGGGTAAATAAAACCCCAATCTTTTCAGCGCCATATGTGTACCACTTGAATTGTCACTATCTCCCTTTAAAGAGGTTGTGGAATGCTCGAAGACATTTCCGTCATTTTTCGGGTATATGTAGCCTAAGGTGTGATGAAATAAAAACTATTGTTTCTGTCATGAAATGAGTACAAAAGGTACTTTTGAGAGCTGTTTTTCAGGTCCAGTTTCGACCCGAACGTGCAACTGTGTAAAAGTCGTCGTTGCGGGCAGCAAACAAAACACAGTAAATCGTGACGTAATAAACAGGACTCCCGATGCACAGTAGCATACACGAGTCCTGTTTATTACGTCACGATTTACTGTGTTTTGTTTGCTGCCCGTAACAACGACTTTTACACAGTTGCACGTTCGGGTTGAAACTGGACCTGAAAAACAGCTTTCAAAAGTACCTTTTGAACTCATTTCATGACAGAAACAATAGTCGTTTTTATTTCATCACACCATAGGCTACATATACTCGAAAAATGACGGAAATGTCTTCGAACATTCCACAACCTCTTTAACAAAACAACCTAATTATGTACAATGAATAGTTCTGTTCTTTTAACTGATGAACAATACTACCAAACAGTTTTTAAAAATCGTTAAATTGTCACAAAACATTGTCTCACTCTAATGGCCTCGGAAAAACATACGGTGAACCAACAAAAGGAAACCCACGAAATAATGTGACCTAAGGTGAGAATCTTTACCTCAAGTTATTGACCTGCTCAAGTCTGTTTCCACTTTTTCAATTACATCTTACACAGTCATGTCGACGGACAGTCTAGGCGTGGAGAAAGGACAGGTGAAGGACGACCAAATCACGGCCTCCAGCTTCTGCGACGCCAACAGCAAGGCAGAGCGAGCGCGTCTCTTCCTGAAGGACCAGCAGGGCCTGACCGGCGGCTGGTGCGGCAGAGAAAAGGACCAGAGTGCCTTCGTCCAGGTAAATTTCTTCATAACGGTCGATGGCTTTAGCCTGCTAAAAGGATGAGAACAATGAACCGTCGTCAACAAAATGTGCTGCAACTTTACGTTAAAGGGAAAATACAACATTTGCAAGCATCAAAAAATAAAACTACCAAATCATTTTGAAATACCTTGCTGGAGTGTTTGTGAATGACAGTGTAAAGCATCCTGTAAAATCATGGCACCTGGTATACTGTCATTCTCAAGAAAAGTGGTATTTTTGTATCAATTTCCAACGCTGATCGGCTGACCAGCGTTGGAAAAAACTGGCCTTTTTTCAAATACTGGCCCCAGTTGACCATCGCACTTGTTTGCAATCGATTACACACCTATGAACGGGTACAAGCCAGCTAGACTGGTTCCCTGACCTTACAATTCCCCAATGTATGTAAACTGCTCTGTTTCTTCTTAAATGGAGTCGGGGAACCAGACTACAGGAAAATGATTGTTTGTCTTGGTTTTTATAGCATTTTCGAACCCAAAACCTAAAAAAGTCAGTGTAACTATATTTGCTATATATTTCCAACCCCCCAATTCCATCCATTTCTGAAAATTACAGCAAAAGCAAATGATGTATACTCCCTTTAAATATAACGTCACAGTCATGTACGTGCATAGTTTTCTTCTTTTAAATATTCGGAGCAATTAAAGGTAAATGAATATAAGGTTGATGATCGAATATTCTAATATTCGGTTTATTCGGGACAGCCCTAATTTAACTACAGAACTGGCAATGGATAGCCATATTTTTTTTTTAGCAAAAGAAGGTACCGTAATGACGCCATTGTCTGACATTATCACGGTTTGAGTTGTTAGGAAGCTTAAAGCTATAGTCCATCATTTGTAATTATTGCAATTTGTTCGTTTGAAGCAACAAAAGTGTTCAAAATCTAATGAAGGATACTGAACAACTTACTTCAGCTTCATATTCTGAGAAAAACAGCATTCTAGGATCTCAATTTAAAATCAAAAGTTGCTAAATCATGTTTCGAATTGTTTTGAATTGCAGCTTTACGCGATGTTGCGCACTGATCCAATGAATTATAGCAACCGTGCGCGCCTGTGCATCGTTCCAATGCTTGTGCGCGCTGCGCCGAATAACAAAACGAACAAATTTAAATTTTCCTACGGTGCTTCTTAAGAAGCACCGTTGGAAATGCCTTCTTTCGTTGATTTCTTCAAAATGAGAGCTTGCAGGAAAGGATAATTTCACAGGGAGTTTAGTCCCCTTACTATCTTTCAATCAGTATGTTTTTCAACAATAATTACGCCGGTTACTTTTCGGATAGCTACAAATGATGGACTCGGGCTTTAAGTTAAAATTAATCCAAAAACTAAAGATTGGTAACATTTTGTAAACTACGTGGGATTCACGTCCGTCCATACACCCAAAATGGTATGGTTACATCGCCTTAATTTGCTGAAAAAATATGACAAATTGATGAGTAAACACCTTGCAATGTACCTTACAAGTAACATCAGTTTCTGGCTGAATTTTATACATTGGAAGTACTGCTCATTTGATAAACTCAGCTTCAATCAACATTTGACACTGCCTGGTCTCTACTTTGCAACTATTCGCCACCTCAAACTTTTGCCCACCGTTAAAAAGGAAAACAGGAGGTTTTAAATCGTGGTTTGTTATTGACCCACTCCAGGTTGACTTTAAGAAAGTTCGTCGATGCGGTGGTGTCGTGACTCAGGGTTTCAGCAGCACCACCAGGCTGTGGTTCGTGCAGAAGTACATCGTGAAGTGCAGCGTTGACATGGCGGTTTGGCAGGATGTTGCAGACGATGATGGCAATACCATGGTAAGTCAATAGCTCCGTGAGATTCTGTGCGTCATGTTTCTTTAGCTTATGACTCGGTCCTTTGGAGCTTGCTACTTTCTA
Organism: Patiria miniata; assembly: GCF_015706575.1. Classification (NCBI taxonomy): domain Eukaryota; kingdom Metazoa; phylum Echinodermata; class Asteroidea; order Valvatida; family Asterinidae; genus Patiria; species Patiria miniata. The sequence continues at coordinate 15,695,269 of NW_024037051.1, forward strand.
ATATTATTTCTGCTTGGGTCTGTAGATTTAAGGTAGGGTCCATCATTTGTAACTTGTGCATTATGTTCGTTTGAAGCAACAAAAGTGCTCAAAATCTAAAGAAGGGTGCTGAACAACTAACCCGATGAAGTTCCAGCTCAGTGAATGCTGTAGATTCCGAGAAAACAATATTCTAGGATCTCGATTTCAAATCAAAAGTTGCTGAGTAATGTTTTGAATTGGGCCTGAATTCAGCGTTCAGTTCTCACTGAGCCGATTGCAGCTACACCATGTCGCACACTGAACCGACGAATTATAGCACCGGGCGCACTTGTGCGTCGTGTCAATGCTTCGCGTGCTTCACCCAATATAAAAACGAACTACTAACGAAAATTTCCAACGATACGTCTTTGGACACACCTTCTTTCATTGATTTCTTCAAAATGACAGCTTGCCAGAAAGGATCATTTCACAGGGAGTTTTCTCCCATTACTATCTTTAAACCAAGTATGATTTTCAACAATAATTATGTCAGTTAGTTTTTGGATAGACTGCAAATGATTGACTGTACCTTCTGTGGTCTGTGGTGATGATGACAAAGCCATGGTAAATCAGTAGCTCTGTAAGGTTCTCTGTGCCAGGGTTCTTCAGCTTATTGTTCAGGTTGTCAAAGCTTGTGACTTTTTAACATAGACTGTGCTTAGGTCTGTAGTTTAAGACTCTGTTTATGTTCTGCATTCTGTGACGATGATGGCAAGACCATGGTAAATCCATTATCTCTGTAAGATTCTGTCGGTAGAGTCTTTAGCTTGTAACTCAGTTCTTTATAGCATGTGACTTTGTAAAATTATCTGTGCTTGGGTCTGTTATCCGCTCTGTTCACAAGTACCCCTTCACCGGCAAAGAAAGTACAGTTGGGGGTGACCGACCGACACCATCTTGCCTGACTGCAAGTTTGCCGCGACGCGCTGCCGTACCACTGCGTGTACATAGTACAAATCCCCTGGTGTACGTGCGTCACACACAAGGAATGGTGCGCGTCAACCAGCTAAATGTCCCACCATGGGATGTCATTGCTAAGCAAAAGGACGCGGGCCTCTTTCGTTAGCGCACAGAGCCCATATGCTTTTACTTAGTAGCTTAAAAGTAAGCATGCTCTGTTCTTTGGTTCAGAGCTAGCCTTTCAACTCTGTTTCCTACTCTGTGTCTTTATTTTGGTTCTGCCGACAACTCTTAAAGGGAATATACAACATTTGCAAACATCGAAAAATAAAACTACCAAGTTTTTGCGAAATACCTTAATAGGATGTTGGTAAATGACAGTCTAAAGCATCCTGTAAAATTATGGCACCTGGTATACTGTCATTTTCAAGAAAAGTGGTATTTTTGTATCAATTTCCAACGCTGATCGGCCGTTCAGCGTTTGAAATAACTGGCTTTTTTTCAAATACTGGCCCCAATTGACCATCGCACTTGTTTGCAATCGATTACAAACCTATGAACGGGTACGAGCCAGCTAGACTGGTTCCCTGACCTTACAATTCCCCAATGTATGTAAACTGCTCTGTTTCTTCTTATATGGAGTCAGGGAACCAGACTACAGGAAAATGATCGTTTTTCTTGGTTTTTATAGCATTTTCGAACCCAAAACCTCCAAAAAGTCAGTGTAACTATATTTGCTTTATATTTCCAACCCCCCAATCCCATCCATTTCTGAAAATTACAGCAAAAGCAAATGATGTATATTCCCTTTAACATGTTCTGTACTTCATTTTCTTTAGCTCACAACTAAAAATGTTTTGTTCTTGGTACTTTCAGTGCTAAACTAAATTATATCTTGGTAACATGTTCTGTGCATACCGGATATGTTACTGGTTTTGCTGTTGAACGAATAACAGCGGACATCTCAGTAAAAAAAAAAGTGTGGTAACTTTGCTCATTTATGTTTCACTTACGCTAGAGAATAAAATATGTTTTTAAAAACTTTTTTTTAAAGATGTTCAGTGGAAATTTCGACCAGGAAACAGAAGTAACCAACTACTTTTCAGCGATTCTGTCCTGCCGTTCCATTCGCATCGTGCCCATGATCTGGAACGGTGAATTCCCGGCGATGAGAATGGACGTCAAGGGCTTGCCAGGTAATTAAAAATAATAAATATTTGGCATCAGTTAGCAAAACCTGATTTTTACACAGTTGCCTCAGCATGCTCCTTTGGCTCATTAGAATAATTTGTCTGCATTAACTGAGATTTGAAAGCTTGTGACTGATATATGCAGTCTTCTTGACGGTTATGAGCTGGATTGTTTCCTTTAGCTGGTACCAACTATGGTTCATCAACTCTGTACAAACCACTGATCTGTATGTAAAGACTGGATAGCGTACAGAAAGCCGAAGCCATTTGAAGCCATATTGGAGAGATCGGATGGTGATCTATAAAGGACAAGTTGCCGTCTTTGTAACATTGTTGTTCCACCTGGTTTACGTTTTGTCCACCGCCGCTGACCATGGTTCAAAATTTGTCAAACGTCGTGGCTTACTTTTGAATGCCACAGTTCACTTTCTGCGACGTTTGGAAATATAATCACGACAGAAATTTGTCCTGTTTAGATCATCACAATACGTGTACGTGATCAAAATTTGAAGTTTGGCAACACTGCATTTGCAAAGTGCGCCACGTCAGGCAACACCACTTTACATTGAATTATTTGTTTTAAATAGATAAAAGTCTTTTAAATTTAATTTAAAGATGTTGTCAGCAGTGAACCTGAGGTGGGATTCGCCTGCAAACACCGAATGTACCGCGGCTCGGGTGGCTTCACCTTCGTCATGCCGGCTAAGAAGTTCATCTCAGACGGCTTTGTGACTGGGGTGCGATTCCTGGCAGTCAGACGTGGCTCCTTCCGAGTGATTATCTTCCGACCGGTCGACGAGGCAGCTATGACCTACAAGATAGTGGGACGAAGGCACATCAAAGTCAAGAAGGCTGACGTATGTACTATTTTAGTTAATCCCCGGAGATCCCCGGTTAATTTTCTGGAGACAGATGAAAATTCAAACGTATTTGGCAGCTCAAGACATATAAGTGTATATATCAGCCTCAAATTTTTGGCAGATTTGAACAAAGTTAATTATTAAGTAGCTAAATTGTGTAGGATTTGAACGTATGATCGCTGCAACACCATATGAGTGCGCTACTGAATTGAGGTGTAGATTCGGTCTGTTATGTTGGCAGTTCCCAATTTGTCATTTTCTTGGTTCAAGGGATGCTAATCAGAAGCCATTAACTTTGATGTGGCCATCAGACAATGGAGTACCGAGGTGTGACGTCATGTAGAACCAGAAAATCTAGTGCAAACGAAGTGTTGGTTCACGGGCTGAATCACGCGGTTAATGTCTTTTACACACATTTAGTGTGCGTGACGTATTCACTTCGGTACTCCATACTTCGAAACTGAACTTAATGAGGTAACTCATGTTTGCATTATTTTCATTGTGAAACGTTGCTAAAAAGTGAGACATTTCATGAAATTCATGCAGTGTGAGCAAGTTCCAACAAGTCGGCATTCACTAAAGCTGGCACATGAATCCTGATTGTCGTATTAAAAGCTAACAATTTAGCTCAGACCGATATCAACCTCGCATGACACTCTTTTGGTCTCAGGTTGAGGTAGAAGTCAAGTTCAAGCAGAAGAGGAAGAACAGAAAGCGGCAGAAGTGGATCTCTGTGAAGGAAGGAGACATGCTGGGCCTGTCCTTCACCCGCTCCGTCCTGTACAAATCCAAGGAAGGCCCAGACGTCACCGATGTTGTCTACTCCAGGAACGTCGACATCAAGAACTTCCGCAAACTGCGAGCTGGCCGCACCATCACATTCAACGGGGTGGCACCGCGCAGCTACTCCATGGTCGTCCTGTTCAAAGGTGCAAATGATATTTAACAGACCCTGTTTTTGATAATTTGGATTTTACGGTTGAAAAATTGCTTGAAATATTGCAGAGACTTGCATTGTCGTTGCTGAGTCTATTACAAGCCCCCTCAGGTGTTCCTAAATCGGTCAGAAGTCAATGACAAGTCCTTCATATCAAGTCGCAAGTTATTCACTTTAAATGTGACAAAGGCATTCCTTTGTTACTGTTCATCTCTTATTATACTCTTATCATATTATTATCTCTTATTATACTCTTATTGCGCCCAGAAATTGACTTATGATTTAATTGTTACTAGACAACACCAACAACTTAGCTCTTGACCAAAAAAAAAACCCTATTATTTTAGGATATGTTTTATTTTTCTCATATGATAATACTTTTTGTATATGGTAGATACAAAGTGAACAAAGTAAAGAAAGAAATTATGATTGATTAAGTTTTATCTTTGTTTCGATTTTACAGCCAAGGATCCCAATGACTGTTCTGCGTCAGGTAAGACCGTGCAGCAAAGTCTACTCCGAATTCTGAGATTTTACAATTTTAAGTTTACAATGAAGAACTTGTTCACTGATTTTGTCAATTACATTAGCAAGCTTTTCTGTGTTGAGTATCCTTCTTTGTATCAGGGGCCTTTGAGGCTCAAATAAGTTCATTTTAAAAAATTGAGAAATGTTAATGATGTACCATACCATTTGGCAGATGTGTGTGTTTTATAAATCCTTATTATTACAGTGGAATGCCGCTATAACGAACATCGCGGGATCCACAGAAATTGTTTGTAATAGGGATCGTTCAGTATAGCGATTTCAAGCTACCGCTGTTCCCGCACTCACTTTTCAGTACATAGCGCCCTTCAGACCTTTATCCTGCCTGCCCTGGTAGTTTCTGAAAGACGACTTTGAACATGTGCCGACTATTGAATCGTGTTATTACAGAGTTGTTTATCTTATACCTACGGCAATGGGAGGCTTTCCCCATGTATTCCTTTGGGAAATATCGCCACTTGTCGCTCTTCTGTTGACATTTTTCAACATCAATGTTCAGTACATTTTGCACATGAAAATCGGGAGCTAGGGACAATGTTTGGTATAGCCGAATGTTTGGTATAGCGGTGTTTGGTATAGTGACGTTCCACTGTACTACTGTATGTAATTGGGCCCTGATGGCTTTTTCTCTTTCCCCGACGTAGTGGATGCCCAGAAGTCTCTGGGTCTGGAGAACGGCCAGTTCCCCGTGGATGCCATCAGCGTGTCATCTGTGTACGAAAGCGACCAGCCCAACCTTGACTTTAGCGCCCGCTCCTGCCGGCTCAACTTCGCCGGCACCAACGGCGGGGCCTGGGTGCCCGCGGATGGTGACAATGAACCGTGGATCCAGGTGGACACTGGTGCCCAGTCGGTCTTCACTGGCATGATCACCCAGGGACGCCACAGCTTGCTCAACTGGTGGGCCACCAAGTACCGTGTGGAATACTCCGACGACGGTGACACTTGGAACGACATAGTGGATTGCAATGACAACAAGGTGAGTGAGAACTGTTGGAATCTGTTAGATTTTTGACCTTGTAACTTATTAAGCGCACTGGATTTCATAGGAGTCCAAATTTCATATGACACTGCAAAAGTGTTCAACACCAGCCAGCCAGGCCATCATACCATTTAAGACCGGCCACGTGACGGGCTCTAGCTTGACCAGTGGGAATGGGTAAACTGTCTTCAGTATTTATGAATTCATGTTAAATGCCTATAAGTTAATTTAAAACTGAAAATATTCAACCAAAATGGATGTTATTTCAGTATGGGTTCTGTGCTGCATTGACAGGTATTTGACGCCAACACTGACAGTGACACCCAGGTGACCAGGTTCTTTGGCAGCGCCGTCAATGGACGCTACCTGCGCATTAACCTTGTGGAATGGCAGGACCGCCCAGCGCTGCGTTTTGAAGTCCTTGGGGAATTCGGTAAGTTGGTTATTTTTGTTCTCATCTCCAAAAGCTCGAAATGTGCAATGAACCTTCGAATAGTTGGCCAAACTTCAATTTTTAACTTTATGACAAAATCCTCTCACGTGAAGTTAGTCCACCATGCATCAGTACTTTACATGCACTGTAAGTAAACACAAAAAATGTACATGCTGTAATTTTTTTTATCCACATATAAGATATTCTCAATTATTTTTCCATCAGCTTATCATCTGTACCATTTACCTTCGGCAATCTTTTTGCCAGGATCCTTTAAGAGTTCTTCAAAAACTTGACCATATTATCTGTTATCCTTTCAAGGGGTATAAAGTCTCATGTAATAAACTCTATCCAAGTACGAATACTTGGAACTCTTGATAATTAAAATCATTTTAAATATTACTATCCCCTAGTCCTTCAAGTTAAAATCGAATACGAGCACTTTGACCAAAGAGTACGATAGTAAATAGTTGAGTCCAAGTACTTCTCAAGTACGAGTGCCGTAAATTCGAGTCTGAGTATTTTGATATTTGAGTACAAGTGCAAGCACGAGTATTCTCAAAAGGCATATACTCAGTCGAGAACTGGAAACGAGTCGAGTACCAGTACCACTACAACACTGCCTTCCTAAAATATGCAAAATCATCCATCCCCCATCCCATTTGGATATAGGACGGCTATGCCTAAACGTTTAGAGTTTTCCAGGTTTGCTGTGAATATATTCTGAAACTTTACATTGCACAGAAACCGCCGCGACTGAGTACGGCCCCACATGCATCATAAGAGAATTCATTGACAGCAAGAACTACATCCTGCTAGCGGCTGGATCCCCGTTCGAAAGTGATGGCTACGTCACAGGTTAGTGGGCCAGTGATCTGACTATAAAGACTAGGGTTGCTACTAAATCTGCTATTTGGGGCTATGGTAATGGCTTTACACGTTGACACCCCACAGTAACATCTGTAGCCTATTACATCTGTTTTGAACTGATGAATGCTATTTACATACAACAGATGTCTATTTGAGTGGAGTTAATCACTGTTAACTTAAAAACTAACTGCCTGAGTTTCCTGTCTGGAGATTGAACGATGGATACAGGAAGGATCATCAGCTGGCCAATCAGGGGTAATAAATGCGATGCTTTGGTGTATGACTGAAGAATGTACTTAAATGCTGATTGTATAGTACCATAGATACTCATTGTATTAGTTGTCTGAAAGAGGCAAGTAGGGTAAAGTGGCTTGCCCAAGGACACAGCATGTGGCCATGCAGAAGCAGCTAGGATTGGAACCTCTCACCCTCTGACCTAGGTCACAAACCCTAACAACTGGGCCACACTCACCACTGTATTCTTTACTTCACAGAATGGAAATTCTTTCCGAAGAGCGACAAGCCTTTCAGGGCTGGCGTGTGGCGGGCAGACCCCAACGACCCCACCCGTTACAAGCACATTGGCAGCAGCGACATTCCAGGCCAGACACCCAACGAGTTGGCCACCTACAGATTGGACAGTTTGGCCCGAATTCCATTCAGGTTTGTCTTTGATGCAATTAACAAACCCACCCAGCTATATAAGCAGAAAAAATAACCCAGAAAAAAGCGTTTTCCCGACCACCTCAGAAACTGTACTTTTAAAAGGGCCATGTAGAAGATTTTTATTTAGGAATCAGGATCACTGTGCCTCGGCCTCGAGGTCTTATGTGTCATACTCAAGATCTGGTGTTTCAGGTCCATCTGATGTAATATCAGGTCGGTCTGTTGGTGGTGGTCATTCATCCAGTAAATTTCCCCAAGTGTTTGAATCTGGAGATAAGAGAGAGCTGAAATCCTAGTACAGGCCGGGGCAAAATCCCGAATATAAGCTGTATGGGCTCCGTGCGCCGACGAAAGATGGCGCCCTTTTACCTAGCAACCACGTCCCATGGGCGGGACTTTTCGCTGGTTGACGTGCGCTGTTCCTTGTGTGTGACGCACCTACACCAGGGGATTTGTACCATGTGCACACGTAGTGGCTGTGCTTTGCGGCAGTCGGGCAAGATGGCGTCGGTCGGTCACCCCCAACTGTACTTTCTTTGCCGGTGAGGGGGTACTTGTGAATTGAGCGGATACTCGGGTTTTGTCTTAAAAAGAGAGATTCACTGCATGGCACTATTGACATCTCTTGTTTTTTTTGCTCCCGTCAGGAAAGGGGATGTCTACGGGTGGTCGTTTAGTGAACCCGTCATCTGTTACGACGAGGGAGAAGAAAGCGTGGAGCTCCTTTATTCAGGAAACGGAGGCAATCTGGATCCTACCCCTGTCGGCGAATACAGGAAGTTTGTGTCCAGCGGCAAACAGGCATACTCCATTAGCGCCTCTGTATCAAGTTAGTCCAGCACATCTCACCAAATATTACCTTGAATTAATTTTGTTTTATGTTATTTTAATTATTTCGTCAACATCCAATGGTGCATGCGCCAGAACAGGATGGGTAAGACTTGGTAGAACATGTGGAAGGAAATAACAGATCTAGTTGTGGGAGGAAAACCCCGGAATGATATTCTATAGTAAAACCCACGGTATCAGGCCAGGACTGAAAACCCAGACCCGATATTGGTACAGGCGGGATACGAACCCGGGTCAAAGGCGAGGAAAGTACCGCCACGCCAACTTGATCCTTATTACTTTCCTAAGTCTTGTGTTCAGTACATTTTGTGATTGCGAGTGCTTGTCATGGGGTAATAATGATGTAGCGCCTTGAGCACCAGTCATGGTGGATATGAGAGCTTAATAAATACCCCACTGTTAAGAATATACCTTTTTAACGGAGATAAAATGATTTTAAACAGTTCAAAGACTAGCGGTGACAAAATTCGGACTTTGAATTTGTTTTTGAATCCATGTGTTAATTTTTAATTTTTGTGTGTGTTTGTTCTAATCAGTTTCACGTGTGGACAGTGTACCAGCAAGTAAGTTCTTTTTATTAACCCTCCTATGAAACATGCATTCTGGGCCACGTTATTACCTGGGTCAATAATGGTCAAGACCCCCATTGGTTTGTTAACAGTATGCCAGGAGGTGAGGAAGGACATTTTGACCATTGGTGATCTCTTACATAGCAGGAGGGTGTTAATACTGTTTCAGATTTGAGTTGCTTTCTTCCTCGATGAAGAACAATTAGCTCTTGTTTTCTTATTGACTGTCTCTACTTCCGAGATAAAGTGTGTTTGCATTCCTCTTTCGTCCCCTGTCCTGCTGCATGGTGTTCCAGAGATTGCAAGTTCAAATGCCCCTCTATTTAATTTTTTTTTCATGCTTAGATCTTAATGAAAAAATATTATGAAAACATACTTGTCTGGCTTTTGTTATTCCTTCTCGTTCACTTTTCTCAAACGCCAATTCCATTTCCTTACTACATTAGAGCATTTATTTAGCAGAGTGATGTACATCATAGCACGGCTGTGATGAACACCGCTCTACCAAAAATATGGCTATAAGGAACTTTTCCTCTTCATCAAACAATTGCCGCACTGTACAATCATTAGAGGCCCCTGTTGTGTCCGTGATATTCCTGCTATGGTATGACTTTGATAAATCTGGTCATTGCCTTGCGTCCAACCCCCCAGTTGCCTGCATGTACGGTCTGGGCATGGATGATGATACCATTCCCGACACCAGCATCGAGACCTCCTCTGTTCTGGGCCCAGAGTACGGCAACAGCCAGTCCAGGCTGAATGCCCAGGCTTCGGCTGCAATGAAGGGCTGCTGGGCACCAGCGCTGAATAACAAGGACCAGTATGTGCAGGTGAGCAAGGACACCAGCTGATTTCATGAAACAGTGCGTAACTTACGCCGTGCGCAGGATTTAAGCAACAAATTTGTTGCGCAGCTGTGTAATAAAGGTTAAATACAATTGATTTCACGAAACTTTCTGTACGAGGACAATAACAACATGTACTGAGGCTGTTTCACCTCTGCCTGCCATTTTGAAATAATTTTGTCCGACGACAGTAACAACATGTACGGAGGCTGTTTGTGTATGATTTCCGTTTGGACACAAAAAGTTTGATGAATCACCTCCGCCTGCCTTTTTTTAAAGTTGTGTCCGACTTTCTTCGGAATCGTGCTACAACTCTAAAAATTCAGTCACGGGTAAAAGAGCAATCTATTTACCGAAAACACAAAGCTTAAAATGTATTGTGTCAACCTTGATAAGTTGCGCAATGGCAGATGCACGAAGATCACGATTTGCCAGTAAGACCATTTTTAGTCGTAACGCCATAACTTACTCCAACTAAAATGATTGCATAAGTTATGCCATAGTTTGTTGCGTAAGTTGTGTTATAACTGAAATGTTGTGCAGCGGGAAATGTCGCGCAACTTGCACACTAAATTATGGTGCAAGGGGAGTTAATTGTACGTGTCTTGCATAAACCTTCGTGAAATCGGCTGCATGTTATCTTGTGTTTAAACCTTCCCATCCCATGTTGAACCAAATGAATTGTAGTCATGTTTTTCCTGCTCTACTTGGATTGGAATAACTATGAAAAGAAAGCTAATGTCATGCTATTCAACAGAATATTCAAATATTAAAAAGTATCTGCTTAGTTATAATTTTTTAAAACTAATTACTCACAATGTCTAGTGTTCAAGTCTCAACAAAATAGAATTATAATTTGCTTTGAGCCAACCTGATATTCCAAAAAAAGTATTCAATGACAGTTACATCACTTTTATTTCTGACCCCTGACCCTTGACCTCAACCATAGGTTGACCTGGGCAAGCCCACTCTGGTAACAGGGGTGAGCGTCCAAGGCTGCAAGGACGAGGAGAGATGGGTGACCAAGTTCAAAGTGGAACTGAGTCAGGACGAGAAGAACTGGAAGGAGGCTCAAAACAAACAAGGCGGCACGGTAAAAAAAAAATTACGAAAAGCAGATTTAGGAAAAGCAGGCTTTGTCCCCACAGCGTTGGCTGTATCTTGTGCCCGAGATTCATTTGATCCTGTCGCATTCAAACCTGGTGAAAATGCACTAACCATTGGTCTTCTCTGAAAGTAGTCTGCGTCTCTTTAAGCAGAAAAGATTATTTTGCTGGACTCTGTCAATTTAGGGGAATGAAATCAGGAGGCTGGAACCTTAACCAGTTCACGCCGTGATATTTTGACAGTGACCAGACCCAGGCACTGGATTTTTTTTCACGAGCTTCGATCCCAGATGAGTTCAGGCCATGTCAGGCTGTCATCTGTGTAGCACACATACACCCTGATATTTTCAGCCTCACTTGTTACGAGCGGGTCGCTGACAGGTATTTCTGGCCTCACTCGTTGCGTGTTTAGCTGTCATCCGTTCCGAATACCGCAAAACCTTTGCGTGTATACACGTCATCCGATGTGAACTGGTTAAAGCAAGACATCGAAACAAACCCGAGATTTCATAAACTTCCTTAGAGTGTGAATTTTCCTAGCAATGTTAGGAAGTTGAGCTAGTGCAAATGTAAAGCTGTTATACAGATGTGCAAGTTACAGCCTAAAATATCTAGGGGCTCGCAAAAAGCTGAGGTAACTTGCCCGGTGGGCTTGTTAAAGAAAAAAAGCTTGAAATCGAGGCCTGGTTATACTTGAAGTGTTATGTGAATCCCAAGAAATTTTTGCTTTGAACCCCCTTTGGAGAAACCCAGTGGCACCCTTTGCTTGGCACTTCAATTTTCAAGGGTTACCAAAGGCCATGTAGGGGAACAGTACCTGGTCTGCCCAAGTCCTGCAACAGTTCTCTCAAACCTTGTGCTGGATTTTGAACACTCTTGGATTGTTAAGAGTTTCATTCTGTCCTGTGTTAATGTCTAGATCTTCTACGGCAACACCGACTCGGATTCAGCGGTCCAGGTCTTCTTCCAGGAAGAAAGTAAGGCCCAGTTCATGAGAATAACTGTGGAGGAGTGGAACAAGGACATCGGTCTTCGTTTTGATGTGCTGGGTTGCCCAAGTAAATAAACTGTTCTATCTTTTAAATTTTCTTTTGGTAATTTTTCTGTACGTTTCTGTATTCCGTATTTTTCTGGCATATATGTAAAGATGTTTAGAAAGGAATGTTGTTTTGTTAAATGAAGAAGTTGTAAACCCGGCATTTTTGCGGAAAATTGCAGAGAAAAAATGACAAAGAAGTTTTTAATTCCGAGAAGAAGTAATTCAGTACCAGTATATACCCCTGTCTCCTTGCCATTGCAGCTGTGTGCGAGGAAGAGTGGGGCCCCAAGCCGCTGGTCAGGAGATGGAAGTACTCCCAGTGTGACAAGACGTTTGTGGTCAACACCAAGCATCCTCTTACTTGCAACAGGTAGGCTTCATAAGTTGCCCTTGGTGTTTTGTGTACACCTGAGGGGGCCAATAGTCCAGCGAATATGTGAAATAAAATTGTGCACTTTTTCATAAAAGATTGAAACTTCACACAGATGTTTATATTCATGGTAAAAACGTTTCGAAATGTGGAGCCCTCGCAAACGCTTCCTTTGAGAGATGTTTTGAACCCAACTCTGTTGTGCGCTTTCTGAATTTTGACCAAAAAATCCAACTTCACGAAATTAAATCAAATGTTCACACAAGGTGGGTAGAGGCCAGTAATAAATCCCCTAGAGATTTCAGCTCCCTACAGTCGGGATCCAGGGAGAAAAACATTTTAGTTTTTTACTCCCAATGTTCAACGCGCACATAGCATGTATTTGCACACAAATGCCGCACCATGGGTATGGTACTTTGGTTGCTAATGGTATAGTACTTTGGTTGCTACGGGTATTGTACTTTTGGCTGTGCACAGAAAGATAGCAAAAATAAAAAGTTCCATGTGACTCGCTCTTGGCCAATCAACACACAGAATCTGTGGGTGAGGTGCTATAATGCTTCATATACCAATATTGCAAACAAATCTCACAATTAGGAATTTAACTTGAGACTTTCCTTCAATTTGTACATAATTCCTGACAATGAATTCTATCCTTTTGTTTTTTGCTCACAGCTACATCAAGGGATGGAGGATGGTCCCCAAGAACAAGGCACCCGTCACTTTCTATGTCCTGAAGCCCATCAATATGAAGAAAGGCAAATTCAAGGTTGTCGGCAAGACCACCGTACCGCGGCGTAAAAAACTGGACAGAGGAGAAGTGTTTGAGGTTTGTACAGAGGACAGCGGTGTTTGGTTTTCTTAAAGTTAATAACAAATACACGGAAAAATTATGAGATTCAGCATGCTATGAATCCTCTTCAAAGAGAAAACCCGACTAGTTGCCTTATATTCGGGTGTTTGATCAAGACTGTACCAGGGTTAGTGATCTCTCTTATCTCCAGATTTTATCTCCTTAGGGCAGTTTTAGCACCTGATGAATGCCTACCACCAGCAGGGAACAATTAGTACCGCTTGACTGAACGACTTACTGGCATGACGATCCTCAGTGCCTAAACGCACCTACATTTTTCATAAATTAAATATCAAACGTATCATTCGTTTTTGTCGGGTAGTGAAATCATCGAGCATGAAAGTTCGTTTCCTGTCCCATTATTATATCAATTAAATAAAAGATACCCTTTGGAGACTTTGGTTACAGAGCTCGTATCAGGAGCTTGCGACACCAACACGGTGTCGTTATCAACTGGTGGTGTTGAGGCCCTCACGTGAAACCATGCTTTCTTTTTTTGATCATTGAAATTGATGCACAAACAACGGAAAATCATGAATTTGACTGACTGTGCCTGTACATGTAACATGTGTGGGGTTTCGGAAAGGTAGATCCAGCAGGAAGTAAACTGGCCTCCTGTGGCTTAAGGGAGTAACCAGATAATGTTACACTTGGCTCAGTCAAAGATAAACATCGAAAGCTTGGTGTGAAAAGGGCCCACTGGATTTTAAAAGGGAAATTCACCTCATGAGTAATTAATGTTGAGAATTTAGACAGATAGGTCTGAGTACTTGGGCTTTTGATTGAAGGTCGTAATCGCTGATTCCGCTTAGATTCTGCTGAAACCCAAGGACTGGATCGAGGTGCGCTCTGGTCACATGATCGGCTTCACCTCCCGGCACCGCAGCCCCATCTACAGGGATAAGAGGGCCCACGACAAGAGCGAGCACATGATTGCCCGCAACAAGAAAATCCGGGGCTACAGCAGGCTGGACGTCGGCGATAAGCTCCAGATGAAGAAGTTCCGCAAGAAGGAGGCCGCGTACTCATTCACTGCCATCCTGACCCAAGAAGGTCAGTTGATTCCCTCCTGACATTCCTTTCAGACTGGTGGTTCAAAGTCGCACCCGACCAAGTTTTTCCAAAGATTAGAATTAAGATGGATGTTTGAAACAGTAAGACTTACAGTAACAGTAAGTAAGACAGTCAATTAAAATTAATATGTGAAATATATTGCCTGTCTGAAACTACACTCCATTTGGGTCGACTTGAGTCGTACCTTATACCAAGAGTTGTAATGACTCGAGTCCATGACTCAAGTCACAATTTTTGGTGACTCGACTCAACTCGACTCAAGTACCTAATGGCAAATGACGCGACTTGACTCGAGTCAGTGAGAGCAAATGACTCAACCCGACTTGAGTTTCTCATCAGAATGATGGGTCGATTTGAGTCGTGCCTAATACCAGAGTTGTAATGACTCGAGTCAATGACTCAAGTCACAATTTTTGGTGACTCGACTCCACTCGAGTACCTAATGGCAAATGACTCGACTCGACTCGAGTCACTGAGAGCAAATGACTCGACCCGACTTGAGTTCCTCATCAGAATGACTCGACTCGATTCGTGAAAATCAATTGCAATGACTTACGCCGGTGCCGGTTTTTGTTCACGTCATGTTGGAATGTTCGCACATAATGTAGGCCTATACTTATGCGTTCGTGGTTTGATCAGTGTCCCCATTAGTTGGCGATTAGCTGGCACTATCATTTTATATTCATTAAGAGTCAAATGTGGTGTCACCACATGTAGTAACCTGAATGTAAAATTAAAAAAGCCAAAACATGACTTTCTCTCTTGTGTTTATTTATTGTATGGTGTTCAAATATTTGTGACTCGAATTGACTCGAGCTAAATACCTGATTCGACTCAACTCGACTCGACTACACACTGTGACTCGACTTTCTTGACCTAATGACCCAACTCGACTCGAGACACTTCTTTAAAATGACTTGACTCGACTCGAGGCACAAAAATCAGTGACTTGTTACAACTCTGCCTAATACTATTTAGTTGGGTTCGACTCTGGAATGCAATGTATTTCTAGAAGTCATCTTTCTGAGCGCTGTGAGACCTAGAAAAGAATGAAAAAGAATAGGGCTAACAAGGAATACTGCTACTGACTGTATCCGCTATAAATCAGTTCTGTGGATGTGTGCACTCACACTTTAAGATTTTTGCCGAGGGACTAAAAAAGCAGCATATAAAAATGTGCACCAGTTTCTGGAGACTGGGGTGACCAAGTTTGTCATAAAACCAAGTGTATGGTGTCCAAAATTTGCTCCCCAAAAAAATCATTGGGCTTTCAGTGCAAGCAATTTGGAAGAATTGATGACTTATTTTGGTATTGCAGTCAGCAGAGACCAGAAGCTTAGTTTATTTTCCCTTCACCTTCAGAAGTAAAGGTGCAGTTGCAGCTATACACTCTCATTTTATTCAGAAAATATTTTTTGTTTCTTCTCATTTCAGGAATGGGTGAAACCAAGGGCACTGTACCTCCAGGTAAGTTACGTGGTCTGTCACCAAAAAAAAAAAAAGAAGATTCTTCTTAAAGTGGCCCTTTTATTAGGACAGATATGGAATGTAGAACTTTAGTATATTGTGATCAAGTCTTTTGCTTAAGGACATTAATTTTGAGACTGACTTTCCAGATTCAAGTCCACTCGGTGACATTTGTACATGTTTTTAGGTGGGGCTGCACGGGGCCCTAAGCATAGGTGATGATGAAATATTTCCATGAATATTTGAAGATATTTAAAAATTGTGGACAAGGGATTTTAAATTTGAGAGCTCAAACAAAATTATCCCTTGATCAGGGTTTGACCGTAGCCGGGCTACTGAAACAGACTCTTAACTAGCCTGCTGGCATTTTCAATAGCTCGCATGTTTTTCTTTTATAGAGTGTCTCCGATACAACAATGTGTATACATTTAAAATGTGTATCCTGAGGCAATCCTGTCATTGTTTTTAACAAACAGATCTGATAATTTAACCCTAAACAGTTAATAAAATTAGACCCAAAGCGATTCAGGATTGCTTTCTGAATTTACTGATTTATTTCTTCCTGTCCTTTCATCTTTGCCGCATCCCAATAATTTTGGACTCGCCAGCCAGGCTACTAAAGGAATAGTTTGACTAGCCCGCCGCTGTTTTGACTAGCATTTGGCTAGCAGGCTACCGCTAAAGTCGAACCCTGTTATTTTTTTTCAATCCCTACACTACTTAGGATTTATACCCAGATTTAAACTACCCTCAAGGTGTTGACGTTGCTCCCAAGTGCAATTTTAAATTTTTCACCCCCAACGTTCATTTCTTATTAATTGCTAATTCTTCCAGCAATACAAACGTTAATCAATATTGGGTTTTGCCCTTCACCGACGTATGAACACTGTATACTCAATGTGTTACCTCCCAAGTGAAAGTTGGAAAAATCCCTCGGGTGGGACTTGAACTTATGACCTCCTGCTCTCTAGTGCAGACGTCTTACGACTCGACCACCGAGCTTGCGGTATCGGTTGGCTGGTTCGAATCTGATGAACATGTAGCAGCGGGTACCGCAATTAAAATTTATATAAGATGGAATTTGCGTAGGGGTGATGCAAATCAACATTAGGTTTTGCCCTTTTACCGATGTATGAACACTAAACACTCAGTGTGTTACCTCCCGAGTGAAAGTTGGAAAAATGCAAACGTTATTCACTTTTGAATGAGACATCGAATGAAAATATCTGCCAGAGTCTAGTGATGGAATAGTTATTGTACAAAATTGGAATATTTGTAGCTTGACAATAATTCAGCTGTATATATTTAACATAATATTTTGTTAAAAAAAAAAAAGAAAAATCATGAGAAGAAAAAAAAAAAATTGAATTTGTCAAAGAGCTTTAATAGTGTTGCTGGTATCCTTTGCCAGTTTCCTGTGTGGGAGGAATTGGCATGGAGAACGGACGCATTCCAGACGAAGCCATCACAGTCACTAGCTCCGTTGATGTGCTGAATAACGGAGGTGGAGAAGCCCGCTTGTCCAACCAAGCTGCTTGGATAGCCTCGAAGGGCGATCCCACTCCTTACATCCAGGTACTGTGTTGTGACCATTTCCAGTGTTGCAGTTGAGACCATCACAAGACCAGCACAAGACCAGACACAACACCAGGGCCCAATTTCACGGCGCTGCTTAACAGTTAGCAGAAAAGTTGTGTTTAGTATAGCAGAAAAAATTTGCTAACCTTAAGCACTGTTTCACGGCGTGTGTGTGCTAACGGTCGCGCGTGCATGGAGATTTCTATTGTTACGTCACTAATTTAAGCAAATTCTTCCTCTGGAGTAAGCGTGCCTTTTGCTGTGCTTATGCTTACGGTCTCCATGAAAAAGATGGAGGCTCTGTTAGCAGAAAATCGTGTGCTTAGCAGCGCCGTGAAATTGGGCCCAGCACAAGACCAGCCAAAAGTAACAGGGCACGAACAATAACAAAGGAGTGCCTTTGTTGCAGTTCATTTGAATAGCTTGTGACTTGAATTGAGACTGGAGGTCTTGTGATGGTCTTGTGATGGTCTTGTGATGGTCTAGTGATGGTCTTGTGATGGTCTAGTGATGGTCTTGTGATGGTCTTGTGATGGTCTTGTGATGGTCTTGTGATGATCTTGCAGCGTCTCGACTAAAACACCGATCATTCCCATCCTTTCCCAAATAATTAAGATTGGGAGGTGTCCATGGACCAGGCAGAATAATCCCTATGGTCCAGCACTCTGGGATCTGTGTACAGTGTAAAGTAGCAGAAACTGAAAATGTTAAAGCTTTTGAGAATATCAAAGTATTCCATTCATTGGTCATGCATGAACTTTTGAAATAAGTCAGGTGGGTGAACAGTTCTCGATCAGTGATATTTCACAGTCTACTATCAGGTTTTGTTATACCTCCGTCTTGAATACTGTATTGTAATTGGTCTAAAACGATCACGTGTTCAGTTTATAACAACGTCTGTCACACTCCCTGTGTAATACACGTACGGCCAGACCCTTGTATATGATTGGTACTCATGCTATTTCCACACAGTGAGGGGGATCAAGCAAACTAGCAGATGATAAATCTAGTTCCCTGACCTGATGACCCACACCACACTCTAGTAAAACAAAAGTCAGAATCTTTTGGTCTGGAAACCAGACTAGTAGACGATCAGCTGTTTCAAGTACGCGACATGTTTTGAGTTGACTCGTTGTCTTCAGTTGTATTCATTTAATGTCAGGTTGTGTAAGTACCGCAGTTTGTTTTCAATATCACAAAGACTCCAAGACGGAGGTATAACAAAACAACTGTTGACTGGATTGATATGGGATATGATGTTTTGAACACCCTCGGGGCGCATAGCACCCTCGGCTTCGCTTCAAGTGCTATGCGCCCCTCGTGTGTTCAATAATAGTTATCTTGCGAGCGCGAGTGGAACACGGAATAATGTCGTGCGTCTTTGTCCCACATACCACGAGGCCGAAGGCCAAGTGGTATGTAGGACACAGACACAATACATTTTCCGTGTTCCAAGAGCGCGAGCGCGATAATGAATTTATCTTCAAGCAAACTTGACGCACAGTAAAGTTGGAACACGCATGCTGTGTAACCTACGCGCAAACTTTTGAATTCACAGTGAATTGTGCAGCACTAATCGCGTCACGTAGGCTTAGAATAGCGCAATACGCGGAGTGCGGTATGGACCGTGGGCGTGCGGTATGGTTATATGTAGCACGGCTTGTTGCCATGGACCGACCAATCAGGATCATGTCCCACATCAATCCAGTCAACAATAGTAAAGGATCACTCCCTATCCTTTCCAAAAGGGAAGGATCAAGGGAAGGAAGGAGCTGCATGTATTTCTCACTCTCCATATTTGTTTTTAATCATCCAGGTTGACTTGGGCTACATAGCGAAAGTGACCGGCATTGCCACCCAGGGCGATCCAGTCGGCCAGAACTGGGTGACCAGCTACTCCCTGGAGTACTCCGACTCCTGCCACTACCTGACCAAAGAACCACAGAACTTCCAGTGGGTCAGATTCACCAACTCACTCAAAGACGTAAGACGGCAATCTTCTTGTAATGGCAAAAATTATTATTTGTAGAAGACCCTGCTGGATACAGTGCAAGAACTGAAGAGCCTGCGATGGGCAAATCACACATGTGTAGGGCTGTCGCCAATATACTGAATGTTCAGATTTTCAATCATCAATGGAATATTCAAATAGCTTTTTGCGGGTTTGAATGTTCGAAAGATAAAAAAAACTACAAGTGTACACACACTACTGTGGTGTTTTTTAGTCGTAAAGTGCTGCACTGTCAGATGCCATTTTATGCTGACGGTAACCAGGCCGATATTATCCAGTAGGCACAGTAGGCACTGTGCCTAGGGCCTACGAAAACTTCTGGGGCCTACGAAAAAATTGAGGGCCTACGAAACATGCCACTGTGTGCCAACAGGTTTTAAGAGCTACCAGTTTGGACTGGCTTGCTATGAAGTTGGTGCTGGTGCCTAGTGCGGAATAGGGCCTACGGAACACTGGTGCCTAGGGCCTACGGAACACTTAATCCGGCCCTGACGGTAACTATTTTGTCGACGGCAGACAGATGTTCCCATCCTTTTAGCAGTTTAAAAGCCATTGACAGTTATAACATAACTTACTGCAGAACCCTCCTGCGGGCCATAACATGGATCGCTGAAGGCACTTTTTTACCGGCGCGCCTTGTATGCGACTTTCGACAAGTGCAGCATTTAGTTGCAGCGTGCAACTTCGAATATTTAAATATTCAGTCCAGAGCAGTTTCGTATAATCAAATACAAAATAAGTTGAAAAGGGACAGCCCTTTAAAGATATAGTCCATCATTTGTAATTTGTGCATTTTGTTCGTTTGAAGCAACAAAAGTGCTCAAAATCTAAAGAAAGGTACTGAACAACTAACCTGATGAAGTTTCAGCTCAGCTTCAGCTGTATATTTCGAGATAAACAGCATTCTAGGATCTCAATTTCAAATCAAAAGTTGCTGAATTATGTTTTGAATTGGGCCTGAATTCAGCATCCGAGACACATTCTCACTGAGCCGATTGCAGCTCGCGGTGATGTCGCGCACTGATCCGACGAATTATAGCAACCGGGGGTGCGTGTGCGTCGTGCGCGCGCTTCGCCGAATAACAAAACGAACTACTAATTTAAATTTTCCTACGGTGCGTCTTAAGAAGCACTGTTGGAAAGGCCTTCTTTCGTTGATTACTTCAAAATGACAGCATGCCAGAAAGAATAATTTCACAGGGAGTTTAGTCCCCTTACTATCTTTCAACCAAGTATGTTTTTCAGCAATAATTACGCCAGTTACTTTTCGGATAGCTGCAAATGATGGACTATAGCTTTAAGCGTACACACCCTGAATGCATGCTTACTATGTGCGACTTGTTTTTGTACGAATGTTCGTAGACTTCATTTGAACACACAAGCATACTTCATAGGTTTAGCATTGTCTTTCTTCTTGTTTTTCTCTCTAAGGTCTTTGCCGGTAACTCTGATCAGAACACTGTTGAGACTCACTACTTCAAGGATGTGATTGAAGCTCGTGTGGCCCGCGTCTGGGTCCTGGACTCCCACAACTTTCCAGCCATGCGATTGGAGTTCCTGGGCTGTCCAGGTAAAAAAAACACCGAATCATATAAGATGAACGCAAGTGTTTTTTTTTTAGAAATCACGGCTTCCAACCTTCTTTTTTTTTCATTTATGTCAATACTTTTACCCTAACCTCCTAAGGGCTCTTTGGGGGTTAAGGACCAAATACCACAGAATACTACATGTGTTGTGCACACTTGTATGGATTATATATCGTGTCTTTCTAACCAAGGCATACAATTTCCACCACACCAGCAGGTTACAACAGTTTTGACCAATAGGTCGGTGTCATGGAGGCATTCTCAATGCAATCGGCCATTTGGTGTACACAGGTCTTGTATGTGGCGATCTGGGCAGCACAATAAGTGCTTCATTGTTTGTGGTTCCCCACAATCGCAGTTTGTAGTTTGGCCGTCGGGTACGTATCCCCATGTGTCAATAAGGACCCTACATCGGCCGTATCCAGTGCGCAATCGGTTCAAAGCTTGCCAGGTTGTCCAGCAATGGTCCGCACCTGGTGCTAGAGACTCATGTGGTTCCAGGCCCATTCCCACTTCTGATAGTAATGCCTCTTTAGTCTTCCTTTCCATGCTGTGATTCTTGTATGGAATGTACTTGTATGGAAAGATATGCATACTACAGGTTACTACTGAGTTGTATTTTGTAGCTTTAGGTGAGGGTTATTTTTAAGAGATAGGCATGCAGTGCAGAAGAAAACCGTTTGCTGAAAGTTGGCATCACGTGACCTGAGCATCAATTTTGTAAACAACTGTTAGGCCTACATGGTCTATACAGCTCCATTGGGAGCAATGGGTTGATAACGTACTGGCAAGTGTCACATGTCAGCAATGTTGCTCACAAGTTTTTGTCTTGTTTGCAGATTCGGATCCCTGCAGTCCCAACCCCTGCCAGAACGGCGCCCTCTGTCGCAAGTCCCAGGCCAGCTTGGGCTACTCCTGCAGCTGCCCCGTGGAATGGGGTGGCAAGAACTGCCATATCAGTAAGCAAAGGCATATATACTCACCCTTGTTATCTTGGACGTAGGAAGTGTGTTCGGGTGGGGGGGGGTTAGTATGCTGGACATTTCCTTTTGTTGGGAATTGCTACTGGCAATGTTCATTCCCTATTAATTTACCGTAGTGCATAAATAAATCTAACATGAAATAACTAGAGATTTGGCGTGTTTTTAAAAGATCCCAATACAGGGCATGACACTATTTCTTTGGGAAGTAGGGAATACAAAATGTTATTCAAGATAGAATCTACCACATCACAAGAAATAAACACGTTAATTCATTGAAAAAATTTAGTCCAAAGTAATTTATATTCAAGTTTTGATCTTAAATCGCTTGTAATTTGATATCTGATGATGTCGTCACGATGTCACAGTAATAATATGCACATCTTTTGATGTTCATTTCAAGTGTTGATGTTCATTCCAAGTTTCAAGTTTATGCCATATATATCGGTTAAGTAACAGATCAATTTTGTCAATAATTAAAAATAAAGAAAGAAGGGAAATCAAACAATTTTAAAATGGTGACCGGGTGGTACCTGATCACCCAATTGTGAATAATAATAACTTACAGTTTTTCTTTTGTCAATTACTTGCTGGACCATAAAAATACGTGGAGGCTTATGTTAATAAACTCATCTTTATAGGTCTCGTTCAAATGACGTCATTTCCTACAGACCATCCACGTGCGTCGGCATTTTGAGCGGCAACTTGCATAACGCACATCAGCTGCGTCGTATTTCGAACACGTTTCGAGCAACGAGCGCGCGTGTTTGGAACATTTTCAGCACCGCGCAATGCGTGCTTGGTTGCGTGAAATGCGCAGTTGCAGTTCTCCTTCAGAGATGGCTGCATTGAGCGAGCCCTATTCACATCAATCAAATCAGGAGAGGTCTTTTGCAAACGGAATGCTGTTTGGAGTGCAGAATATGTCAACTTCTTCCCATTAAGCACTGCAAACATGGCCCCTCCATGGTAGTCTCTTGGTGGACTTCTGATATGTGACTTGCTTCTGTTGTGACACAAGAGGCCTATGAGGTGGTTGGATTCTTTAACTTGAACTGGAATTTTGCTTGATGCTACATTTCAACAGAAACGCACAAGTGCTGTGCCTACGGTGATCCCCATTACTGCAACTTTGATAGCAAGAAATTCAACTTCCAGGGTCACTGCGAGTACATCCTGGCCCGAACCCTGGTCACTACTGCCCTTGATCACTTCACGATCAGTGCTGATAACATCGCCAGCTCACGACGCCCCACTGTGTCCGTCACTCGAGAAGTCTATGTCGAAATCGACGACAAGGTATGAGACGTTCGTTTGTAAACCATTCAATTTAGCTGCTTTAATCAGTTGCCCATAAATAAGCAGTCACAACTGTAAAAATATCTTCTCGATTATTGGTTAGCTTGGTGGTCGATTTGTTAATTTATGACATCTGCACTCGTAAGCAGGTGGTTGTGGGTTCGAGTCCTCACAAGCTCTCAGACAGCACTTAGACACAAAGACTAGGTGGGAGAATACAAATCAATGTTTTATTTGTTACTAATTCATTGTTCACATTTGCTACTTGTAACAGAGCAATTCAGCATTATTTTGAACTATTGGTCATAGAATTCAAATTAATATACTTGGAGTAGGGCCGTGACCAAAGCGGTAGTTTGTGGCTTTTTTTTTTTTCTTTTTTACAATTTGCTTGCTATGGTGAAAAGCCATGGCCGACTGTACCCGTTTGGATGCGCAGACAATTAATTAAACAGCCATTCATAAATATATAAGACAGTTTACCCATTCCTATTGGTCGAGAGCCCCTCACGTGGCCAGTCTTAAATGGATGATAAAGACCGGTGGCTGGTCTTAAACACTTTCCAGTGTCGCATGAAATTTGGACTCCTATGAAATCCGGTGCCTTTTACCGTTTTATTGGTTGAACGTTCACAATCCTCACGTAGGCATGCGCAATACCACTAGTGAGTCAGTATTTCATAGTTCTAAATTCACAACGCACTCACCACAGCTGCAAGTGTGTCATCTCACAGTACGTGTGACGCGCGCACCAATCTCCATAAAAAGAGTTGTTTACGTCTTACTCGCAAGCTGGACACTCCAATATAAAGCTAGAGGAGTGTTTCGAAAAACAGAAAGTAAACTTGTCGAACAAAATCGTTGGAAATTATTTATTTTTGAATTGTTTTGACTTTTGGACCAGAACCGTTTGATTTTTTGACCAAAAAGGTATTTATGAATGGGAATAAATATGTGCTTGGTTGGTGTTAAACACTGTGTTTAAGACTGGTTGGAGTCTGGAATGTTGATTATTACCCTTGGCTTTGCCTTGGGTAATTATCAGCATTCCAGACTCCAACCAGTCGTAAACATAGTGTTAAACACCATCCAAGCACACATGTATTCCCAATATTAAGTGAGTTAAGTATCCCCTTTGCAGAAATTTGACTTCAAGAAAAATCGGGAAGTTTTTGTGAACGGCGAGCGCATCACGTGCCCCTATGAGATTGACGGAATCTCAGTCACCGATGGCGGTAACAAACGTGTGGTAAGTCTTTGCTTTTCCTGTGATTTGCTTGCCTACTGTTTCTACTAAGATTTCTGTTGCTGCTGCTGATATAGCTTTTTGTGGTCTCTTTTTTGGCCCCCCCCCCCCACATGCATTGGTAACATTTTAATAGTTAGTGCCATTATCGGCCCGATAACCTCTGATGTGAGCACAACTCATAAATCCATATATATAGATATAACAAATATCCATATACCTTTTTTTCTGACCTACCGATCCTATTTTGGAAGGCATGTAATCGGAAGCGGAAGTAATTTTTACTTCGCCTTAATTTCTTAATTTGAAACAAACTTGTAATCAATACTTTTCCAGTTCAGGAAGTTGTAATGTTTGTGCAATGATCATTGTTTTTTTTTTTAATTACAAAAGAAATATTTTAAATCTCCTCTGAATTTTAAGGAAAAATTTACCTTAAAAACCCCCATGATTTGTTCTAAAATGCACCAGAGAGCTTCTAAAGTTTAAAAATTTTTGGTGCCCTTTAGTGGGCCCTGAACCCCACGCCATGGCTTCGCAAGTTGACGAATCACGACAAAATTTTCCCCAGTTCTCACTCTTAGCTTTTACACAAAGTTGGCAGCCCTGCATTCATGCAATGGAGAGAATATGTCCATGAGTTGAAAGATGGAATGTTCATTCAACTCGATCTTTCAACTCATGAAAATATTCTCACCATATAGCACTCATAAACATTCATTATTTGTATACTGCATTGTGGGGAGGTTTTATGACCAATTTGGGGGGGGGGGGGGATTTCCACTGTTCCCACAGTGTCTTTGGACCCAACAATACCAAACTATGGGTGGCCGTCACCATGTTATGGGGAAGGTTTTTATTGTTAGGGAAATTAGGACTGAGTTATGGGGACTATCTGCTGTCCCCATAATGTCTTCGGTCCCCATAATACCATGGCACAATTTGGTGTAGTAGTCCCCACAGTTACAGAACATAAAAGTGTGAACTTTGTATCCTTTATGTCTGAGGACTTGGAACAAAGGGTTTCCTGCGATAACAATAACCCCAAGGACCTGACCAAGTCCTCGGGGGCTTTTTGTGTACAAACCTTATGGGAGATGTTTAGAAAAAGCAAATTAGGCTGTTTTTTGTATGATCTTGTTATCCTTCACGTCTGAGGACTTGGAACATAGGGTTTCCTGCGATACTAACCCCAAGGACCTGAGCTAAGTCCTCGGGAGGTTTTCATGTACAAACCTTAAGGGACATGCCAAGAAAAAGTATGAACAATATAGCATCAAAAGAACGGAGCAATAATAAGTGTCCTCAGAAGTATAGTTAAACATGCCTGGGTGTACCTCTTCCCTCTATAGATCCTCAGAACAGAGTTTGGTCTGGTGGTCAGCTGGGATGGGAGAAGCAAAGTGGACATCCATCTGATAGAGGACTACATGAATCAAGTGGAAGGACTGTGTGGTAACTACAATGGAGTAAATGGTGACGATTTCATCATCAGGGCCACGGGAGAAACGGTATTTGTGTCTTGTATTCATTTTCTTTCTTATCTTCTACTACAGATCCCCACGGGAAAAACAAGTCGAAACAGACTTAAAGGGACTATCCCGGCCAAATGCTAAATAAGATTGATGAAATAAATTAAGCAGCCCTGCAAAGTGGCAATCAGAGATCCGTCAGCATTCTCATTACAAATGATGTGTTCTGTCAAAAAAGACCCTTCCTTGCAGTCGGTTCAAAAAAATAAAAAAATAAATAGTTTTCAAATATTAAGAAGTATTGACGTCCTCCCTTTACAATGCCAGTTTAGCTCTTGAGAATTGACTTGTCTCAGCAATGTTTTCCTCATTTTAAGTTTGTGATATGTCACGAAACTAAAATCGGAGACATTTCTTGTTGATGTTTTGGATTATGCATTTCTCGACCTGATACACCTCTGCAAATCATCCCAAAATCACCTCTAGTGGTAAAATAACAGTCTTGAGAATGTATTTTAGATTATCATTATGAGCAGCAATTACTACTATCCTTCTCTAACAAATGCAGACCACAGACCTTGACCGCTTTGGAGAGAGCTGGGGTGCTGACGAGACATGCAAAGCCTGTACCGACTGCCAGGAGAAAGACGTGTGTCGCCTGACAGATAAGCTTGACGAAGCACAGGAGGCATGCAGCGTGCTGAATGACCGTCACGGTATAAACACATACCTCTGTACCAATTTTCTTGGGAACGTATTTCTCAAGACGAGTGAGCGTTTGAATCGAGCTGATGAAACGTTGGACTTTTATCGTTTTGACAATTAGTTTGGAAAATATCTCACAAGTGCAAGTTTTTGTTTTTTCCCATGAATCTCATCCATTTGATTTGTGAACTTAAGACAGAGTCCAACTCAGTTGTGAACGGAATTCTTGAAGGGCACATGCAGTTGAATTAACATGTTTTGAATCTTGGAGAAGACAAAACGTATAAAACTCTACTGCCAGAGAAATAAAAATGAAAGCCCTGCATTTCATGGTGGCCCCTTAGTCCTACTCTCATGGAGCTTCCACTGGTTGAATATATTTTGGTGTACATTTCCCGTCTGAAACAGGACCATTCGCCATGTGCATCGCAGTCATCGATCCCGTGGCCTACTATGAAAGCTGCCTGTACGACTTCTGCGCCATGTTCCCAGGTCAGGACAACCTGTGCGAAGACATCCAGAAATACGCTGACGAGTGCATAGATGCCGGGCTGCAGGTCGGCAATTGGAGAAGGCAAGGCTTTTGCTGTGAGTACAAATTGTATCGCAAATTAAAGTTCTTCACAGTTTTATTTCCCCTGTTCTGGCATACAAGTTAATCACAAGTCAATCGTACATTACTCATTTGTTAATCACATGGCAATCACATGGCTATCACATGGCAATCACATGGCAATCACATGGCAATCACATGGCAATCGCAAGTCACATCGCAATCCAGTTTCAAGTCTATATAGTCAAATGAACTGTGACAAAGGCTGCATCTGTGTTACGTCAGACTGTCAAACTATACCCTCGTTTCTTCTTATTTTTCCCCTTGCAGATGTGGACTGCCCAGTGAACATGGTCTTCAGCCAGATCGGCACATTGTGCCCGGATACCTGTGGTGACCAGGACGCATCTAAGGACTGTACAGGACAGGCCGGTCCCATGTGCGTCTGCATGCCGGGCTTGTTCTTGCAAGACGGGGACCGTTGTGTGGAAGATGCACAATGTGGCTGCACTTACCAAGGTGTTTACCACAAGGTAAGATCAAGTGCATGACATGCATTGTGAGACTTTTGAGATGTTGGTGGCAGCAAACACACTTTTTATTTATTCACGTCATGTTCAAGATAAAGCGCGTGCTCAATTTGACGCAAACAATGGAATAAGGACCGGTGTGTTTGCTGCCACCACCAACATCTCAAAAGTCTTTGATTTCAAAATGTGGAGTTTCTGGGTCCAATCCCCCCTACCTTTCCTTAAAATAGGAAAAACAGAAGAAAAGAAGAGTTTTCTAGATTTTCTAGTTTTCTAGCTCCATTTTTGTGTGAATATAACTTAAGGCAATGCTGAAAGGTCCTAAACTGTTAAGTTTTTACAACAAACTATGCCCTCAAGATACATTCTGCAAAGAGCTGCGATGCTGCATTAACCCATTAGCCGGCCTTACACCGGCCCAGACTGATCACAACTGGAGATTTGTATTGCAAGCTTTTTTCCTTTTTTTTCCTTCAAATCTTATACATGCCCGCTGTGCGTCATTCAGCAAAGAGTTTGTGTCTTATTAGCAGCTCCATACAAAGTCTGTTTTTGTTTTCGCCTCGGCAGAACGGCGGACAATTCATGGCGAGCGACTGCAGTGAAATCTGCTCCTGCAATGCGGACCACGAAGCTGAGTGCGTGGAGATCACGTGCAACGACCACGCTGAATGTCGGATTGAGGACGGTGTCCGCGGATGCTATTGCAACGACGGATGGACCGGAGATGGCATCGAGACCTGCGATGGTAACCCACACTCATTTTAGACTGGCGTTCTCTCGTCAAACGAATCAAATAGTATCAGAAGTTACTAACTACGTCAACTGAAATAGATTTTGCTTCTCAGACAAGTGAAGTTTATGTATTATGTTTTCATTTTAAAAAAACTAACCAATTTTCAACACTGGTTCTTTTCGAACCTACGTTTCTAGACAGAAGACAGTGACTTCTTATTTGCTTTATTCACAAACATCATTCTGAATTCCCACTTGGGAGAGCTTCATATCATATCTTATGGGATGTTATTATCTAGGAGAGAGTCTTCTCCAGCAATTGACTTCATGGTATGCTTCCCCTGTCAACAGAAATCCTGAAGCCAGTGGATGTGGTGGTGTGCGAGGACGATAAGCTGAGCATTGACTGCTCAGCATCGAACGAGCGCATTGAGATCCTGTTGGCTGTTTACAGCACTGAGCCACGAGACGATTGCCCTGCCACAGCCAACAATGCGGATGTTGAAGAGTTCCGCTATGCCAAGACGATCATCCGCAACCGTTGCCACAACCAGGCCAGCTGCACAGTCAGTGTCAGCTCCCTGGTCTTTGGGAACTTTGGCGGGGATGCCCCCAAAGCACTCTACGTCCGCTACCAGTGCCGTGAGATCGTACCCATTGGAATCTGCCACCCCGACGTCGAGCTGATTGCTTGCCAGGGCAGCGACCTGGAGATCGAGTGCAGCAACCTGAAGGTAGACCTCATCCACGCCGACTTTGGCCGACGGCAAGGGGACCACATCTGCTCGACAGACGACAGCGAGGCACTGACGCAAGACTGCTTCGCACCCTCAGCCTTGTTCAAGATGGTGGAAGCATGCCACCTGAGCCCCATGTGCACAATAAATGCCATCCCAGACACCTTTGGCAGCGACCCCTGCCCGAACACCAACAAATATCTCAGGGTAAGTACTGGGCTTTAGTTGGAAGTGAAAAAGTAAGTCTTCACAAGTCACATCACAAGTTCAGCCTGATTCAATTCAATTCACTATTTTTATTTCATCACAATTAAAAGACTTTAAAAGTGAAATTCTTCTTCTCAATGTGCACATAAAAACAATATACATATATTTAGGCAAGTAAAAATTTACATAAGTCGAAAACTACAATTTATGAAAAAGTAATAAGTATAAAAGTATAAAACGTCCAGCAAAAATCCCTACTTTAAAAAAAAAGCAGCTTGAAAACATAAAGCTTATTGTCATAAAAAAAACAATTAAAATCAAGCTGCAAGCTGATATGCTAGGCAGTGTTGTAGGTCTCGAGACCGGTCTCGGTCTCGAGACCGGTCTCGGTCTCGAGACCGGTCTCGGTCTCGAGACCGGTCTCGAGACCACTTTTTGCTGGTCTCGGTCTCGGTCTCGGTCTCGGAAGCTGTGGTCTCGGTCTTGGTCTCGGTCTCGGTCCCCTTTGGTCTCGATATTTTGGCTGGTCTCGGGTCGAGACCGGCAATATGTAGCTTTTACAGCTTGATCGATTACTTTGTGTTCACTTCGTTCAGTACCGTTGATAGTTAAAACATTTGCTAGCCCATAGATCAAGCTTGTTATATATCGTGGTCGGTTTGGACTCGACTGCACGTTGGAAAGTCCCAAAAGTACATGTAAAGCTGCAGCAGTACCAGTCACTGAACGATTTGGAACAAGTTCGGCATTTGTCTGTTGTGTCGGGCATATAAATTAAAGTATAAACTTGTAACAATTTATGCAATAAAGGCCTGCCATTTTCGGGGATTGTGTAGTTTAGCCCACCCCTGTGGCGTAATCATTTACATTTTGTATTCTGATAATAAATGAGGTGCTTCAAATTAGTTATATTTTCGACCCCACACAATGTTCTCTTTAATTTGGGACAGTATTTTGAAGAAAAAGTAAATTTTCCTACTGATTCTCCAGCATTGAACTCATACACTCTTACCAGTTACCACTCACTGTTGCCATGAGAGTGTATGATGAGTCCCCATTTTCTGGCTGCTCATTTTGAAGTACCCCATTATTCCTCAAAAATTAAAATCTCGTTCAGAAAAAAAATAAAAATCCATATGTAGCACATTCTGGCTACCACCTCGCAACTTGTGGGTCTACATGTACAAGTCCACATTCTATGACAGAAATTTTAAAATTAATTCAACATTTTCTAGCTCCCATTTTTTAAAATCAAGTACACAAGTCTTGTTAGAAGTTAAGTCCTATATTTATTTTAGGAAAAAAAAAGGCACAATGTAAAATTAAAATTGCATCTTTAAATATCCGTTAGAAGTCATAGCTGAAACCAAGGGGTGACTGTGGAGTTTAGGATCCGAGTTCCTATAACAGATGAAACATCTACCTTTAACTTTTTACTTTTGTCACGATTGGGTGCAGACAACATGTCAAAGCCCCTATTTCTTAAGTGTAACTACTTTTTGCTCAAGTAAGGTGTCATGTATCAATTTGTCAACACTGCCACTGGTCAAAATTTTGGTCTGTAATCTTTGTGAATAGAAAGGTTACAACTTTCAACTATAATAACGTGTCTTGTTTTTTATTTCGACTATTGTTATTTATTATCAGCGGTCTCGGTCTCGGTCTCGGTCTCGGACCATATTGGTCTCGGTCTCGGTCCACCTTGAAGGGGCTGGTCTCGGTCTCGGTCTCGGTCTCGAATCTTCAGGTCTCGGTCTTGGTCTCGGTCTCGCACTATCCGGTCTCGACTACAATACTGATGCTAGGTAATTTATTTAAAAAGGTCTGATCTGAATTGTGAAAACATTGCAAACAGAAATATTTATCTGATACAATTAGAATTATAGATATGAATGGCACTAGGTACAAAAGAAAATCTGAAGCGGTTTGTGTGAGTGGGGAGCGCTCGTAATCTTCCTGATGGGAGTGACTGTATAGATGAATGCAGAGGATGAGTTGGGTCCTGAGTTATAGTCTGCAGTTTCGTGAGATAGTTTGTTTCAACAATTTCGTTCACCTGTTTCACTTCCAGACCAATTATTTTTCTTGCAGTTTTTGTGATCCGCTCCCTTTTTTCCCGGTTATTTACAGTTAAGTTATTGCACCATACAATACAACTAAAAGAAATGATTGACTGGACAACACTCTGGTAAAATAGATGCAAAATTGAAACACCGACATTAAAAGAGCTTAACTTCCTGAGAAAATAAAGCCCTCTGGTTTGCCTTGGCATACATTCTCTGAGTGTTTTTGTTCCAGTTTAACCTGTTATCAATGGCTGTTCCAAGATACTTGTACTCAGTGACATTTTCCACTTGTTCATTTCTAATGCTAACATGGCCGGCATTGTTTTTTTTTTAACGAAAGTCAAAAATAAGTCAAGTGGCAAGCTTTAACAATAATTGTCAAAAAAGACTTGCATTTTCATTGTCCACCCCCTTATTACTTGTGATCTAACTATTGATTAACAAGATAACTTCTCTGATTGGCATCAACCTCTATTAAAAAAGATAAGTTTTGACCCCCAAAAATGCCACTCGTTTTTTAAAATAAAATAATGGTCTTAAATTAATGCTCAAGCTTCACCAGTAAATTAATCACAACCAACAATTGATAACGAATTCCAGGCACTGGACAAGTTGGTAACTTTACATAAAATACTCTGAAATGCCCCCTGTCGGTGTTTGCTTCCACGCTGAGGGAATTAACTGGCCTGAAGGAGTGTTTTATGGGGAAGCGTCAATTCAAAATTGGGTTTACCCATTCCCGATGAAATGGTATGAGCTCTGTATACTCGGTGCTGTGCGAGAGATTGCAAGAAAAATTCACAAGCTTGCTTGAGTGGGACTCGAACCCACGACCTCCTGCCTACAGTGCAGAGGACATTATTACTACTATTTGTTTTGTCTGTAGATTCACTACAGATGCGACGAGGCTCCAGATCCGAGAGAGTTGGAGGAGGACAAATGTGAACCCAATCCCTGCGGCGACAATGGAAAATGTGAAGCCATCAGCCTCGAACCCAAATACAACTGCAAGTGCAACCCAGGTTTCACCGGCACCCACTGCGATATTGGTACGGCTTGTTCTCCAATGACCCACAAACAGTTCTGGGTCTATATTTCATGACGCTGCTCAGCAGAAAATATTGCTTAGGAATTTTTGGACTTAACCCTTAAGTGTGCCCTGGAGGTTATGCATTGTTTTGCTTCCTCCAGCTGGTGGTAATTTAAGTGTACGTGTACATTGCCTAGCTGTATATAAATAGTAAAAGCTGTAAACTTAGTGGATCTTTCCCTATCAACGAGTAATAAAAAAAATAATGTATTTTGATTGAAAAGGGCACTTTCACTCTGAATTTTTCCAAAATATGTTCCGTTTATGAAGTACGTTGCTGGAATCAATTTCAGAAGTATGTTTTACAGAATGTCAGGCCCATGAAGGACATACAGTATGGATTCAGGAAAAAATGTTGCAACCTGACTGTTTTCTTCATAACTCATCTCAGTGAAGGTCAGTCATTGCAAAAATGATCATAAGACATGAATCTGGGACTGAGAAACATTTCCAATTTAATTAGGAAATACTTGTCTTGACTCTCCATAGACTTTGTACACAACCGCTGAAGCGGTGTCCGGTTGCAACATTTTTTCATAGATTAATTCAACAACCCCAATTAGACGTCATTACTGAGGTGGTGCACTAAATGCTACTCTGACCAATCGGTTGTCAAAATGCATGTTGGCCTCCATTAACTTCTTCAGTTTTGGCTTCTTGCGTGTGTTGGAGCTCGATGTAACGCTTTGGTTTCGATATTTTTCCTGTGACATACCAGGCACGTCCAGGTGCACAGCGCTCGGTGATCCTCACTACATCAGCTTTGATGGCAAAAAGTTCAGCTTCATGGGCCACTGCAAGTACACCCTGGTCAAGAACGCAGATGCCGAGGTGCCGGCCTTTGAAGTGATAGTCTTCAACGAAGCGGCAAGGCGCAACCCATCCATGTCATCGACCGTGCAAGTCCAGTTCAATTACAATGGCAAAGTGAGTGGTGGTTTTTTTCTTGATTTTTCGAGTCGTTTTTTTTTCGATTTTTTTTTAAAGGATGTAAAAATCATCAAATTAAACAACAAAGGGACACCGACTTGGTCAGCTTATAATGAGTGGGCTGAAGAACGAAATTGACTTGAGTGGGAATTTGAACCTTTACCTCTGAAACACTGTATCAGAGCTCTGCCAACAAAGTCATGCAGCTTTCATTTGGCAATCTCAGAGTTTCTATGTGTTTGTTCAAGGGGCGCGCCGGTATAGTTTTCTGGAAGTGAAAGGTTCATATCCTGTTCTTCTCGGTTTCTTTTGTTGACCCTCATTTTATGTTGGAAATGTGGTTTTGAAAATTATTTCTCATCTAAAAGTGGATCTCATGCCCCTAAGATTTGAAGGATTTCAAAATGGCACATTCTAAAATGATTTCTCCAACGAGGGAGAGAGAGAGAGAGCGCAAAGGTAAAAGAAAATAGGCGTATGCCAAATTTGGTTTTGATAAGTTTTCTGGGTTTTTTTTTTCACTCCTTAGGCCATTAATCTGAAGTACGGAGGACAAACGTTGGTTGACGGCATCAAAACAGAGGGCGTGGACACACCGGAACTGAAAATTAGCGTGAACTATCCCGATGTGGTAAGACAATCTGTTGCGTTAAACCCCCAACACTGCCCAGGGCTGATCTAAACCACCTGGGCCCAAGACTTTACCGAGCTGCTCAGCCAAAAAAATAAATAAATAAATAAAATGAACAAGAAATTGCTTTGCAAATTTATGTGTGTAGTGAAGTTGGCTGAGAACTTGCTATTGGGCCTAGCAATTTTCTGTGCATATAAAACCTGGAAAAATAGCACACCGTAAGGAACTTGCACAAACTAATACAACTAAACTAAAGTCTGGAGCTTTGAAGGGAAAAGTCGCGAGAAAAATTGAACTAATTGAGACAAAAGGGAAAACGTTCTAGATTTCAAACCAAAAATAGAAAAGGAATGGGTTTATTATAAAGGTTGGATTTATTCAAGGGGTGCTACTCCTTTACTTGAAACGCTAAAAATACGTAAAACTAACAAGTGAAAACTTGGCCCTGCCACACATAGAAGCTCCATGACGTACGCAAATGAGCCGCGTTTCATAGCGCTGCTAAGTACTTAAAAAGTATCTTAGCACAAAGAAATATTTGCTCTTAAGCAAGAACAGCTAATTACCAGCTTACAAATCATTCAAACCTTGTGGCTCGTGACCGGTTTTGAACTTATTTTTGGCCTGAGCACATAAATTCGCTGATCAGTCTTAGGCAGTTGAAATCATTCAAAATCTGTAAATGACTACGACTATTACCACATGAGTCGTTGATAAACAACATAAAATAGTTGATAAACTATATGAAATAATACCTATTGAGACTTTTTTTGTAGTAAATAATTTGGCAGTAGGAAGACATTTGGCATTACGGACACATTTCAGCGTCTCCCTAAAATGCCTTGACTGACTACCATTTCTAGCGTGAGTTTTACTGTCGAAAGTTGCATAAAACAATTTCTTCAAATCAAGAATAGTGTAATTGAAAAGTCTGGGGAGGGGAGAATATTAAAGTGTTTTTAATTTTTTTTTTTATTTGCGACCAAGTCCATTAGAATGTTACCCTAAGTTACCGTTCTCGGCAATAGTTATATTTAGTTCTCATTCTTGACCCCATCCAACCCTTCCTTCCCCTTCCCCCTAAAAAAACACAGGTGATCGAAACCAACATTGGAGTCACTATTTTCTGGGACGGTAAGTTCATGGTGGAGGTGGACGTGACCGGTGACTACTACGGCCACACCGAGGGCTTGTGCGGCACATACAACGGCAACCCTGATGACGATTTCCTCACTCGCTTTGGAGAAACGGTAAATCTACAAAGATATCTCAACAGCTTGCTCCCCAAAACCTTGGCTCTGTCTTCCGCTTCGAGAGATTTATTTAGGCCCCTGGCTTGGAGAGATTCTAACTCATTAAAGGACGTGCTCTCCCTCAGAATGCGATGCGCTGTGCGACAGGATGCACAACTAGCACTCAACAGCTTGATTTTTGAGAGTCAAAATTCCAACCCCTGTAATTCGTTCTTGCATGGTTCTTGCAAGAATAACTCAAAAAACGCCCTGTTTTTAAAGGATGGTTGTGTGGACATATATCCTACTTTTAAATGCTCTTTCCAATTGAGATTCGTTTTAAATGCATTTTGTAGCAAGTAATGTTCCTTTAAATCCATCTGTTTTGTGTCTCATAGCTGGATCCAGTGGATGAGACCAATATTCCCATCTTTGGACGGTCCTGGTTTGTTGCTGGTGGTGGTTGTGAGGACTGTGTGGACTGTGAGCTTCCTGAAGAATGCAGTGATGCCGGAGTGAAAGATGCAGCCCAGGAAATCTGCAACAACATCATCAGTGACGATGGTAAACGCCCTGTCAAATTCCTTTTTATGGACGTTTAAACGAAAGCTATTTATTTTTATTTAATTTCTTTCGAGTAATGTCATCAAGGGTTCGTCAAAACAGCAAATGAGTTATAGTTAAGAAATGGTGAAGAAGAAATGAAGATGAAGAAGCAAGGTTTAGTGTTAGAAGTGGGAGGGAAATCATGGAATGATATTCCAAAGAAACCCAGGGTGTGCCCAAACAGTTTAAAACTGGTTTCAGTTGGGGCCCTGCATACACTACTAATGATTATACACACATGTACAAATACAACACAACACAACACAACACAACAATCGCCAACCTGACTTTTACATGTATATGACGCGTATACATTTATGTTCACACCTCAACAGTGCAAACAATTTCATCAAGAGTCATTAATTGCAGTACCACTGCTGCATCAGATTTGACTTAGCCAGCTTGACATGGAGAGCTAGATGGACAAGTGGTTAAGATATCTGCTCTCGTAAGCCAGAGGTCATGGGTTCGAGTCCAAATTGAGTATAAAAGCTGTAACAATATAGTTGTCTGACCTTAGAAAGCTGGGAGAGAGAAGTTATAATCAAGTCAGTCACAAGTCATCATTGTGGGGTGCTGTGGTCCAATGGTTACGGTGTTCGACTCGTGTGCCGTGGTACATGGGTTCGAATCCTGACCGTGGGAACATGGTGCTTGTGCTCTTGAGCAAGGCACTTTACCATTATTGCTTCGTCCTTCAGATGGGACGTAAAGCCGTAGGTCCCGTGTGTTGTGTAATGCACGTTGAAGAACCCAGTAACACTTATCGCTAAGAGAAGGGGTTTGCCCCGGTGTTTCTGACAGTGGCTGCAATATGCGCCGCAGTACCTTATAAACCCTTATAAGGTGCTACATAATGGGTCTCATATTTCTCATAAACTTTATTTACCTTTCTTTAATAATACATATAATTTCCAGCGCCTTGAGTACCTAATTGTTGGTAGATACGTACGCTATATAAGACTCAGATATTATATTATAAGTCGTCACAAGTCGGTCACAAGTCAATAACAAGCCAGATGGGAAGCTATTCAAGTGAAGTTTGACGTGGCCCAAGATTTGGCTATTATTGACTCCATTAAAACTCTAAAACAAAGATAGACCCCAGATTTACTTCAATGAGAACCAAGGGTAGGTGCCCAAGGGTACGTGGGTGCACATTGATGCTTTTCCATGTTTGAACAATCAGACTTTGAATTCTTGTTATCACTGCTTTGTTCAGGTCCTTTCCAATCCTGCCACGAAGCCGTATCCCCGTCCTTCTATTTCAAGAGTTGCGTGATCGATCTTTGCACCATGCCGGACGGGCTGGCTCACTGCGATGACTACCAGGCCTACGCTGAAGTATGCAGGGATCAGGGTATCATCATCAACTGGAGACGACAGGACTTCTGCTGTAAGTCCACAAAACGAGAAACAACACCAGTTCTTCTGCAAGACTAATTGTTTATAGGAAATATTCCGTTGTTGGAATATGATTGTGGTCTAGCTAGCTGTCTTTACATAGAGGCTATGATTTTAATGATGATAAGTTTTCAGTTTACAAACCAATGTTTTATCTACTGATATTGGCATGCAAGACACTGTATCATTATTACTTCTGTATCATTATTACTTCAATGTGCTGTTTAAAAATAAAATTGGGCATAGAAACTTCATATGGATAATATACTGTCCTTAGCCAGAGAGATTGTTTGATGATTTGGCATGACATCCCCAGGGGAAAAGAAAACATTCCCAGTTGATTCATGTCAAGGAAAGTAGAGATACTCAGGCCAGATGAGGCACTGGCTTGACAGCAAATGTAGTAGTTATATACGAGCAATTTTACTTAACCACATCGGTTGATTGTTACATTACCAGCGAGTTAACATCACTAAACCAGTTAGGGTTATATTTACTTTACAAGTTGGGATTATTGTAACCTTTAAACTAATTACAGCTAATGTGACTTTACTAGTCCTTGTTATTTTACCAGTTAGGGTTAATGTTAGCTTGGTACAGGGTCAGTGATCCATACTAGTTCAGGTTATTGTTACTTTACTGGTTTGGGTTGTGATTTTACTAGTTTTGTCAATGGTATTTCTCTAGTTGAGATTAATGTTACTTTACTAGTTAGGGTTAATTTTGGCACATTTTCCATTTTGTTGTTGAAAGTGATTGACTGTTTGGCCAAGAACATGGTGTACAACCCCTTGAGTCCGTCTTGTCCCACCACCTGTGCCAATCCCACGGCCAGCTCCACCTGCAACCAGGCAGACAGGGAGGACTGTGTCTGCCCAACAGGCATGATCAAGGAAGGCGAGACCTGCATCGATGAGGAGAGGTGTGGATGTGTTGACCATGAAACCGGCTTCTACTACAGGGTGAGTGGTTTACCAGGGCATTCTGCGATATCTATTGTGCATCGTTGAATTTCTTTTTTTGGGGGGGGGGGTGTGAGAGGGAGAGATTTGCTGATGACAAGGTCTAAAGCCACTCAAGGTGAAGAGTTAAATGTTCAGTTAAAGAGAAAGAAGTAATCTGCTTGGGTGATATGAAATACATTATAAAAATATGGCAAGCAGGGTTAGCTGATCACTAGGCCAAGGGCCACTTGCGATGGCAGCTACAGACATGAATTTAACATGGAGTAGCAGAAGGAATATGTTGAAATTTCTCTTGAACCGAGATAAGGTTAAAGTGGGAAAGCAGGACCCTGGCAACGATGTCCACAGTGTACCAGTGCAAGTGGTAAACTTCAGGCACTTCCAATTCACATGCTAATGTGTTAACTGTCCGTCACACTTCTCTTCTGGTCTACAGCAAGGTGAAACGTTCATGACCGCAGATTGCTCCAAAGTCTGTTCCTGCGCAGCCGCCCATGATCTCCAATGTGTGCAGTTCCAGTGTCCGCCTCACGAAGTCTGCGGCGCACGAGACGCTGCCCCGGCGTGCATATGTGACGAGGGTTACTTCCGCGACACAGATTTGAACACTTGCGAGGGTATGCCAACTCCCCCAGCATTTTTTCCCCAGAGTTAGAATCAAGCCATCTGAAGTCCTCGCAATTCATTACAAATCAATCATAGTGTCACAAATGTGCGAATTCGCATGTAGTAAATGAGTGTTGATTTGAGCATGCCATAAAAAAATATGCCGAGATGAACATTTAAATGTTTAATAGTAAAATTTGAGGAACTGCTAAATTTCTAAATATCCATAATCAGCCTTGGATGTTGATTTGCTGCAATTTTTTCCCTGATAGCTATACCCGTTCCACAAGTCTTGCTCCGGTCCCAGAGAGAACTGGAGTGCACTACCATCACCTGCGGGAAAGGCTTTATCGATGTCCTAGATGCCAACTTTGGTCCCCGCGTTGACGAAGTCTGCCTGGAGGGTGAGCCCCCTGCTGACTGCAATGCCGCAGAAGCCAGAGCAATCTTGCGCAACCTGTGCCAGGGCCGAGACAAGTGTCAACTGGATCCCGCTACCGTGCAAGCCTTCGGCGAGCCCTGCTACGCCGTCCTCAACTACGTCTATGTCAACTTCGCTTGCACCCACAAAGCCATAGAGCACGGTGAGCCGCGCTCGCTGCCCTTCGACCTGCGGGTCTGCCAGGACAGCTCCTTGTATCTGGTCTGCAAGCAAGGGGAGTATGTATCCATCAAGAGTGCTTTCTTTGGCCGCCACGCCAACGATCGTTACTGCCTGGATGACAGCGCTGAAGCAGGCGAGGAGTACTCGGACCCTACTGCAATGGAAAAGGCTGTCGAGCTTTGCGGAGCCCCATCATCCTCTTGCATTCTCAGGGGGCTCGATTTTGGAGATCCTTGTCAAACAGTGAAAGAATACTTGGAAGTGAGCTACAGTTGCATCCCCCAAATCACTGGACAATAAGCATGGAACAGGTGAGAATTCTTAGATTTTAGGTCTTGGTAATTAATTGAAGCAAACCTGAGGGGAAGGCTAGGGGTCAAATATCATGTTCAAATATACTTGCCACTGACTTATATCAGTCACACAGCATGGCAACCGAATGGACCAAGACATGTAATTTCTATTTATTTGTTTTTCAGAAAAATTAAAGTAAATGTAAATCAAACAAGAGTATGGATATTGGGATTGGATTGCAATTTAATTTCACACCAAATTCCTCAACTGAAGACTGAAAGAATTGTGTTAGAAATAAGCTATAACTATTTATAAAATGCATACTTTTCTAAAAGAAAGTTGTCTTTATTATTTTCACTTTTCTTACAGCTACATGGGCATCGGACATAGAACGGAGATGCGAATTTGAACACGTCACAAAACTCGGTTTGGGTTAGTTTACACTTTTTTTGATTTGGTTGACATGTTTTAGTTTAAATATTAAGTACAAAAATACATAAATTCTGGTGATTCTGATACAGCAGAGAATGCAAGTTTTGCACCTTTCTTTGCTGCAAGTGCATTAACAGTTGGTTTTGATTCCTGAGTTTTAAAAAAAATGTTACAACCACTCCGCTCCCTGAGAAAAAGTAACCGTACAGATTTCTGTCCGACTATTCCCCTCAACCTTTCACAAGGAAAACGGGGGTGAGCACTTCTTCAAAAGCCAGCTTTAGTTACCGTTTGACAGTAGTTGTAGTTTTTAAAGTAGATAAACATCACATAGCAATTGAAGAACATATAACTAGTTAAGAAAATTATAGTGGATAGAAGAAATAAGTGTTTCTTGTTTGTGGTTTTAACCATTGCTTTTATTTTGGTTGCTCGTGTTAAATTTGATTTCTTTCGATTTTCCCAAAACAGACAACATATATCACATGAGCATGCATGCATGAAACCTTTG
Organism: Patiria miniata; assembly: GCF_015706575.1. Taxonomy (NCBI): domain Eukaryota; kingdom Metazoa; phylum Echinodermata; class Asteroidea; order Valvatida; family Asterinidae; genus Patiria; species Patiria miniata. Next base: position 15,735,859 of record NW_024037051.1, read on the forward strand.
CTGGTATTTATTTTGACCGATTGATTTAACACCATTTATTCTTTTTGAAAAGTTTTGTTCCATAGCCCAGCATAGTTGAAAAAGATTTATTTTGTTTCCATACCTTAACTGCATGAGTTGGAAATTAGCATTTGAAAAGGGTTGAAGAAGTTATATTCTTTGTTTTTTTTGTTAACGAACTATTTATTTATTTTTCCGTTACAAAATTTAAAAAGTTGGTCAACATCATTTTGGCGCAACCAGTCTTGCATGGGCCAATCGCACAATTTTTTAATCATTTTATTCTTTTTCTTCTTGTTTTGGCCACAAGCAAAGTTTTATTTTTTATTGATAATATTTAGATGATATGGAAACATTGAAGTGCGAATACACATCAAAGTCTGCCCCACGCATTTCTGGTTGTGGAGAAACTCAAAATGATGTGTTATGTTGTGTTTAAAAATTATTTGTAGAATGATATGTAAAATAAAAAATAAATTCTCAATGTGGGTGAATTTAGTAAGAAGGGCAATTGGTTAATTACTTGCTTTTGTTTTCTTTTTTTTCTTTGAAAGCTAACAATAAAGAAATGCATGCATTGATACATTTGTTTGAGTTACTTTTTTGATTTGACATTATTTTGGTTTTTTTTGTTACATTCCATTTTATTTCTATTAACAAAATGTTTCATGAATAACTATAGAAATATTTCACAAAATGTCAATAGAATACGCTGATCACATTTAAAGGAAGGCACATCATTGCACACAAACTGAACATCATCTGTTCCAGAGTGGCAACATTTATCCTCGTTTTGCCATGGTAATAGATTGTGAATTTTTATTGGTCAAGAGTGGATCATGTGACATGCCACAAAAATGCATGGGCATTGTACGCTGTGGTACATGAGTGATGTACCCCATAGGTATAATACCTTGGATTTTTCCCGCTTTTGAAAGTGTCGTTTTCACTGAGTTGTATTATACTAGTGTGACCTCGGGAACGAGGTTGTAGCTACGCTGGTAATACGTAAATTGATGTATGTTCCTGTCAGATGTGCCATGAGGGACAGTGGAGCACTATTTCTACTATGACCGCGCTTGTTATTTACATCGTTGTCACTGTTTGTCTGCTTATTTTAACCGTGCCAATTTTGCCGTAATGATGTTGGCAGATGACAACAGGTCGCCTCCAAAAGAAGAAGTTTCTCTATTGTCCCAAAGACAAGATCAGAAATTTGATTTTTGAACAGGACAGCATCAGCACAAAGAAAAATACGGACAAATCTGTGCGAATAGTTCACCAAGTACCGCGACAGGAACAGACCAGTTTCAGAAATTACCAGTGACAGAATTAGACAGCTGTAAATGTAATCTATAACTGTGGTAAAACAAAACAATTGTTGCCTGCTGTGACGGGGTCCATTGGTTTTGTACACCTTCGGGGGCAAATGGCACCCTCGGCTTCGCCTTGGGTGCCTCGGGTGTACAAAACACCATGGACCCTGTCACAGCAGGCTACAATTGTATAGTAAACTTTCTCTACAAACAAGTTCCTCAGGTTTCTAAATATACTTCATGAAGGATCTAATATACACACACATAATTTATATAAGTAAAACCAAAGTTATTGGGGCCCGCTACAACAATTGTTTCTAAAATGTGCGGGTATTACGTGGTTCTCTGAATCACAACGGTCGCAAACTGTCCATAATGTCATGTCCACTGCCCGTCGGTTTTGAAGGAAATGTCCAGCCGAAACGGAACATCAAACGAAGGACAAAACTCGTCAGGGAATTCAGGACTTGATCAGATCTGCATGAAATAGAACACGAAGGCAATCAAAAGTATATCATAAGTAAGGTTTTAGGCTTTGCATGGTGGAGATACTAATGAATGAAAGGTTTGCGGTAAAACACCATGTGCGAATAATTTCTCAACTAAAAGTATATCATGGACAGGGCTATATTTGACTCGTTACCCTTATTCTGTCTGAGCTATACCTGCTACACTCTATGGCACTACAATACAACAGTTGTGATAAATTAGGTAAATTGCAGTGTTGAAGTGCTCTTTTACGACCAAAAAGTGCATTCACTAGTCTAGGAGCTTGACGTTGTTATGGTTTGATACGTGATAACCAGCCAACGCGAGAGGATGTTATCACGACAAACCAATATCACCCAGGAACCTGTTAGGAACAACGTCTAGGGAAATTTGAATCGGTTGTGTAATGCACACACCTGTTTAGCCTAATATATGCAGCGCGCATTAAAAACATTTCACTGTAGTTCCGAACAAAACCCTTAAATTTCATCCAGTAAGTATAGAAGATGAAGCAAGACTTCTTCCGAACAAAACCCTTAAATTTCATCCAGTAAGTATAGAAGATGAAGCAAGACTTCATCTTCTGCATCAAGCCTGCAGAAGTAGCGCATGCGCACTAAGTTCAGCTCCTTGTGATAAAGGAAACTGCTCAAGAACACTACAATATCCCCCCCCCCCCGACCCGATGGGATGCAAGCCTTTGATTGCAGAGTTTACTTGCAACACAGTGAGTTGAACTTACTCCATACCTTAACCTATTAATTCAACTTTAGTTGATCAGCACTCCACTTTGCAAACTCAAAGTGTTCTGACCTACCTGAGAGTAAAATCATAGATGAATTGATGCCATGATGCCCGTACTCTTCCAGCAAAGGTTCTGTCTTCCGACTCAAAAAACATGGAACCTGCAGCACTGTAAGTATAACAAGTCAACAATTAAAAGTAAATCTTTTAAGCATCTGTTATTTTTCTTCACACCATTGACCATCCAGCTTTTAAGATACATCTCTGGTGCCAAAGTTACAAAACTGTAATTTTCAAAAACAGTTAGTTCCCACAGCATCTGTGATTATTTTTCTTCCCACCATGAACCATCCAGCCTTAAAGATACATCTCCGGTGCCAAAATTAAAAAACTGTAATCTTCAAAAACAGTGACTCCCATATTTATATTATTAAGTGAACATACTTTATAACTGCAACGAAATGGGAATATTTTCTCAGATTTCTTTTCCCAAAGAAACAGCAGCACATCCCTTTTCAAGTCAAGGAGTTAGTCTTAAACCTGTAAACTCTTATCAGGGTGTCCTTATTTCTAGGGTTCTCATATTTTGTTTGCCTTTGATGAAGTAGGGTCGGTCATCAGTTGAAAATAATAAAAACCTGGAAAAAAAAATGCAGTAGCAACTGTGAAGGTGGTTAAAGTAAATGATGCCAAGTGCGTCTTGTCTCTAGTTTTGCTTTTTTGCAATGAGTTTATCATGAGTTGATTACTGAATAAAATAATGAAACCATATTAGCAAGATGTAGTGGACTTTTAATACCATTTATCTGCACTATAGCTCACTAACGTGCAATGTTTTGGCTGTATTGGCAGCCATGACATTATCACATACCAGTATTAACCCCTTGACACTGGTATTGTTCGGCCACGGACAGCTGCACATTGGGTGGAATGTGTACACGCAGGCATTCAGCCGTTGTCTATGAATGGATGTGCTATGCAGCAGGAATAGGGCAATAGCAGTCCCTCGGCCATTATCAAGCCTGCATCTAGAGCCGTCAGCCAGCGTTAAGGGGTTTAAGGTATACTATAGGCACGATGAGAAGCAGCGTCCTGTTATCTTGTGGAATTCCACTGGTTGCTATGCCAGCGTGCCTGGGATTTTGTTCACTTCACGAAAGAACTATTGCATTCATTTTCAAAAGCTTTTCAAATAAGACAAAACCTGATTGCCTGATCATTGTATTCATTATTTTGTTACATTTAAAAAATTTTTTTAATGAGGTTCCAGACAGGGTTAGCGGTAATAAATGTTGTTGTTGTTTCGTGGGTCGTGAGCCCAAAATAGGGTCGGTTGGAAATCAGAACCAAAGAAATAGAAAAGAACGCCCTAATAAGCACATTAAACCAATATAAAGTACCAATATTTGATTATGCTTTGTGAAATGCAATGACATAAAGTTAATTTTGTGTTATTTGTATATTGGGATGAAGCCTAGGAGACAACTGATGACAACCCCAAATACGTATGGGTTCAGATGAGATTCGAACCTGAGCCATACCAAACCTCCAACTGTGCACTTACCATCTGCCCATTGTCACGAGGTAGTTGACTGGCTGGCCAAAGGTCCGGTCAATGGAGCGTACCGTGTTCATATTTCTGAAGGAAAACAAAAAAGTTGTCAAATAGTGTATTGGCCCATACCAAAGCTATTATTCAGATATAGATTTATAGTGTTCCTGAATATGCTTTCGAATATCTTCCTAATACAGCCGACTCTAATCCAGTCTGTTGTTTTTTATTGAAAGTCTGTCGTTCTGGGTTTTTTTTTATTGAAAACATGAATCCCACCCTTCAGGGCATCTTGGCTGTAAAGCCGTGTAAACACTTTGAACAACAGGCGTTAAAGTGAGCATCCTTTACCGAAATATTAAATACAGTGACTTGGGCAGTGACAAGATAAAGTCGTTCATTCTGGCCATCATCAGCTCTGTCTGGCTCTCGTTCATCTTGTGGAACTCCTTGGCCATCTTGCGCAGCTCCTCAGGTGGCACGATGAAGGTCATGTGCAGTCCCCGGCGTGCCTTCATGTTGATTGGCCGCTGGGTGACCATCATCCCAAAGAGCAGGTACTCTGTGAATCGTAAGTCATATGAGGGTTGATGTGTTAGGGTTGGGGGTAAAAAAGTTAGGGGTTAAATGTAAAATCCTACAAACCAAGTTCAGTCGGTGCCTCTGTATTAGAACGACAGCGAGAGTTGGAATTTTTAATGATCGGCTTGATTGTGTTCTCCCCCAAAAAGCCAGTGTGTGGAATTTGAGGTCGTATCAAAGTGAATATTATGGTCAAGGTGTTTGATATTAAATGTAAAATACTTGAAACCAAGTTGAGTTGAAGACCACAGACTACACGTATTGCCAAAAAGGCCCACTATGCCAACATTTAAGTAACTGCTCATGATCAGTGATGGTTACTCTGAACAATAGCTCCCACAATGCTGCCGCCATTACTGGGGGCCTCTGTTTATACAATGATCCCTAGTGTAGCTGATTTTGAAGTATTTTTATGCTCTCTTGAAACATCTTTCTAACCACACATCCTTTGTTTTACGTCACCCTGAACAGAACAAATAAACCATAAAATCGGTGACTAGTAGGATCATTTTGGTTTGCCTGTTACCTTTGATCCCCATCTCAGCTGCGCTCTGTTTCATGGTTGGTTCATCCTTCAAGATAATGGATCGCCAGAATCTGCCCAATGCTAGTCGCACCCTGTGGGGAGGCAAACACACATGTCACCTTTTGCTAAATGGAGGAGAAAAAACCTTGAGAAATATATTTAAGGGAGCCCACAAATTCAGGCAGGGACTGAAAACCCAGTCCACATGGGGGCCTCGGTGGGAGATGGGGTCGTAGAGTTGGCAGATGAGGTGGGTATATCAATCTGACTCCATAGAATCGAGGAGGTACTGAAAAGCTGATCCGAGTGTTCAGCTGGCTGGGATTCGAACCCGGGTTACAGTGGTGGCAGGTGCGGAAAGTATCACTATGCCGACCTCTTCAAGTTTGCTTGGTACAAACTATTCATGCTTAAGATCATTAAAACTAACTCCCTTTAGCCAATTTAATCTGTTGCAAGGGATCCTCTTAAATCCTCTAAATGCCACCGGTACTTTGCAGGAACCAAAGGCACATTCCTTGGCATTTTTATTTATCAGTACACATTCTGATGCTTACTTTGCTGGCAACTCTTCGTACAATCCGTGGTCCAAAAGCACAAGCTCAGCTTTACCATCTTTGGCCTTCCGCACAAAAACTGTGAAAAAAAGTATGTTCTCTGTTAATCAAACGGGCTGAGCAGGCTCCAAAATTTATCTTTAATGCACCATTAATAAGCTAGCAATATAGATGAAGTATGGTCTATTCAGCATAGCATAACTTAATTTTCTTAGACATCATTGTATCTGAACTTTTCAGAATATTTGGTTTGATATATGATTTACACTTCTAAAAGTAATCTTACTGTTTCCAGGATGGGGATCTGCGTGCACAAATCCAGAGCGGAAGATCTGCTCACCAAATGCTTCAATCAATTTAGCATCAACCTAATGAGTGAGGAAAGAAACAAAAAGGTTAAAAAAACTGTCTTCTTCTTATATGGAGTCAGGGAACCAGACTACAGGAAATGATTGTTTTTCTTGGTTTTTATAGCATTTTCGAACCCAAAACCTCAAAAAAGTCAGTGTAACTATATTTGCTATATATTTCCAACCCCCCAATTCCATCCATTTCTGAAAATTTCAGTAAAAGCAAATGATGTATATTCCCTTTAAATCGTTAAAACACATGTTTGAATGCCTGAAAAGGTATCCCTCCATGCAACTTGTATGGCATAACACATTAGCAACTGTACCTTAACACTATACTGCACTGTGTTTAATCACTGAGGAATCAATAAAAGCAGAGAGAACTCAGGCAGTTTCTGGCACTAAAAGGAGTAATAGGCAGGGCGGTTTTAGGCCCTACAGTGACTAAAGGGTCAACTGCAAACTCTCTACCGACTGCACTAGGTCTCCTCCAAAAATATCGTGTGTGTAATATTAGTTTATTTTAGGATATCAAATGTGGGATGGATTTTTTTCTTTGCTGTTTTAGCATTGTCCTCATCTTGCACCGCTGTGATCCTGGTTCTGATCCCGCCTGGTGCAATATGTGGATCCGATTGCCAGATCCTACTTTTATGGTTTTCTTCAGATTTTAATTTTTTTTTTTTTAAACTGTTCTTTCAAATAACCATTTTTTCCCATTCTATGGGGGGCTGGTCTGAAACAGGTGTAAGACTAATTGTTTTCTGTACTCACATCTGCAGGAGCGATTCCCATCTCCTCAATCTGCTCCACATTGGTCACTTTGCAGCCGTGGATATACTCCATTGTTAAAACCCGCTAAAGAATTGCCACACAAGGAACAAAAGGTTAAGAACCAATTTATTAATTTCTTAATTTCTGATCTTTAACCCTAACTCCCCAGCCTAATTTACTAGGAACCATACCCATTCTGGCAAATTCCAACACCCACATGGGAAATTGTACACACGCACTGTTGGACTTAGTTTCTGGAGGTATGCCAACCCCAGTGTAAAAGACCATCAGTTTAGGGGTACTGTACCTATCCCAACGGATTCAAACAAAACCTGCTGTCGAACTTTGATGGGTTGAGTTCGGTTAGGGTAAGCTCGTTCACATTATAATGTGGAAACCGATCCCACGGGGCCCTGAGCATATCATTTGTTAAAATTTGTTCCATAAAGGAAGATTATTGTAGTCACGACAGAAGCACTTCAACTGACCAAATCAAGATTCGGCTAGGACAGATAGTTTTCTGTATTTTTTTTATGCCTTCATGTATACATACCTTGCTTGTTAAATTCCAGTGTACTTTAGGTACGTAGATGTATTTCAGATGTTGTAGATTTTCAGCACACCTCTCCGAGTTGCGTCCCTCATTTTCAAAATCCAACTCCTTAGCGAGTGGCTCCTCCATATCCTGTGGTAAAAACGAAGAAATGTGTTTATAATACAGAATGTTATTAAAAAAAGACATAGAAACTGCCCACTGTAGCTAAAGCATACAAGCAACAGTGCTAATATGCCAACTTTTATCACATTAGTAAAAAAAAAAAATTACAGCCTGCATTGTTTACAAAACTCTAGGTATTAAACAAGAAGTATTTCTGTGCAACAGAGGTTGTGAATGTAAACCACTTTAAGTTAAGACAAGTCTGCTTATTTTTATTTAGGGGGATACTGACTATTAAGTATGCTTTCTCATATCAAGAGTTGTAAAGATCCTTTGTAAAAACAGCAATCCTCGAGGTGCCTGTCTCAGTCAGTTTCATAGGGAAATGTTTGAGAAAACCCCTTGATGAGAATTCACAGAATTACAATAACAAAACTAAGGTATCTGTTTAATTCTAAGGGCTATAAGGAATAATTACATACATATCAAATGCCCATTCCCTGACCCGAGACTGGGAGTTTGTCAAAACCCCCAAGTGGAACTTTTTGCATATATATACACGCAACATTGTGAACACATAGTGTGTATCATGAAGTGCTTAACAGGGTCTTGTAAGTTGCATGCTTATTACATACCGAATGATGTGTGGTTCACATAGGATGAACATTGCACTGAGAGTTTTGTAAATTCAACATTTTACTGCTGAATTTCAAATTAGGCCTAAATTATATTTCTTCATTTCTAAATTTCACTTTACATCATTGTGTGCATCACAAGGCTATTGGTGAGACCGTTATGAGTATATATATAAAAATGTTGCAACAAGTGAAACTCATCGTCGAGTTGGGGTTAGGGTTATAGCCCCTCCCCCTAGCGTTTAGGCCTGTATCATTTGTTGATAGTCACTTTAATTGCAGTTTTCATTCTAGAAGCATGTGGAACATCCCAGTACTCACACTTAGAATTTCATTGTAGTTGATTGAACCTGGGTGCATCCAGTGAATTAAGGTCAGCATTATCTGCAGTGTCCTGAAGTCCCCATGGTACTGGTCTCTCAGGTTGATGTACTGGACCTGAAAAAAAAACCCCAGCAATGTTTGTGTAGGTTTTCCATCTGGTGACACCTAATACAAATTGTCTCCGTCAAAGTTCCCTTAAATTTGTTCACAGTATTTTAATGTAATGTGTCCAGTTTTTCTTGCACTCTACTATTATCTATTTCATTATAAATGTCGGTGAAGGGCAAAACCTAATATGAATTAGTTCACCCGATGCAAAATTCCATCTTATATTAGTTTATGCGGTACCCGCTGCTATGTACATCAGATTCGAACCAGCCAACCGATCCCATTAGCTCGGTGTTTGAGTGGTAAGACATCTGCACTAGAAAGCAGGAGGTTGTGGGTTCAAGTCCCACCCGAGTGATTTTTTCCAACTTTCACTCGGGAGGTAACACACTGAGTGTACAGTGTTTGAAGTCGGTGAAGGGCAACACCTAATTTGATTCATTATATTTGTTAATCCAGCAGGCATTTACTCTGAAATCCAGCTCCAGCCAGTGAACGACAGCAAATTTCAATGACCATCAACAAAACTGGAGACTTATAGTTCCTGGGCCACGCAGTACCGAATCCTTCAAAATCAGGATAAACCAGGTGAGAGCTGTTGGGAGGGGATGGGAGGCAAACTCACCTTGACAGCCACTTCTTGATCATCATGGGTGACTGCCCGGTGAACCTGTGCCAGACTTGCAGCGGCAATGGGTTTAGAGTCAAACTCCTTGAACATCTCATCTGGCTTGCACTTGAAATCCTCTCGAAATAACTGGTCTAACTGTAAAACAAATCATGAGAATCTTAAGTAAGATTTGAGGCTTTGCATGGTGGAGATACTAAATAATGAAAGGTTTGCGGAAACACCATGTGCGAATAATTTCTTAACTAAGAGAATGGTTCTAAAAAGAACCAGAGGTATAAAATCGACGTTCCGGTCAGTATGCTCTGACCGTCTTCAGGAGAGTGACCATCTTCACGAGAATCTTGTGCTTAAACTCACAAGAGAGGCATCATCAGGCTGCACGTTTAGTGCTTGCGGCTGGGCTCTTCCTTCCTCAATTGTACAGAATTCTCAATAACCTCATAATGGATTTTTGCTGGATCTTCAAAGTTGTAATAGGTGTAGCATAAAAAAATGTACAACTCTGATTTGTAGATGTAAATTTCCAAACTACTGCAAGCAACAGATTACAGCGACTACTACTACCAAATTTATCCTTTATTACCTCTTTGTAATCCCGGGACAGCGCCTTGTCGTGCAGCACCGACAACTTCATCAAGATCTCCTTGGGAAGCACGTAGTTTGCCGTGACGAGTACTTGCCCCAGCTTGATGTACAAGCCTCTGTTTTTAAGACACCCGTTGAGAATCATGTCTCCCGTTCGCTCGTTGCAGGTCTGGAAAGCCTGTTTGTATTCCTCAGATCCTTCGTCCAGGTTCCAAAGGCTCCATTTGTAGTCCAGTGAGATGTACGTGCCAATGTAGAGTGTCCTGTATTGAAACACAACAAAACAGAGAGTTGGAAATATTGAGTGAAAAAAAGCGCATCACTACAGCCGGAGCTATATGAAGCTCCAGCTTGACACTATATGAAACGCTAAGGGGACCCAATTCAGGTAATGCTGTGTACCTGGCTAATCGAGTCCGCAGAAGTCAACCAAATACATGGGATTTTTGTCACAATTTACTGAATTAGATTTCACAACTTGTGTACAGTTTACAATAACCTTAGATGTAAACATGCTCACTTGATAAGGTACACATAACCATACATATGAACAGGGTTAAATCTGCATTACATTAGAGTAGTGACTTGTAATTTACAAGTCACTACTCTAATACCCCCGTTTGTCACATGTGCTTAAAACTCATTCCTAACTGTTGAGATTTCAGAGGAGTTTACTGATCTGGTTGCAAACTAAAAAATGTAATGAAAATGGTCTAGTGTCAGGGAGCTAGCTCAGGGAGCTTGTGTGCCCCGCCCACCCCCCGACCCAATATACTTGCAATGATATTTCAAGAAAATTACAAACCTGAAAAACCTAACGAAACCTTGACCAGTCACGTAGACTTTTCTCCTGCTAGTGCTGTCCAGCATAGCATAGGTCCCTAAACCAGCGACGGGCACAAGAAGAATGATTCCAGCCAATGTCCGTCGTACGTACCGCCATCTGGATTGATTGACTTTGGCACCGGTGGGGCCAGGGACAGGGCCAGTGCTGTGACACCGAGCACTGAACTCCTGTTAAAAAAAAAAAAAAAATTCAGACGCCTCTAATTTAATAAAGGTGAGGGGGAAAGAGGGAGTTTGGAAGGGCGGATTAAACATTTTAAAGTAGGCCTACTACACAAATGTATGTGTGATGTGTGTTTGAAATAAAATTGTTGCTTTTTCCTCCTGCACTGTAATGGTAATTTAAGTTAACATTTTAAATCATGCAAGAAATCAATTAATCAATCAATGCATGGGTCAATTCAATCACATTAATACACCTACCTTTACCAAATTAAATCTTGTCCTAGTAAATGTAGTACCAACAGCTTTCCCAAATTTACAACACAACCTTTGAGAGGAAATTGCAGGGCGCCTCTTTTGGAAAATGTTGAGACCTACACGCAAAGCCATGAAAGTCATGATGAAAACTGGTCCAGTCCTAGGGATTAAGAGTGCACAAACATGACATGCAAGACAAACGGTGACAAACTTAAGTGGATAATATATTCTTTCCTGAAAAATTAAATTACACACGCCAAAAAAATATAAGCATGAAAATGCAGATTCTTCAACGCAGATGAATGGGCATGGTGGGTGATGCAACTTTTCAACAAGTTTCACACACCGAGCGTCCAACCATGCCCAGTCCAGTACGAATTGTACGGCGTACACAGAAACGTTAGACTTTGCGGAATAAATCTTTGCTTTCATTCATGATTGAAGTTTCAAGCTAAGGATCAGCATGTGATTGCGAGGGTCTTCCAAGTTCTAACTACGTATTTAAGCAAATTTCTATTTACACGTTACAAACAATTATTACGATTAAACACAATAATTAATGATTTACATATATCAGCTGAATCATTCTGGAGGGCACGTTTGCTACTTTGCTTTTTATGTAATTACAAAAAACTCTTGAACGCCGGTAGACTCTTGGGGGCGCTCTATCCGCGTGAGGCGCCCCAAGTTATTTAAGTTTTCAAAGGCGCCTTTGACAGGACCAGCGGGCCGCGGTTCATACGTTTTGTTGTGTGTATCCACTTTTACAAAACATTACAATGTGGACCACATTTCCATCTTTGTGCGTGTGGAATGTACAAATATCCAATTCATGCCAATTTGCAATGGCCATATGATTATTTTATGCCAATTGCAAGGAATGGTGGTGCAGCCCTGCTGATGCGACGGTCGGCTCGTTTACATCTTTTCCAGAAGCACGTGGCAGGCGCTCTCAAATTTCTTACCCGCCGCTTCGTTGTAAATACAACACCTTTGACTGTATCCGCGTCGGAAGGAAATCATGAAGATGTCAGAAATGTTGAGAGACAAGATGAAGACGCAGGCTTCCGATCTTCAGTTTCTTCAAGCTTCACTTCACAACTCCGACATTTCCAAAATCATGGTCTTCATGCAGTCAGTGGGTAAATATCAACATTTTTTTATGGCAATGCTCTCTGACGACCGGGGAAAAAAGTACTCAGAGGCCAGCTCACCCATAGAGCTGCTCACCCAAGTGAAAATAAAATAATTCAAGAATTTCGCCATTGCTGGGAGTTGGCCATATTTTTAAACAGTAAGGGGCAAATGGCGTAAACAAACAAAAAATCGGCTGCAACAGACAGTAGTTTTTTTTTCTTCAATCCAATAGGCCTATAGTTGGGCAATTTCCAAAGGTTGGCATTATACACTTCAGTCATTGTTCTGCATCCCACTTTTACGGAGATTGTACATTATGAGGCCGTTGAAAGAAACAGCGTTGATGCGAAATCAAATCCCTTTTGCTATAATGACCTGGAATTACAACATTCAAAGCATTTTGCGTCTGTTAGGGGATTTCAAATTCCTGCTCGTAATAGTGGCCGTTTCTGTGTTATCCTCTTGGTTGGAAATCCTCTCAAATATTTCCTTGTTCGTATTTTACCCATATAATGCCCATTGAGGTCTCTCACAAAAGGTTTAATGGCGGCAGCAGCTAGTAGGTGGGGTGTCCAACCTTCAAAACCGCAATTCTTAAGTGTCGTACCTGTGCGTCTGGGAGGGGACACCGCCTAATTTGTTTTTATGTCTAAGTTCATTAGAACGATCATTCCAACACCAAACAGTCATGAATGAGTCTGCTTTTGCAGAATTTCAACCTACGAATAAAAATTCCTGTGCAAGTTAATTGCCGATTTCTGCACGGCTTAAAAAGTATTACGCAATGTACACCAAAGCATCGCTACCCACGTACTGCATTGCAAAACCACTGCAATGTAACATAGTGTAATATACGATATTATGCATTAATATTATGCCGGCCCAAATATTCGAGATAGTCATGATTTTGCGAATTACGCAATAATGCAACCTATCACGTTATTAAGAAATAAATGTCCGCGTTAATATGGCCCAGTTAGTCAATTCTCATGGTAATTATATTTTTTGACGATGTATCAAAGCCTACCTGATACATGAATGGACTGTAAAGCAGACTCACTCATGGTGGAACCTGAATTATTAAAGAGAGATACATTACGAAGAAGGCCTGAAAGCAAGCAAAAGATTTAGGATGTATGATATGGCGAACACTTTAGTATGCCGGGGATCCTAAGGGCCATTTGGATTTTCTCCCCAGTTTGATGCGAGTCCTTTTCGGCATAAAAAAAGGATGATACAAAATGGCCGGGATCGATGATTTTCCCCTTTAAAAACTGCTATTGAATTGGACACACCAAAGAAGCGCTGTTCCAACCTCGTACCCAGGGTGTCGAGCAGTACGCGCCCACCACTACCTGCTCTCTCACCCTGGTATTGGATCATTTGCATGTGCAAGATTTTTGCACACGTATGCAAATGAGGAACAGTCTGATGCCTGGATATGCGTTACACATTAGCGTTTGTTTTTGTATGCGGTGTCTGGGGTAAAAACAGAGTCAATTCGTAGCAGCGCGAGCACGGCGTGAGTTACGAAAACACGATTTTTGAAATCAAACTGTTACGATCTTATCGAGACAACATGCAGTATCATATTTCAAATTAATATGAGCAAATTGGAAAGGAAATTAGTATTTTCGAGAAGGCGTGGACGGATGATCGCGAAAACACGTACTGCACGTTGTGAATATATAGCACCAAGTACGCGATAAAAATCCATTACTAGCCAATTGCGGTATCCAATCAGGATACAGGAAGACAGTTTCCTATCCAGGGTTTACTATTGGAAACGCGGTTGGAAATAAAGTAAGCACTGGGGACGAGTTTGGCGCTGTTCTAAACGGGCATGTTTTTCCACTCATCCGGAAAACACAGATCCCAACTAACGGAAGTCATACGCATGTTTAATTAAAGTAACACATTTTTTACAGCTGTCCATGGAGTGTTAAACTTTTCCAACCAAAGGCGCACAGTTTCTTAAAAAAGAAAGTAAAAAAACCCACCGCAATATTTCATATATTAGCAGATCAATACATTCATGTGTATAATGGTTCATATAGGGCCTATAGAGTGATTCTTGATTCAAGACATTCTTTGATTTTGATCGAAATAGACCATGGGACTGTTATGAATGTGTACTTTTAAGTGGAGGAAGGGGAAAACCTGTATATGTATAATTATTTGTTTATGAATTAAATGATTGATACCAAAAAAGTACTAATGAGGCCTATACATAATTATGCATAAATCGGAACCTCTACAATACCGTGAAATCAGGAAGTGGGAGTGTTTCTGGGGGTTTAGAAGTTTTTGAAAAAGAATGAATAATTCACAAATAATGCGTTGTACTTCCAAAACTGTGTAACACTCTGTTATTTTACAGTACATGTACATGTGTACGGTACGTGTTTATTTTTAAAATTACTGTCGTGGTATTTCGCGATTCTTGGTGGCTGTTTTGCAAACTGATACGTATGCCTCAATGCTATTACGTCATATCACAAAAAAAGAGTTAAGCCCGATTCATACTCTGCGCGAAAGCGAACGCGACTTGTGACGTCGTGGCAAGTATTCGCACTGCGAATTCGTAAAAGTTGAACATATTTCAACTCGGGCGAATTTCGCAGCGAATGTTTTATGACGTCGAATTCGCTTCGCATTCGCTTTCGCATGAAGTATGAACCGGGCTACGGTTTTGCGTTATTTCGCGGTAAATAAAGCCGTTGGCAGATTTTGCACGAGTTTTTTTATTCTTAACTTGACATTCTGCAAACGCTGACTCGTACACTACCGTTTGGTGTTGGAATGATCGTTGTGCTCAATGTTTAAACACATAAAACAAAAAGCACCTTAGAAGGCGGCTAATTATTGAACTTTAACTCGTTCTTAAGCACAAAATGCACGGGAAAAGCTATTCTTAAGTTGTGGATCTTGCATTATAGTCACAATCAGCTTATAGTGAAGGTTTCGCTCTTGTGCTCAAAAGTTTAATTAACAGTAAATAATTAGTGCTAATTAGGCCATTCTTAAACATGGATGCACACGGGATTTCTCATCCTTAAGTTATTGGTTATTGATAAATTATTCGAAAACTATCTTTTCGCTTTGGAACCGTGCTTGTGCGCGATATTCTAATTAAAAGTCTTTTTTTGGGGGGGGGGGGGGTCTTTAGGTGGTGCCCCTCCGAAACGCACGGGGTGTGTCACTTAAGAGTGACGGTTTTGACGGTTGGACACCCCCACCTACTCGCTGCCACCATCAAACCTTTTGTGCGCGATATTCTAATTAAACCTCGATGGGCTCTCGGACTTCTTCCACATCAAGAGTTCCGCAAGGAGCAGTGCTTGGACCACTATGCTGACTTTACCTGCCGAGCAAGTTGACTTCACAAGTGAGACTATTCGCTGACGATTGCCTAGTATACCGACAAATATCACCTGACAAGGACACCTCAACTCTACAAAACAATTTCAAGTTGCTCGAATCATGGCAGAATGAATGGCTCATGAACTTTAATCCATCGAAGTGCTGTACTATCACATTTGCTTACCGGAACCCTCCAAAGAGATCCCTACACCTTTTGTGGAGACCAACTCACATCGAACACAGCTCACTGCAGCCAAATCCCAGAAATTTCTCGGAGTCATCAGGCGGAATATGTGGAGCTGCCCAGAAGAAGTGAAATCCATGGCATACCCTATCGTTGGAGTATGCAGTGACTGTGTGGGACACACACTGAGTGTAATATACCGTAACACTAGACAGAGTCCAAAAATATGCAACAAGATTCTGCACAAAAAAAAAAATACAGTATAGGAAGAGGGAACAGTCACTGGAATCCTGGAGCACATGAAGTGGGGAGACATGGAAGAGCAAAGGAAGATACAAAGGCTATCAGTGCTCTACAAAATCAATCATGAGCTGGTTTACATCTCATGAGCAGATCACCTCAACTGAAACACAAGAAATACCAGGGGCACCAACAAAAATCCTACAAACGACATACAACCAAGGAAGCCTTCTGGAACTCTTCCTTCCCGAGAACAATTACAGGATGGAAAAAGTTGCCAGCAAACGTCGTCAACTCTAGGACACTACTTGCATTCAAGGATAGGGCATCCAAGCACTACATGGACAATTACATGTAAGGCTATTTACTAAGGTCATCTACACATAAGGTCAGAAGTTAGTGTGATATTCATGAGTGAATTTTACTGACTCAACCAGAACCAGAAACATGCACATTTCGTGGTTTTCAGGACGCAGTGCCCCTTTAATTTCGCCTTGGGAACTAAATTATCAACTTCCAAAACTTGTTGGAGCTAATATCGACTGTCCATCCTCAAATTAAACATGTTAATTGTTATATTTGTATACTGGCGTCTTTCGACTTTCCGATGTTTTTTTAGACATGATAAATGCTCACTTTCTTCCTTGTAAACAACATGCTAATTGTAAAAAGAAATGGCCTCAAGGTGTTAACCTTCTGTATGGCCCTTTATTGGAGAAGTGATATAGGATAGTGGCCTTGAATAAGGAAGCAATGAACATTGTTAAAAATTGTTTAAACAACACCTTTTAAAAAGACCGTTTGATCGTTTTGCCTTTGCTAGCTATAGGGTTTTCACGGGCATCCGTTCATCAATTTTCCTGTAACCCTCGGACGCTATCATGCATGGCAGGCTGATAAAGCTGATGTGGTTCAACGTCGCAGCTACTCAAGGATTTCTTCAACACTACTGAGTCTGGTAAGTGTTTGCACTTCTTATGTTACTGAATTATTGTTTTTAATAATCTTACAGGGTGAGTAAAAAAATGCGGAACCAAACCCCAAAACATTATATTTCATATTTAAACAAAATATGCAGCACCCAAAATAATAATGACTGGAAAGCCAATTTCACAAGGTACTGTTTGATGAATAAAAATTACTGAAATTAGTCAATCCGTTTAGAAAATATCATCATTTACACACAATAACCCTAAAACCTGTCTCGTCCCCCCCCCCCAATGCGATTTCAAGAATCGTCGTCGCATCTTTCTTCAAACATCACCAGCGACTAAATCTCAGTATAAACGATAAAACGTATTCCACAGAATCCCTTCGAAGGCCCGTCCTTTAAAAAAGTGTATTTTATTAATTAAATTGTTTGCCAGGTTTGTTAATAAAGATATGCTACAGTTGGTAGTAGTTGTTGATATATGTATGCTGTGTCATTTTCTTTGTTGTTCAAAACAGTCAAAACGCACAATGAATGGCTTCTTTGGACGAGGCGGGTTTTAGGGTCATTGTGTTTAAATGGTGATGTTCTTTGAACGGATTGAGCAATTTGTATATTTTTTTAAAATAAAAAAAAGTAGCTTATGAAATTGTTTTTTTCAGTCATTATTGTTGTCGGTGCTAAATACTCTTTTAAATATGAAATATATTTTATGGGATTTGGGTTCCGCTTTTTCTGACCCTGTATAACGGCTCTTACCTCAATGTATATTCCAAGCCATACGACAATAAAGGCAATAGGATGATTTGCTTTTGTTGAGATAATTTGACATATCCATATGCGTTTAGTTTGAGACATTCTGTGCACTATTTGACTGCCTGTCAGCGAACCCTGGGCCAGCTATGATACGACTTATGCTAAATCTCGAGTATGAGTCCCTTTTTAGAAAGAAATTCTCGGATTTTTGACATGGATGGGGAGCTGGATATTGTGGCTACAGTTCCCAACAAATTTAAAGTCCGCAGATCAAATGCAAAGTTGAAGATAATTTGACATGCGCATTCATGTTTTGGCCAAGGCTATATATGTACAATATATTCCATTTGACTGCCTATCAGTTGGTGCTCTGTCAGCTAAGATGTGACTAGCAATATCTCATTTTTTAGTGCCCTTGCCATCAGTAATTCTGGAATATTTTGACATGGATAGGGACCTTGCTAGTGTGACTACATTATACAACACGTTTGAATTCAGCAGATACCTGTAGACAATTAGAGATACGTATCGATGTTTCGGCCGACTATATTTCTGTGCAGTATTCTCCATTTGCCTGCTGATCAGTCTGTTGGCCCTCTGCCAGCTATGACATGAATATGGAAGTGGCGTTGTTATCAGCAATCTCGAAATATTTTGACATGGATGTGGAGCTAGGTAATGTGGCTACATTCTCCCACAAGTATGGAGTTGGCTGACCAAATATAACTGGAGAAAATTAGGGATATGCAACTATGTTTTGGCTGAGGTTATTTCTGTGCGGTTTTGCATTTTGACTGCCTATTAGTTGGTGCTCCATCAGCTATGACATGACTTGCTATATCTCGACATTTAGTGCCCTTGTTCAGAAATCTCAGAATATTTTGAAAATTTAAATATGGAGCTAGCTAGTAAGAGTGGCTACATTCTCCCACAAGTTTGGAGTTGACGCAAATATGTTTTGGCCAAGTTTATTTCTTTGCGGTTTTCCATTTGACTGCCTAACTTTGGCGCTCAATCAGCTATGACGTGACTTACTATATCTCGACTTTAAGTGCCCTCTACATCAAAAACTTCATCATCCAACTATTTTGACACGGATGTGGAGCTAGTTAGCGTGGCTACATTCTCTTATAAGTTTGGAGTCAGCAGTGGTCAGTTTCGTTTTTGTGCAGTAAGTCCCATAGCAAGGGCTGTCAGCGCCAACCGACATGGCTCTCATGTCTCGCGGTCTAAAGGTACCTTAACATGGATGAATTTTGACAAACTATAGCTTATTGGGTAGCAGATGAATAGGCCAACAAGCTGACAAATCGGCAAGGCTTCAGACTTGAAACTTTTGGAGTGAGCCCCAGACGAAGGTACATGATGCCCCCAGTTTCGTTTTTGTGCAGTAAGTCCCATAGTAAGGGCTGTCAGCGCCAGCCGACATGGCTCTCATGTCTCGCGGTCTAAAGGTACCTTAGCATGGATGGATTTTGACAAACTATAGCTTGTTGGGTAGCGGATGAATAGGCCAACAAGCTGACAAATCGGCAAGGCTTCAGACTTGAAACTTTTGGAGTGAGCTCCAGACGTAGGTACATGATGCCCCCAGTTTCGTTTTTGTGCAGTAAGTCCCATAGCAAGGGCTGTCAGCGCCAGCCGACATGGCTCTCATGTCTCGCGGTCTAAAGGTACCTTAACATGGATGGATTTTGACAAACTATAACTTGTTGGGTAGCGGATGAATAGGCCAACAAGCTGACAAATCGGCAAGGCTTCAGACTTGAAACTTTTGGAGTGAGCCCCAGACGTAGGTACATGATGCCCCCAGTTTCGTTTTTGTGCAGTAAGTCCCATAGCAAGGGCTGTCAGCGCCAGCCGACATGGCTCTCATGTCTCGCGGTCTTAAGGTACCTTAACATGGATGGATTTTGACAAACTATAGCTTGTTGGGTAGCGGATGAATAGGCCAGCAAGCTGACAAATCGGCAAGGCTTCAGACTTGAAACTTTTGGAGTGAGCCCCAGACGTAAGTACATGATGCCCCCAGTTTCGTTTTTGTGCAGTAAGTCCCATAGCAAGGGCTGTCAGCGCCAGCCGACATGGCTCTCATGTCTCGCGGTCTAAAGATAACTTAACATGGATGGATTTTGACAAAATATAGCTTGTTGGGTAGCAGGTGAATAGGCCAACAAGCTGACAAATCGGCCAGGCTTCAGACTTGAAACTTTTGGAGTGAGCCCCAGATGTAGGTACATGATGCCCCCAGTTTCGTTTTTGTGCAGTAAGTCCCATAGCAAGGGCTGTTAGCGCCAGCCGACATGGCTCTCATGTCTAGCGGTCTAAAGGTACCTTAACATCGATGGATTTTGACAAACTATAGCTTGTTATGTAGCGGATGAATAGGCCAACAAACTGACAAATCGGCAAGGCTTCAGACTTGAAACTTTTGGAGTGAGCCCCAGACGTAGGTACTGATGCCCCCAGTTTCGTTTTTGTGCAGTAAGTCCCATAGCAAGGGCTGTCAGCGCCAGCCGACATGGCTCTCATGTCTTGCGGTCTAAAGGTACCTTAACATGAATGGATTTTGACAAACTATAACTTGTTGGGTAGCGAATGAATAGGTAAACAAGCTGACAAATCGGCAAGGCTTCAGACTTGAAACTTTTGGAGTGAGCCCCAGACGTAGTACATGATGCCCCCAGTTTCGTTTTCTGTGCAGTAAGTCCCATAGCAAGGGCTGTCAGCGCCAGCCGACATGGCTCTCATGTCTCGCGGTCTAAAGGTACCTTAGCATGGATGGATTTTGACAAACTATAGCTTGTTGGGTAGCAGATGAATATGCCAACAAGCTGACAAATCGGCAAGGCTTCAGACTTGAAACTTTTGGAGTGAGCCTCAGACGTAGGTACATGATGCCCCCAGTTTCGTTTTTGTGCAGTAAGTCCCATAGCAAGGGCTGTCAGCGCCAGCCGACATGGCTCTCATGTCTCGCGGTCTAAAGGTATCTTAACATGGATGGATTTTGACAAACTATAGCTTGTGATGTAGCAGATGAATAGGCCAACAAGCTGACAAATCGGCAAGGCTTCAGACTTGAAACTTTTGGAGTGAGCCTCAGACGTAGGTACATGATGCCCCCAGTTTCGTTTTTGTGCAGTAAATCCCATAGCAAGGGCTGTAGCGCCAGCCGACATGGCTCTCATGTCTCGCGGTCTAAATATACCTTAACATGGATGGATTTTGACAAATATAGCTTGTTATGTTGCGGATGAATAAGCAAACAAGCTGACAAATCGGCAAGGCTTCAGACTTGCCGCATGCAAATCGGCAGGTCGATAGACCCGAAACATTTGGAGAAAAGCCCAGACGTAGTAGCGGATGCCCCTTCTTTCGCTTTTGTGCAGTAAGTCCCATAGGGAGGCCTGTCAGCGCCTTGCTCCCATGTCTCGCAGCCTGAAGGTACCTTAACCTGGATGGATCGGGACAAACTCGGTATCATTTTGAAGCGGATGAATGGGCCAACCCGCATGCAATTCGGCAGGTCGATAGACCCGAAACCTTTGGAGAAAAGCCCAGACGTAGGAGCGGATGCCGCTTCTTTCGCTTTTGTGCAGTAAGTCCCATAGGGAGGCCTGTCAGCGCCAACCCGCATGGCTCCCATGTCTCGCAGACTGAAGGTACCTTAACTTGGATGGATCTGGACAAACTCGGTATCATTTTGAAGCGGATGAATGGGCCAACCCGCATGCAATTCGGCAGGTCGATAGACCCGAAACATTTGGAGAAAAGCCCAGACGTAGGAGCGGATGCCGCTTCTTTCGCTTTGGTGCAGTAAGTCCCATAGGGAGGCCTGTCAGCGCCAACCCGCCTGGCTCCCATGTATCGCAGCCTGAAGGTACCTTAACTTGGATGGATCTGGACAAACTCGGTATCATTTTGAAGCGGATGAATGGGCCAACCCGCATGCAAATCGGCAGGTCGATAGACCCGAAACTTTTGGAGAAAAGCCCAGACGTAGTAGCGGATGCCCCTTCTTTCGCGTTTTGTGCAGTAAGTCCCATAGGGAGGCCGGTCAGCGCCAACCCGCCTGGCTCCCATGTATCGCAGCCTGAAGGTACCTTAACCTGGATGGATCTGGACAAACGTGGTACCATTTTGAAGCGGATGAATGGGCCAACCCGCATGCAGATCGGCAGGTCGATAGACCCAAAACTTTTGGAGAAAAGCCCAGACGTAGTAGCGGATGCCCCTTCTTTCGCTTTTGTGCAGCAGGTCCCTTAGGGAGGCCTGTCAGCGCCAACCCGCCTGGCTCCCATGTCTCGCAGCCTGAAGGTACCTTAACTTGGATGGATCTGGACAAACTTGGTATCATTTTGAAGCGGATGAATGGGCCAACCCGCATGCAATTCGGCAGGTCGATAGACCCGAAACTTTTGGAGAAAAGCCCAGACGTAGGAGCGGATGCCGCTTCTTTCGCTTTGGTGCAGTAAGTCCCATAGGGAGGCCTTTCAGCGCAACCCGCCTGGCTCCCATGTCTCGCAGCCTGAAGGTACCTTAACCTGGATGGATCTGGACAAACTCGGTATCATTTTGAAGCGGATGAATGGGCCAATTGCATGCAAATCGACAGGTCGATAAACCCGAAAGATTTGGAACAAAGCCCAGACGTAGTAGCGGATGCCCCTTCTTTCGCTTTTGTGCAGTTAGTCCCATAGGGAGGCCTGTTAGCGCCTTGCTCCCATGTATCGCAGCCTGAAGGTACCTTAACCTGGATGGATCTGGACAAATTCGGTACCATTTTGAAGCGGATGAATGGGCCAAATTGCATGCAAATCGACAGGTCGATAATCCCTAAACCTTTGGAACAAGCCCAGACGTAGTAGCGGATGCCCCTTCTTTCGCTTTTTTGCAGTAAGTCCCTTGGGAGGCCTGTCAGCGCCAACCCGCTTGCTCCCATATCTCTCATCCTGAAGGTACCTTAATCTGGATGGATCTGGACAAACTCGGTACCATTTTGAAGCGGATGAATGGGCCAACTCGCATGCATATCGGCAGGTCGATAGACCCGAAACTTTTGGAGAAAAGCCCAGATGCCCCTTCTTTCGCTTTTGTGCAGTAAGTCCCTTATGGAGGCCTGTCAGCGCCAACCCGCCTGGCTCCCATATCTCCCAGCCTGAAGGTACCTTAATCTGGATGGATCTGGACAAACTCGGTACCATTTTGAAGCGGATGAATGGGCCAACATGCACGCAAATCGGCAGGTCGATAGTCCCGAAACTTTTAGAGAAAAGCCCAGACGTAGCAGCCTATGCCCCTTATTTCTCTTTTGTGAAGTAAGTCCCATAGGGAGGCCTGTCAGCGCCAACCCGCCTTGCTCCCATGTCTCGCAGCCTGAAGGTACCTTAATCAGGACAGATCTGGACAAACTCTCACCTTTTGAAGCGGATGAATGGGCCAACCTGCATGCAAATCGGCAGGTCGATAGACCTGAATCCTTTGGAGAAAATCCCAGAGTAGCAGCGGATGCCCTTCTTTCGCTTTTGTGCAGTAAGTCCCATAGGGAGGCCTGTCAGCGCCAACCCGCCTGGCTCCCATGTATCGCAGCCTGAAGGTACCTTAACCTGGATGGATCTGGACAAACGTGGTACCATTTTGAAGCGGATGAATGGGCCAACCTGCATGCAAATCGGCAGGTCGATAGACCTGAAACTTTTGGAGAAAAGCCCAGACGTAGCAGCGGATGCCCCTTCTTTCGCTTTTGTGCAGTAAGTCCCATAGGGAGGCCTGTCAGCGCCAACCCGCCTGGCTCCCATGTCTCGCAGCCTGAAGGTACCTTAACCTGGATATATCTGGACAAACTCGGTACCATTTTGAAGCGGATGAATGGCCAACCCGCATGCAAATCGGCAGGTCGATAGACCCGAAACTTTTGGAGAAAAGCCCAGACGTAGGAGCGGATGCCGCTTCTTTCGCTTTGGTGCAGTAAGTCCCATAGGGAGGCCTGTCAGCGCCAACCCGCCTGGCTCCCATGTATCGCAGCCTGAAGGTACCTTAACCTGATGGATCTGGACAAACTCGGTAACCATTTTGAAGCGGATGAATGGGCCAACCCGCATGCAAATCGGCAGGTCGATAAACCCGAAAGATTTGGAACAATCCCAGACGAAGTAGCGGATGCCCCTTCTTTCGCTTTTGTGCAGTAAGTCCCATAGGGAGGCCTGTCAGCGCCTTGCTCCCATGTATCGCAGCCTGAAGGTACCTTAACCTGGATGGATCTGGACAAATTCGGTACCATTTTGAAGCGGATGAATGGGCCAAATTGCATGCAAATCGGCAGGTCGATAACCCGAAACTTTGGAAAAAGCCCAGACGTAGTAGCGGATGCCCCTTCTTTCGCTTTTTTGCAGTAAGTCCCATAGGGAGGCCTGTCAGCGCCAACCCGCCTGGCTCCCATGTCTCGCAGCCTGAAGGTACCTTAATCTGGATGGATCTGGACAAACTCGGTACCATTTTGAAGCGGATGAATGGGCCAACCGCATGCAATCGGCAGGTCGATAGACCCGAAACTTTTGGAGAAAAGCCCAGATAGCCCCGTCTTTCGCTTTGTGGTAGTAAGTCCCATAGGGAGGCCTGTCAGCGCCAACCCGCCTGCTCCCATGTCTCGCAGCCTGAAGGTACCTTAACCTGGATGGATCTGGACAAACTCGGTACCATTTTGAAGCGGATGAATGGGCCAAATCGCATGCAAATCGACAGGTCGATAGACCCGAAACTTTTGAAGAAAAGCCCCAGATGCCCCTTCTTTCGCTTTTGTGCAGTAAGTCCCATAGGGAGGCCTGTCAGCGCAACCCGCCTGGCTCCCATGTCTCGCAGCCTGAAGGTACCTTAACCTGGATGGATCTGGACAAATCGGTACCATTTTAAGCGGATGAATGGGCCAACATGCATGCAAATCGGCAGGTCGATAGTCCCGAAACTTTTAGAGAAAGCCCAGACGTAGCAGCCTATGCCCCTTCTTTCGCTTTTGTGCAGTAAGTCCCATAGGGAGGCCTGTCAGCGCCAACCCGCCTTGCTCCCATGTCTCGCAGCTGAAGGTACCTTAATCTGGATGGATCTGGACAAACTCTCACACCATTTTGAAGCGGATGAATGGGCCAACCTGCATGCAAATCGGCAGGTCGATAGACCTGAAACCTTTGGAGAAAATCCCAGAAGTAGTAGCGGATGCCCCTTCTTTCGCTTTTGTGCAGTAAGTCCCATAGGGAGGCCTGTCAGCGCCAACCCGCCTTGCTCCCATGTATCGCAGCCTGGGGGTACTTAACCTGGATGGATCTGGACAAACTCGGTACCATTTTGAAGCGGATGAATGGGTTAACCTCATGCAAATCGGCAGGTCGATAGACCTGAAACTTTTGGAGAAAAACCCAGACGTAGCAGCTTATGCCCCTTATTTCTCTTTTGTGAAGTAAGTCCCATAGGGAGGCCTGTCAGCGCCAACCCGCCTGACTCCCATGTCTCACAGCCTGAAGGTACCTTAATCAGGACGGATTTGGACAAACTCTCACCATTTGGAAGCGGATGAATGGGCCAACCCGCATGCAAATCGGCAGGTCGATAGACCCGAAACCTTTGGAGAAAATCCCAGAAGTATAGCGGATGCCCCTTCTTTCGCTTTTGTGCAGTAAGTCCCATAGGGAGGCCTGTCAGCGCCAACCCGCCTGGCTCCCATGTATCGCAGCCTGAAGGTACCTTAGCCTGGATGGATCTGGACAAACTCGGTACCATTTTGAAGCGGATGAATGGGCCAACCCGCATGCAAATCGGCAGGTCGATAGACCCGAAACTTTTGGAGAAAATCCCAGAAGTAACAGCGGATGCCCCTTCTTTCGCTTTTGTGCAGTAAGTCCCATAGGGAGGCCTGTCAGCGCCAACCCGCCTGGCTCCCATGTATCGCAGCCTGAAGGTACCTTAACCTGGATGGATCTGGACAAACTCGGTACCATTTTGAAGCGGATGAATGGGCCAACCCGCATGCAAATCGGCAGGTCGATAGACCCGAAACTTGTGGAGAAATCCCAGAAGTAGCAGCGGATGCCCCTTCTTTCGCTTTTGTGCAGTAAGTCCCATAGGGAGGCCTGTCAGCGCGAACCCGCCTGGCTCCCATGTATCGCAGCCTGAAGGTACCTTAACCTGGATGGATCTGGACAAACTCGGTACCATTTGAAGCGGATGAATGGGCCACCCGCAGCCTGAAGGTACCTTAACCTGGATGGATCTGGACAAACTCGGTACCATTTTGAAGCGGATGAATGGGCCAACCCGCATCCAAATCGGCAGGTCCATAGACCCGAAACTTTTGGAGAAAATCCCAGAAGTAGCAGCGGATGCCCTTTCTTTCGCTTTTGTGCAGTAAGTCCCATATGGAGGCCTGTCAGCGCCAACCCGCCTGGCTCCCATGTATCGCAGCCTGAAGGTACCTTAACCTGGATGGATCTGGACAAACTCGGTACCATTTTGAAGCGGATGAATGGGCCAACATGCATGCAAATCGGCAGGTCGATAGACCCGAAACTTTTGAGAAAAGCCAGAAGTAGCAGCGGATGCCCCTTCTTTCGCTTTTGTGCAGTAAGTCCCATAGGGAGGCCTGTCAGCGCCACCCGCCTTGCTCCCATGTATCGCAGCCTGAAGGTACCTTAACCTGGATGGATCTGGACAAACTCTCACCTTTTGAAGCGGATGAATGGGCCAACCGCATGCAAATCGGCAGGTCGATAGACCCGAAACCTTTGGAGAAAATCCCAGAAGTAGCAGCGGATGCCCTTCTTTCGCGTTTTGTGCAGTAAGTCCCATAGGGAGGCCGTCAGCGCCAACCCGCCTGGCTCCCATGTATCGCAGCCTGAAGGTACCTTAACCTGGATGGATCTGGACAAACTCGGTACCATTTTGAAGCGGATGAATGGCCAACCCGCATGCAAATCGGCAGGTCGATAGACCCGAAACTTTTGGAGAAAGCCAGAAGTAGCAGCGGATGCCCCTTCTTTCGCTTTTGTGCAGTAGTCCCATAGGGAGGCCTGTCAGCGCCAACCCGCCTGGCTCCCATGTATCGCAGCCTGAAGGTACCTTAACTGGATGGATCTGGACAAACTCGGTACCATTTTGAAGCGGATGAATGGGCCAACCCGCATGCAAATCGGCAGGTCGATAGACCCGAAACTTTTGGAGAAAAGCCCAGACGTAGCAGCGGATGCCCTTCTTTCGCTTTTGTGCAGTAAGTCCCATAGGGAGGCCTGTCAGCGCCAACCCGCCTGGCTCCCATGTATCGCAGCCTGAAGGTACCTTAACCTGGATGGATCTGGACAAACTCGGTACCATTTTGAAGCGGATGAATGGGCCAACCCGCATGCAAATCGCAGGTCGATAGACCCGAAATTTTGGAGAAAAGCCCAGAACGTAGCAGCGGATGCCCCTTCTTTCGCTTTTGTGCAGTAAGTCCCATAGGGAGGCCTGTCAGCGCCTTGCTCCCATGTCTCGCAGCCTGAAGGTACCTTAACCTGGATGATCTGGACAAACTCGGTACCATTTTGAAGCGGATGAATGGGCCAACCCGCATGCAAATCGGCAGGTCGATAACCCAAACTTTTGGAAAAAGCCCAGAAGTAGTAGCGGATGCCCCTTCTTTCGCTTTTGTGCAGTAAGTCCCTTAGGAGGCCTGTCAGCGCCACCCGCCCTGGCTCCCATGTATCGCAGCCTGAAGGTACCTTAACTGGATGGATCTGGACAAACTCGGTACCATTTTGAAGCGGATGAATGGGCCAACCCGCATGCAAATCGGCAGGTCGATAGACCCGAAACTTTTGGAGAAAATCCCAGATGCCCCTTCTTTCGCTTTTGTGCAGTAAGTCCCATAGGGAGGCCTGTCAGCGCCAACCCGCCTGCTCCCATGTATCGCAGCCTGAAGGTACCTTAACCTGGATGGATCTGGACAAACTGGTACCATTTTGAAGCGGATGAATGGGCCAACCCGCATGCAAATCGGCAGGTCGATAGACCCGAAACTTTTGGAGAAAACCCAGATGCCCCTTCTTTCGCTTTTGTGCAGTAAGTCCCATAGGGAGGCCTGTCAGCGCCAACCCGCCTGGCTCCATGTATCGCAGCCTGAAGGTACCTTAACCTGGATGGATCTGGACAAACTCGGTACCATTTTGAAGCGGATGAATGGGCCAACCCGCATGCAAATCGGCAGGTCGATAGACCCGAAACTTTTGGAGAAAGCCCAGACGTAGCAGCGGATGCCCCTTCTTTCGCTTTTGTGCAGTAAGTCCCATAGGGAGGCCTGTCAGCGCCAACCCCACCTGCTCCCATGTATCGCAGCCTGAAGGTACCTTAACCTGGATGGATTTGGACAAACTCTCACCATTTTGAAGCGGATGAATGGGCCAACCTGCATGCAAATCGGCAGGTCGATAGACCCGAAACTTTTGGAGAAAATCCCAGAAGTAGCAGCGGATGCCCTTCTTTCGCTTTTGTGCAGGTAAGTCCCATAGGGAGGCCTGTCAGCGCCAACCCGCCTGGCTCCCATGTATCGCAGCCTGGGTACCTTAACCTGGATGGATCTGGACAAACTCGGTACCATTTTGAAGCGGATGAATGGGCAACCCGCATGCAAATCGGCAGGTCGATAGACCTGAAACTTTGGAGAAAATCCAGACATAGCAGCGGATGCCCCTTCTTTCTCTTTTGTGTGCAGTAAGTCCCATAGGGAGGCCTGTCAGCGCCAACCCGCCTGGCTCCCATGTATCGCAGCCTGAAGGTACCTTAATCAGGATGGATCTGGACAAACTCTCACCATTTGAAGCGGATGAATGGGCCAACCTGCATGCAAATCGGCAGGTCGATAGACCCGAAACTTTGGAGAAATCCCAGAAGTAGTAGCGGATGCCCCTTCTTTCGCTTTTGTGCAGTAAGTCCCATAGGGAGGCCTGTCAGCGCCAACCCGCCTGGCTCCCATGTATCGCAGCCTGAAGGTACCTTAACCTGGATGGATCTGGACAAACTCGGTACCATTTTGAAGCGGATGAATGGGCCAACCCGCATGCAAATCGGCAGGTCGATAGACCCGAAACTTTTGAGAAAATCCCAGAAGTAGCAGCGGATGCCCCTTCTTTCGCTTTTGTGCAGTAAGTCCCATAGGGAGGCCTGTCAGCGCCAACCCGCCTGGCTCCCATGTATCGCAGCCTGAAGGTACCTTAACCTGGATGGATCTGGACAAAACTCGGTACCATTTTGAAGCGGATGAATGGGCCAACCGCATGCAAATCGGCAGGTCGATAGACCCGAACTGTTTGGAGAAAATCCCAGAAGTAGCAGCGGATGCCCCTTCTTTCGCTTTTGTGCAGTAAGTCCCATAGGGAGGCCTGTCAGCGCGAACCCGCCTGGCTCCCATGTATCGCAGCCTGAAGGTACCTTAACCTGGATGGATCTGGACAAACTCGGTACCATTTTGAAGCGGATGAATGGGCCAACCCGCAGCCTGAAGGTACCTTAACCTGGATGGATCTGGACAAACTCGTACCATTTTGAAGCGGATGAATGGGCCAACCCGCATCAATCGGCAGGTCCATAGACCCGAAACTTTGGAGAAAGTACCAGAAGTAGCAGCGGATGCCCTTTCTTTCGCTTTTGTGCAGTAAGTCCCATAGGGAGGCCTGTCAGCGCCAACCCGCATGGCTCCCATGTATCGCAGCCTGAAGGTACCTTAACCTAGATGGATCTGGACAAACTCGGTACCATTTTGAAGCGGATGAATGGGCCAACCCGCATGCAAATCGGCAGGTCGATAGACCCGAAACTTTGGAGAAAATACCAGAAGTAGCAGCGGATGCCCTTCTTTCGCTTTTTGTGCAGTAAGTCCCATAGGGAGGCCTGTCAGCGCCACCCGCATGGCTCCCATGTATCGCAGCCTGAAGGTCCTTAACCTGGATGGATCTGGACAAACTCGGTACCATTTTGAAGCGGATGAATGGGCCAACCCGCATGCAATCGGCAGGTCGATAGACCCGAAACTTTTGGAGAAAATCCCAGAAGTAGCAGCGCATGCCCCTTCTTTCGCTTTTGTGCAGTAAGTCCCATAGGGAGGCCTGTCAGCGCCAACCCGCATGGCTCCCATGTATCGCAGCCTGAAGGTACCTTAACCTGGATGGATCTGGACAAACTCGGTACCATTTTGAAGCGGATGAATGGGCCAACCCGCATGCAAATCGGCAGGTCGATAGACCCGAAAAACTTTTGGAGAAAATCCCAGAAGTAGCAGCGGATGCCCCTTCTTTCGCTTTTGTGCAGTAAGTCCCATAGGGAGGCCTGTCAGCGCCAACCCGCCTGGCTCCCATGTATCGCAGCCTGAAGGTACCTTAACCTGATGGATCTGGACAAACTCGGTACCATTTTGAAGCGGATGAATGGGCCAACCCGCATGCAATCGGCAGGTCGATAGACCGAAACTTTTGGAGAAAATCCCAGAAGTAGCAGCGGATGCCCCTTCTTTCGCTTTTGTGCAGTAAGTCCCATAGGGAGGCCTGTCAGCGCCAACCCGCCTGGCTCCCATGTATCGCAGCCTGAAGGTACCTTAACCTGGATGGATCTGGACAAACTCGTACCATTTTGAAGCGGATGAATGGGCCAACCCGCATGCAAATCGGCAGGTCGATAGATCCGAAACTTTTGGAGAAAATACCAGAAGTAGCAGCGGATGCCCCTTCTTTCGCTTTTGTGCAGTAAGTCCCATAGGGAGGCCTGTCAGCGCCAACCCGCCTGGCTCCCATGTATCGCAGCCTGAAGGTACCTTAACCTGGATGGATCTGGACAAACTCGGTACCATTTTGAAGCGGATGAATGGCCCACCCGCATGCAAATCGGCAGGTCGATAGACCCGAAACTTTTGGAGAAAATCCCAGAAGTAGCAGCGGATGCCTTCCTTTCGCTTTTGTGCAGTAAGTCCCATAGGGAGGCCTGTCAGCGCCAACCCGCATGGCTCCCATGTATCGCAGCCTGAAGGTACCTTAACCTGGATGGATCTGGACAAACTCGGTACCATTTTGAAGCGGATGAATGGGCCAACCCGCATGCAAATCGGCAGGTCGATAGACCCGAAACTTTTGGAGAAAATACCAGAAGTAGCAGCGGATGCCCTTCTTTCGCTTTTGTGCAGTAAGTCCCATAGGGAGGCCTGTCAGCGCCAACCCGCCTGGCTCCCATGTATCGCAGCCTGAGGTACCTTAACCTG
Source organism: Patiria miniata (assembly GCF_015706575.1). Classification (NCBI taxonomy): domain Eukaryota; kingdom Metazoa; phylum Echinodermata; class Asteroidea; order Valvatida; family Asterinidae; genus Patiria; species Patiria miniata. Next base: position 15,766,831 of record NW_024037051.1, read on the forward strand.
GATGGATCTGGACAAACTCGGTACATTTTGAAGCGGATGAATGGGCCAACCCGCATGCAAATCGGCAGGTCGATAGACCCCGAAACTTTTGGAGAAAATCCCAGAAGTAGCAGCGGATGCCCCTTCTTTCGCTTTCGTGCAGTAAGTCCCATAGGAGGCCTGTCAGCGCCAACCCGCCTGGCTCCCATGTATCGCAGCCTGAAGGTACCTTAACCCCTGATGGATCTGGACAAACTCGGTACCCATTTGAAGCGGATGAATGGCCCACCCGCATGCAAATCGGCAGGTCGATAGACCCGAAACTTTGGAGAAAATCCCAGAAGTAGCAGCGGAAGCTGCCCCTTCTTTCGCTTTTGTGCAGTAAGTCCCATAGGAGGCCCGTCAGCGCCAACCCGCCTGCCTCCCATGTATCGCAGCCTGAAGTACCTTAACCTGGATGGATCTGGACAAACTCGGTACCATTGTGAAGCGGATGAATGGTGGCCAACCCGCTGCAAATCGGCAGGTCCGATAGAAACCCCGGAACTTTTGGAGAAAAATCCCA